>NC_135782.1:9811866-10061213 GCF_028453695.1 Augochlora pura
TTTATCGATCACTTATTCTTTTACCGACACCCGACAACACAATTCATAGGTGATTAAAATAACAGAGAATATCATAAAGAATTCTGATGTTAGAAGAATTGTCGACAATCTACTGTAGTATGCGGAATTATTATATGGTTATTATACATTATTATTTTAAAATGATATTTTCTTAAGTTTTTTCTTGATGTTTTACTATAACTTAATTTATTATTTGCAATTATTAATTATCGTACATATAACGATGAAACAAACTCCTAATAAGCATGTATTATTGATAGCGCATGCGACAGGGAACGTGTTAAGCGCTAAAAATGATGACTGTTAATTACCTAAAAATTATTTACATCTGTTACAGGCTAGAGGAACTGCGCAGACATTTATTTTATTTTCAACAATTTTAATGAACTGAAAGGATTCTGCATAAAGTTCTGCAATTTAGTCATTACTAAATTTTTGCATATAATTAAAACACAAATATCAATCGACGAATTCGAGGATCACGGTAAATTATTCTTGACACCGAAGAATCAGTTAACTTTGATATCGAGGACGACGATGAACTTTGACCGGTACATGTACTTGAAAACTGATTCCCCTCGAATCCGATACAAATTACTGCTATCGATGTTGCATCGCGGTGCCTCATTTTCGTGACAGAGACGCGGATACGTTGATGCTGGCGGTGCTTTGGAGGTCAATTTTCTAGAGGCATTCGAGGTCAATTTAGATGCATTAGAGATCGATTCTGTTGATTCATCGGAGATCAACTCTGTTGATGCACTAGAGACTAATTTTCGTGATGCATTAGGGGTCGATCCTAGCTACGTGTTGGAGGTCAACACTGTCGATGCACTAGGGATCAATTTTCGTGATGCATTAGGGATCGATTCTAGTTATGCGTCGAAGTTCAATTCTCGCGATGCATCAGAGGTCAATTTGCCTCGCGCATTAGAGGTCAATTTTCTCGACGCTTCAGAGGTTATTCCTGGCGACGAATTGTACGTCGCTACGGCGGATGCATTATAGATCGATTTTCGCGATGCAACGTAGGTCAGTACTGACGGATGCATCGGAGGTAGAATTTTTCTGACGCATTAGAGACCTATTCTCGTGTCCGTGGGAGGCAAGAATGCCGTTGACGAATACGGCCGCACGTAAACGTCAATTTCGCGGGCCGATATATTCTTTCCGTCCTATTTGAGCAAGTCATAACGGCTTTATGCGGCATAGTGGTTCCTTAAAGTAGCCCAACAAATCTCACTTTATTTCTCTGCAACGTGCCCGCGCCGCCGCACGGTCGCTTCCGAGACTGTCACGGGACGGGTCGCCTTGTCCCATCGACTTAATATACTTCCGGAGAGGTACGGGTTCCTTGCTCGTTCCGGTTAGGGCAAATGAGAACCCCGAGCACGCGTTCGTCGCGAAATATTGCTTTCACTGACGAAAATATCCGCTAACGACCCCGTGGAACTCTCCTCGTGATACGGTCCTCTTACGAGAAGACATTTCTTATCTTTTACCTGGCGGACAGTCTATTTACGACCGCCAGGTGAATTTGTACAATTTCAATTATTCCATTAGGTTATTCGTATCTTTGTTTGATTCTTTTATGCATGCTTTAAAAGGAGAATTTATATCGAACGGGGACTCGATTTGTAATAATGAACTTTATTGTAATTAATGTATGCGTAACAATATATATATATAAATATTATATATGTATAATATTGATAGATGTCTCGTATTATATATTACTTTTGCATATGAAAATGCATATTAGCTGGAAAGTATGGGATCGATTTCGGAGTGATGCCTATTGTCGATATTATGGTTGGAACCATTGTAACTTTTCTATTACTGTTATTGATATTATTATTAGTAATATATACTATTAAACGCAGGAATTTGTAAATTGCATGTATCTGCATTATTAACATTATGTAGGTGATAATACAATTCCAGTGTTAATCACGAAAGAGAACTTCATGATGACCACGATAATGATACGATATAACAGATGTAGCGTTATCAATACTAAAGTAATAGTCAAATTAAACTAAATATCGACATTATAAACTCAACATTACCTTCACATCAATACCAAGCAATTTGACGGAACTAAATGAACAGTGTCGTAAAATGCAGAGCGAATAAACAGTGCAATAATAACGAATCTCATCTCTCCATATTTTCAAGACCATTCTGTCTTATTCCAGTGTTTTTCCGACTACAGAAATTGCATCTGACAAGCGCAGCACTCGTTAACACTTACAAAAGATTACACGTAAATTATAAAAAGTCATTTCGAGACGGGAAAAAAACGAAGTCATTTGCGTCGCGATCCAAAACAGAACGGCTCCCGGCAACGAAATCAGAGGCGCGCACGGCTGAAAGGATTACACGGAAGTCTGTGCGGGACACGACGCCCGGACGGTAGATATAAATTGAAAAAGTTGTTGAACAACGAGGGCGGCTGTTTATCGCGACATCGGGATTAGATCGTCCCACGTTCGTGCAATATTAACGCGGCGCGACTGTAAAATATTCATTCGGAACTCGCCGCGTAAATTCAGCCGCGGCGCGGACTGCCTCTGCGGGCCCTCTGGCTCACTAATTAATCACCCTCAGACAAATTGCCGAACCCCCGGCATTTTGCTTGCAACACCGGAAGTCTGGGACTGCGGGGCGTGTCTGGACTTTGTTGGCTCCGCACGGCGCGGTATCTTGTCTGGATCGGTCAAGAAGGATTTCTCCAGGAGCTCGCCACCGCCGGGAAGAAACTCACCGGCGACGTGAGGTGAGAACGGGGAGAGAGAGAGAGAGAGAGAGAGAGAGAGAGAGGCCGGAGAAGAATGGCGGGGCAAGAAAGGAAATTTACTGGAGGGTGGGCGGAAAAAAGTTGAACCGCCGAGCTGTCCTATTAATTTATTGACCCCCGTTAAAGCGAACGCTGTCGGGTTCTCTCGGAAACAGGAGTTTTGGTGCTACCGACGTTATTTAGTTATCGCCGGTGAATTTTTTACGGAACGGCGTGTCTGGAACGAGACTTTGGCAAACAGTAATCTCGTCAATGATTCACGATTATGGGAAACGTGAAATCGTGTTCATGATTAATTACCATTACCGAATAATCAGTGGAACAGTACGTATTGTATATTGAAGGCTCAAGATAAATTTTTAATTTATTCTACTTATATATTCATATAGAAATATGTACTCTTCTGTATTAATTAAAATTGTAATAATACGAATTGAATAACTAATTATAAAAATTGGATAAGACGTCCAATATATTTATCTTATTTACTATTTAAAACTCTAAAATATTATCTTCAGAATAAAATCCAGATGAAAATGGGAAACCGCACAAATTTATAATAAATACAACAATACTATCTATATGTATACAATAAGTTTATATAAAATACTTAATATCCGTAAATCTTGTAAGTTTAAATCCGTATAGATAAACCAACAAACGCAAATAAATATTAAAGACTAACATGACATATAATTACATAATATTCAGTAGAAAACATTTCTAAAATACTTTGACGATTAACCTATCTTCGCTTTATCACTTTAAAGAGGAAGCTGATAAGAGATGTTCCATTTAATTCGATACCCCAAAGACAACCAATTCAGCAGACGTTGGAAACAGAAAATCGCGCGACTCTCCCGTAAATCGTCGGCACGATTAACAGCGAGTTTCCCCATAGGTCGTATCGAATCGTACGTTGGGGGAGGCGGTATCGAGATAAACCGGAAACGGCGCCAGTGAAGAGATTTGGTGGCCGCCATAAATGGTGGCCGTAAGTTGAAAATGGCTTAGAAGCCACGCGAAAAGGCGTTCCCGTTGTCGCGTATATATTTCGGGTGGGTGTAACGAGATGTCGTAACTCGTGTCGCTTGCGCAAAGTTCAGACACTATTGTGGGGGGCGGAAAATTTAAGGGTGAAGGTTAAACGAAAGTATTCGTTCCGCGTTTTGGGGCGACCAAGACGGAGAACACAGAGCCCGGAAATATATGTGCAAAACAAAACGGCGGGAGAGTGCACAGGGGGGGGGGGGGGGGGGGGCAGCCTGCATAGAATTGCGGCGCGGTTCAAAGGAATGCGCAACAAAAGCATGTAACTATGCGGGTCCGTGGATCGGAACGTCGGCAAAGTTTCGCTGCGAATGAAAACGTTTATGCAAATTCTTCTGGTATTGCCGAATTGGGAGCAGAATCCGGTCGCCGTTTCAATTAATTCTGTTTCGAGTCGCCGGGAGTGTAATGGGAAATAAAGTCGAATCGATCGGAAGAATTTTCGAGTGTACGGCGGCAAGAAATTCTGCAAATACTGTCAGAATGCCACAGGTGTTACTGAAAAATTCATTAGACCCGCGTGATTGCTTCGAATTCCTCGTCTTTATGGTAGGGAGTATGTTAATGAAGGAGTATTTGGTGGCTTATGGAATATATGAATATATTTTAAAGTGGTTGGAAGAATTTCAGATGATTTCTAAATAGACCGTGGATTTTATGCACTTATGGAAAGTATGAGTTGACAAAACGAAAAATGGGGAATGGAACAGTAAAGATTTTAGAAGAATTGAACAGAACTGTTATGTTACAAAACTGTTATATATTAAGGATTTGAAAGAATTTTAAAATATTTATGAATTGAGAAGGAATAAAAGCATTACGATTTGGATAATGATGCAGGATGACTCAAATAAAGTAAGATAGACATCTACTATAATAATCAAGTTTAAAAAACCATGTTAAACGAAATCATTTAGAATTGATATAAAGTAACATTTTGGTTTATCAATCCTATAAGAGTTAAAGTAGAACGCATTAAAAACGCATCAATAAGATCACAAAAGATATTACAACAGTTTAGTCGATCCGCGGTTGCAGACCGTAATCGTTAAGACGGTGGCAGGGAGGATGCTCGTGCACGGAGGGTAAACATTGCCGGTAAAAAATGATTTCACTCGCGAAAATACGAATCAAACGGGACGGGGGTTCGCGGAGAACCATTCGAGCGATCCGAACAAAGGGACTCTATCATTAAGAGCGTCAGAAGACCGAGTGGAGGAAAGCGGAAACAAAAACGGGAAAATCGATGTGGGCATTGTTCGGCGACGTAATGCGCTACGAAAAGAAGAAAGGAAGTGGCAAAAGAATGGAGAGAACGAGGAAGGGGTGTCCGGGGTGGCTCGATGAGGATGGCCGGGTGATGGTGATATACAGAAGCAATGTTACGCGCGATTAACCTCCTCGAAGAGGCAACAACAGCGATTCCTGCGATGCGACGTCGTCTATCGGGGGTAAGGGGGGTAAGGGGTGCGCGCGATCGCGACCAGGAAAAAAATTCAGAACAAACGCCGCGGGAAGTTTTAATGCGGGAAATTTTCCTAATTTACGACGGACTAAGTTATCATGCTCGGTTCCGTTTGCGAGCGGCGAATGCAAAGCCGCGGAAATGGAGTTTCTTAAACCGAAAACAGAAAATACTCTGGAGGATGGGAGAACAACAGGCACCAGACAAGCGGTACCAAAGAGTCTCTTTGTTGCGTCTGCAATAATGCGCCGCATTATTACGTGCTAGCTGTGTCGTCAGGCTCCACGGTGGATATCGGGTTGTCAGTGAAAGTAAAAAAGGATGTTAGAATGTATGGTTGTTGTTTCTAGTTGGAGATTATTTCCATGCTACTTTGCTCACGTCGAGAATTGTGGGATAAGTGAAAAAGGGACAATTTGTATCGATTTCATGTCAGCTGAATTATTAAATGTTTAATAGAATATTTAACGAAAAAGAATGTTTAATATCGAAAAAGAATGTATAATTTTTATAGTCGTTTTTTGTAGTCAAGTTTATGAAATCATTTTCATATAAAATAAATTTTTTAAAGTATGTAATTGTAATACTTTAATAGTGTAAATAAACTAAGCAAGTTAAAATGATCGTGTTAAACCTTGACTCAAGTTCAAATTTATTTGGAAGAGTTTAAAAATGAATTTAAAATTGCAATAGTATAAAGATGATTTGGATCAACTTAAAGGTTGCTAAAGTGTAAAATTTAAGTAGGTACTGTTAAACCTAGTTAAATTTTAGGAAATTATACTTGGTCTGAGTCAGATTTGAATCAACTAAATTTGATTTCAATCAAATTATTACAGAATGGACTTTTTATTTTTATAAATCAAGTAGAGACGAGTTAAATCTAAATTATGGTGCATTTGTTTGAAAAGATATTCCAACAATAAAACGTTTAGAACATGAACTCATGAAAAATGTAAAATATCTCAAAGACAGTAAGTTTTAAGACAATTGCAACTTAATACCTTCATATTCAGAATACGACTATACAATGGAAATCGAGCAAACAAAATAGAACATGTTACGCTATAGAACTATCTTCATGCTATCATCCTATCCTATAGATCTACTTGCGAAAATACCACTTACACTATGATATATTGAAGTAAACTCTTAAACCCTACAGTTTCGTAAGTAACATTTCCCAGCATCGTTTGAAATAACAAAGCCATTTGAATGGACAGTGTTCGCCGGACAAATTGTACGTTTCATTTATTTACCGGAATAACAAAGCAGCAATAGCGGCGCAGTTATGAAGAGAAATATTACGCGCCGGGTAGAAATCTACCCTGCGACAGTCCTCAAGAGTTAATGAAAACTAAGACGGGGCAATCTCGCCCGCCTCCTGCGTATATATTCCTGACGCGGCAGAGTCGCCGGACCGACACCGACACACCGAGCTTTCCGTATTTTTGTCGGACGTCGCAGCAGACAAACGTACGATCGTTCCGCGAAATAAAGTATATTACGTGCCCAGGGGCGCAAACGCGGTGAATTTTGGCCAGATATCCTAACCACGGACAGATACAAAGAGCACGGCATTATTTCGCCGGGAACGGCCCCGTGATATACCCTTGGGAGCACGGTCCGCGAGCCGTTCGGTCCGTAGATATTGATAACGTGTATCATCCTCGCGGAATGAATATTACAAAACATGCGCCCCGGACCGGGATATATGGCGGGGCCGTTCATCGGCCGATGAGCATAAAGGAACGTTAGTGTCAGCTGAAAAATCGAACGTCCGTATGAATTCGCGCGCACCGCCTCTGAAGAGCCGGCCATAGAAAGCTCTCACAAAGGGACGCATTTTTCGGCTCCGAAATTACCCGAACCGTTTCCAACCGGCGGGAAAAAGAGTTCGCCGGAGAGGAGAGAGACCCGTGGTACGGATCGAGTCGGGCTATGAAGAAGCCGACTGATAAGCTTCGAGTGGAATGGATCCCACTTTATCACGGCTAAGAGGGGCCCGGGTCCAAGGTATTCAGGAGGTTTATCTGGCTAGTACAAGGGCTTACATCGCCGCGCGATCCAATTTGACAGCATAAGTGACAGGATAGAGTATTTACTCGAGAGATCAGGCAAGGTCGTGTAAGTGCGCCGTACATGCTTCCGCCTGATATTAGCGGCCGATTGACATACCCGCCTTTAGGCGAAACGACGTCGGTAAACAGGTATCCTGGAATCATGCCAGCGCCCGGCTTATACTCCGTTGCGCCGCTTCAAAGGGCCCAAGAGATACCCGGCTGCTGGATTATTAAATGGCGATTAAACATTTCTAATAAACTGCTCCTTAATACCGCCTCTCGGCCAGCTTCATTCTTTGAGCAATTACATTCTCCTGAATATTGAACTGTCGCGGTTGCGAACAGGATGATGGGATTTGCGGTTTCGATTAACTCGATCCTCTACCGAACGCTATTCCACTCCCCCGCACGAACGCTGGCATGCTAATCTGCGTGCTCTTAAACGTCACCGCAGCTTTGTGCTCGTGATTTACATATTCCTTCGGTTATTTTCATTAATTATTTCAACGTGTTCTCGCATTTTGTAGTTTTTAAGCGTCATTATACTCAAATAATTCACGTAATTAGGGGAACAAGTCTCGTTAAATTACGTCACGAATCTTTTTCATTGGCAGTGTCCCTAGTGTTCTTAGTGGGCGTTATGCTTATATTTAATAATTCACACTGACTGTAGAAAATGAGAACTCAATTCATCTTTGATAAAATTGTAACTCACAAAGTTTAGCAAAGAGAGGTCCAGCTGCAGCTAAAGGGGATCTTAACATACAAGAAATTAGTAAGAAATACCTATAAGAGAAATATAAAATAATAAGATTTCTCTTTATATTTTAGACTCCACCTTCGTTGTTCTTAATTAATTCTACTTAATTTCAAACTGTTTATTTCCTTCTATTTTCTTAACACTTTGACTGTCACGCTTACGACATCCATCTCTTCACAAATCAAAGTATTTCATTTAATAAAATAAAGATCGAAGAGATAAATAGTATATGATACCTATTACGATATCAACAATTTTACATTTTGCGGAACCCAATCAAATTAGGAAGATGTAACAAATTACCGTCAAATTTAATTTTCAAAACTAAGGAAATAATTCCGGTGCCCATATATGAATGACGTGGTAGTAAAATTTTTAACAAAGAGAAAGAAATAAAGAATTTGAAATTAAGCAGGTTTAAGTAGGAGCAAGAAAGATGAAATTGATGCAAAAACAAAACCGAAGACATTATCGGCGTACGATCGAATTGGAATCTGTAATGGGATCTCCTGGAAATCTAGAGACTTCCTGTATGTGAGACGCAGTTTGCAGCAATCAATTTTCCATCGCAAACTTGAAACAGACTCGCGAGTCAAGATATTGAAAGCCGCTCGTTCCGAGATACGAGACTCGTGAATAATGAAATACGTGTGTTCTTGGCAACAGGCAATAGACCATGATGTTAGCAAACGTCGAACAAGAAAGAGGTTCAAAGGAACCCATGATACAATCGATCCGGCATATATTACGGAATGCCAGAATCTTGAGTCAGTTTTCTTTGTTAGCCATTCTTCTTTTTTTTACTTCTTCGTTATTCATGAAAATTGTCTTCCGCCGCGAAATGTAGAACGTAGATCCTGCTCCACCTTTTCATTTCTCAATTCAAGTTACGTATTCTGTTGCGGCTCCGTACAAAGTTTCTGGCGAATATTGTCACTCGTCCAGAAATATAATTAAAAATTCTCTCCTTTTCGAAATCCGAGAGGCACATTCATCTCTGTACAATCTATTCAGAGCTTCCGCCAAATTTTTGCCCTCGTTTTCTTTCGTTCCGGTCAAAGTTATCTTTCGTCCGGGGGGAAAAAAGAGAGATATGAAACTGAAGAAGCGCCGCGCAACGCAGTGCTCTTATCAGGACGGCATCAAATTAAATTCAGGGCAAGATGAAAGTACAGCCGAGGCTGTCTTCATGTTATTGCCGGCATTATCTCGTTATCCGCGAGAAGAAGACGAAACACTGGCAAGATCGCCGAAAGATAATGAAAATAGTCGACCGAGAGGAAGATGAAGATCAGGCCTCTGGGTAAGAAAAATTGAAAACTTTAGGAGACTTGTATCCCTAATTTCGTACGACTACAGAGAACATATTT
The DNA here is from genome assembly GCF_028453695.1 of Augochlora pura. Classification (NCBI taxonomy): domain Eukaryota; kingdom Metazoa; phylum Arthropoda; class Insecta; order Hymenoptera; family Halictidae; genus Augochlora; species Augochlora pura. Next base: position 9,821,396 of record NC_135782.1, read on the forward strand.
AAACGCGATTATCTTAATTACGAAATACTTTCGACCTGAATAAAACGGACAATTTAATTACAGCTACTGTTAAGGATTCTACAACGATTGGGTTTATGACGCGTACGTGACTTCCTGGCTATTCTTGAGCTGCAGAGCCTTTTTGGCAATTTACGTATTTTAAGCATCTGGCACCATAAACCAGGAGAAAGACGCCAAGCCCGAGACGAGACATCGGACCCTTGGACTTTCTCCAGGTGCTCAATAGAAATAAAATATTTTATGTGTCCGAGAGAATGTATTTTTAATAATAAAACATTTTATTTACTTGAAAGAATATAATTTTTAAAAGTAAAATACTTTATTGGTCGTAGGAAGTTTTTAAGATAATATTTCAAATATAATATTTTATTCGAAAAGCACTAGAGATATTTGTGCCGCAATTTATCTCTAGGTTAAGAACTGTCGGAGGTATTCTATTTTACGCTTCACGTTATTAAAATAAAGAATCTCTTATCGCATGTTTCAGGTTATCAAACTAAGATGTTATGCTTCGTGAGAAATGCCTGAGATTCGCAACGATAACGTGATCTATCAATTGAAGATAATATCCATCTGCTCTCCATTTCTGTCGCGAACGGTTCGAAACACGCGAAATAATTCGAATTTTGGCGCAGAAAATTTGCGTACGAACTACTAGGAACAACAGCTGAATGAAACGAACAAGAACGCGGGGATTCACAGTCCCTCAAATAAATTTAATCCATCGATCATCGAGCCATTCGGAGCGGGAACGACGTTTGATGTGCACTCGCTGAAAACGGTTTTCGCAAAATTAAACAATTTACCGGCGGCAAAGCCGGCGGTATCGCCGCAGAATAAAAATCAAAGAGAACCGGTCGCGTCGTTAATTTGCGCGGGCCGGCGAACGGACGCAAATTGGTCGTCAATTAAATTCTTCCGGCGGCGATCGGGTAGGAAACAAAATTTGTTACGGCGCGTTTCGATGGATCGGTCGCTGCCAATTAACGCGATGCTGCCGCGGAAGACGCGCGCGACCCGGCCCCACTCACAAAGCCGGAACTTTCGAATGTTGCGAAATTAGTCGATATTGGCTCTACCTGTTGCGTCGTTTCGGTCGCCGTTTATAGAACACAACGCCCCCACCGTCTCTGTGACTCCGTGTACGCGCGTCCGTGTATCACTGTTCATACATCAGCGCGCCGATGTGTCCCCGCCGAAGCGCATTCGAGCGCGCGCGCGCGCGCGTTGAACGACCGTCCGTGTTTATAGCAAGCGGAAGATTAAGAGGCTCGCTGTTAAAGACTGGGGCCCCGCGTCACTATGCCCTGGCGAAACTAATGGGAAAACTTCCCCTCGGCTTCCCGCTCGTCCCACGCTGTCCGTAAAATGTAACTAATAAAAAATAATTAATGTCCCGGAGTTTCGTTCGAGGGCAGCCGCGAATGATTTACGATCCGCCGCGAACCGTAGAATTTCTATTTTCGCCGGAAGGAGCCGTCCGAATTCAATTTTCCCGCAACGGCGCCAGCCTTGTATGAATTTTATTTCGCAGCTTCGCCTTTTACTCAGCGCGCGAAACCTACTGGCTCTCAGTTCGCCCCCATTAAACGGTCACTCGAAAATTTTTTAATTTTATATTTTCCGATTTCGTGTCGAGAGCACTCGGCGTCTTGGGAATCGGAAATTTCGGATTAGCGGTCGCGCCAAGCATTTAAGTACAAATTAAAATCCAACGAGTTTAATGGAGTCCTTTCGCGTTATTTAGCAACGTTTTCGTTCATTTCTTTGTAGTTTATATACGGATACGTAAAATATGATTACTAGGAAATAAAAATTGCGTCAATTGTAAGATGTAGTAAGCAATTGGAAGTTTTTTTCTTCTTTTATTATATAATAATTACTTTTATTATATCATAATTCTTTTCACTCATTTTCTGATATTAATTTGTTCCTAGCTTGAGTAAAAGAAGACAGAGCAATATAAATTGTTTTCTGCCATTCGAAATAATGGATGAATTAAAGCACTCGATAATGTTGGCATACTAATTTCGATGTATTAAACCTTTGCACTTGAGTGATGGGTTTCACCAAAATAATTATATTGCGTTTCAAAATAATATATACATTGTCAAAAAGCTGTTAAAAATGCTACTGTTGTATGTATTTTATTTCCATAAAATACAACAAGTTATATAAAATAAGAATACTGTGGATCAGAAAGACTATTTCGAACATAGAATTAAAAAAGCTTCGAGTGCAAAGGGCTGAAAGTAATGCAGAAGAAACTGTAATAAAACTTCGTGTTGTATAACACATGCAAAACTGATTTTGTTTAGTTTCGTAGAAAAACGCCATCTTAAGCAACCACTACCGTTTAACACGTTCGCGAACGTGAATGTTACAGCATTTATTTTATTCGTGATGCAAAATGTCACGAATGCTATACCATATAAATTTCTAAGCAACATTATGGCTTTTTATCTTAAAGAGAGAAGAAAATTTGTATTTATTGTATGTCTACATTTTCTTGGATATTTATATGTTATGGAGAAAGAGCCAACCTTTATTCGAACTGGATATATTAAAATTAAATTCATACTTAACTGGCTATTACTATAAACAACTACACTACGAGTTACACTCGTAATTAAGAACAAATTGACGATTAAGAACAAATCACCCGTCCATTACGCACAGTTCATTGAAATGTCTGCAACCCTTAAACGTGTTAAAACCAACCAACGCGTGTCCCTTTTATCTGCGCATAAAAGTGCACCACCTCTGCGACATATCACAGAAATAAGACGGTCGGGGAACAGTGTCAGATCTTCCCGCAAAGTTAATGCCTATCGTCTCAAAGACATCCTTCCGCGTAGGATCCACAAAGCCCCGCCACACTAACCTCTTCCCGCAGATATCCGGAAGATATTCTTCGTTAACGTGGTCCCTCGAAGATGCTTTTAGCTCGTTTCCCGAGTCTGATACAGGGTAAACGAATCAGCGGAAGTGTAACAGGGAAGAGAGGCGCGCGGGAAACAAACGAGCCGTATCCAGCAAGAATTCCGTGAGGGAAGGAGGTGAGCAACGCAAATCCCATTGACTGGAACAAGCAATTCTACGGAATCCTTGAATCGAGTAACCCTTTTTTTTCGCCAAGGAAAAATACAGGGCTGGTCGGAAAGAGGGGAGAAAAGGGAAGACGGGATAATAGGGAGAAGGGGGGAAACACGGAGGTCCGTGAATTTCGCAAATGAATGCATCGAGTGCATACGATGCATTAAGTCTCAACCGCAACGAATGCATTGTAAGGGGTGCACCGGGAGGAGGATAGGGTGAGGGAGGCTCCCGCTGGTAGGGCCGAGAGTGCTCTCGTTTGGAGTTTCCTCCTTTTATCGGAAACGAACGCGGTATCCAAGGGAAATGGGTTTTAGCCGAGTGCTACTATAAATTCCATTTGTCCCGCTAGAAACGGTAATATATCACGGCTTCGGGTGCCGTCTTACGGTAACCGCGCGCCTGGTTAACCATACGCGATTATGCAAAAACCCTTAAACCCCCGCCAAAGATATACTACCATAGAAATTTTGTCTTAGACTCGGGGACTTAGAGGATCAAACGGCGCTCCTGTCGCTGATCCGTTCATCTTTCTCCTAGATCAAATTTCTCGAGCTCATTCCGATCGCAATTCTCAGCCGTTCTCATTCGCTCTATTTCTCGTTTTCGTTGAAATTCAATTATAATACTTAATTGGTTGACTTTGATATAAGCTGTGAATAATTAAAGTTCTTCACAAATTTCATACACTTTGTACGCGTTGACTATCCGTGCACCAATTTCAATAAAATTTTCGACGTGCACATAACTTACTGAGAAGTAGTAAATGTATTTTTTTAAATCTACATTATAGGCTCAGATAAAAAAAGTGACCGTTTTTTTGCGTTTTATTTTTAGTAATATAGTAAAATATTTGAAAAAGTATTTTAGCCTTTAATACTACTCGTAACATTTACAGAAAAATTCAACTCATTTAGACCAGTTTTTATAAAAATTATACCATTTTAAACGTATTGACTCATTAATTTTGCTTCCCGCTGTATTCTTTTAAAGATATGTACGAGTTATTGAAGCAGAGTTATAAGAAATATTCGAAAATTCCTTTTACAATAAGAAGGAGGACTTTCTCTCGTCGAAATAGTGATAATTAAATTCTCTCAAATATTCCACCTCTATTAAAAATAACAATAGATATATTTCGAGTGCATTTCCGAAACTGATCTAATTCTATCATATTTTTATAAACCGATCATCATACAAATGTTCAACGCTTATATCTTTCCAATAAAGCATTTCTGGACACAAATTTATATGAACATTTTTCATGTATTTGTCGTCAGTAACACAGTATCAGTTTAGTCCCAACCTCTCTAGACTCCCTGTATAGATCTAGGCGATTCTTCTTACACATTGACAAATGCGGAGCAGTTGCTATGCCTTTGATTTATTTTTACACGTAACTTCATTTATTAAATTTTCTATCTTTCATTTTAACGTAGCTTGAAGAAGGGAAAGTGACATCTTGGAATAAAACATTTTTTAAAAAATGTTATAATGCAATCTCTAGTCAATCAAAAACTGATTAACTTTCTTCAGAATCATTCTCTCGCCGGATTATCGGAAGTGCTTGAAACGTCGTACTTATTCTTCGCACGCATCCATCAGTTCTTATTCGATTCCCTTTCCACTGTTTTCTCTCTCAGTGGGAACGAGTTTGTTCTGCGGCGGAAAGCCCATTAAAATGTGTTGCGCGTGTTCGCTCGTTGACGTCGGGTTTATGGAATTTCACGTCGGAAAAAATGAGTAACGGTGACCAAAAGTAGTTTTACAGCGTTGTAGGCGGGAATTGAAAACAGGGCATAAATTCCGGGGGCTACGTGGCGAGCCGTGCCGTTCCCGGCAAGAAACCAAGGATACGATATTTCACGGATCAGAAAGGCCATTCGGGTGATTTACGCCAACTTAAGCGCGCCACCGCGAATTCGGGAGTATAGTTCCTTGGTTTTGTAAAGGACGACGACGGCCGGCCTGTTCCTATTTTTTTCTCCATTCCAACCTGCAACCGTGGAAAAAATGAAAGCGTGATTCGGTGGATTTCGAACGCCCGTCTCCCCGTTGATCTATACTTCGGGGATTTTTGACGATAGGTAGGAATATTTGACATTTTCTGATTAGGCTGACCGTGATTGCAGCTTGCATCAATTTAATATTCTTTTAATTTTAATTTTATCTACTTTCTTAATAAAAATATGAAGACTTTGTGTTTTTCACGTCCTTGCGTTTGCAAAAGAACCCGCATAATTTTTGCCAATTATTTTTAGTTTCTCACGATTCTGGAGAGTAAATTGGATTGATAATATAGAATACTAATTAACAAAGAGAATACTAATTAACTAAAGCAAGATTAATATAACAATTGATCAGAAGTTATTATGTCCTATTTAGAATAAATTAAATACTCAGAAAAACTACATAATAATTTGAATAACCCAGATTAAGACGAGAATATCGAAGCCATAGCATTTAACGCTAGACTTATCGAGCCCTAAACATAACCAATGTTCATTGTTTTATAACAACAATAAGATTGAATTTATCCGAATTTCCTACGATTTTTTTTATATGTACTTCAATTAAGAAGTTCATATTCTAATTTCTAACAGAAGCATTTTTATAGTAGTAACTACAGTGAAAGACAAAATCAGAAACTAGTCATTCTGGTTTGATAGTTCCATTGTTAATACACATAATCTAATATAGAAAATCGTAAAGGTGGCCTCTAATTTCTATTAAGCAGATGCGACACGGAATAAATAAATAAATGGAATTGAATCAATTCCTTAAAATTCAATCATCAATTCAATCAAATTAACTCATTAACGTTTCTAGTTTCTTTTAAGATTATCCCCGTTTATATCGCACCTAATCTATTTGTCATAAATGCATAAACTCTACAGTATACTCATAACATAAATGTAAACCTTATTACTATTGAATTTCGGACAAAAGATAATAGAAGAAGGTGGAAATCCTGAACCGAATGAAATGCTGCTCCAATAATCCCCTCGGCCGGATCAGCAGCCAATAATCACGGCACATGAATCACGCCCCGTGAGTTTCCGGCACAACCATAACGCTCCTCCTTATGAGATATCAATTCTTCCCCACCATTTCGCGCGAATCCCGGCCGATCGAATTACCGATGGATACGCTATCCATCCGTGTTCTCGGCGAGGACGCGCGCGCGCGCGCGGGTAAACGCGGGCCTATTCACGCCGAGCAGAGCAGAAACGTCGGAATCCCAATTTGTCGCGGGTAATCGATAAACCAAATAATCGAGAAGCCACTGTACAAATTCCACTCTTCGCAACCTTGTTTACCGATACTTGAACTTTTCATCGTCGGCGACTAAGCCGCGCGGGAGGGTTGGCGGATAGTCGGAGGGCTGCGGTCGGTTGCCCTTAAGGACCGCCGACACTTTAATCTTTCCCCGCTCGCCTCGGATGGGGGTCCATCCGGTGATTCAGGCGAGCAGATCGAAAGTAGCGCAGGTAAGAAGAAATAAAGGAGCCCTTATCGATTCCCGGCGGTCCCGCGGGAAATCGACCAGCGTTCGCAACGCTGAAACGTTTCTGGCGCAGCGTTCCTGCACCCTGCACTTCCTGCGTTCCTTGCCTTCGCGCAATCATCTAGAAACTCGGTCCCTCGATGTTAATACGTTCGCGGACGTGAACGCTGCGGCATTCGTTTTCATTCTGATGCAAAATTATCTGAATGCTATAACATTTAAAATTAGGTATATTATCTTGCGCTGGTTTGTATGCAGCGTTTGAAATTATTATGCGCTCTAGTTTGATACGTGTCGACGCGGATGTTATAGCATTCATTGTTAATGACTATTACAAGGTGATACTCGGAGCACGTGGATAAAATGTGACTCATCAAAAATTTGGATACCACAATTTGTTTGAGAATAAATCGCCTGTCTATTTTTGCGGTTTATTACAATTTGTACTGTTAGGCTTTTTATGATTGAAAATCTATAGGTGAGAAGATCTTCAAAAATTTCTCAAAGTTGACAACAATGTCAGTCATACCTGAATCCACTGGGTCATTTGGCCACAAAATAGTTAAATCATCACATAATTATTCAACTTTTGGCAAATGAATTAAATAAATTATTTTCATACTAGGAGGAACAGTAAAATTCGTACCTTATACCAAAGTTTGAACACCAAAGGGCTTTTTTAATTTCACATAATTTTCTCCGGAGGTACAAGTGTATTACTAAAATATATCATCGAAATAAATTATATAACGTTCCTATATTAATATACTACCTTATTATACTACTATATTAAATTATATTATTATTCTTGGCTAAAGAAATGCTGAATTCGCTTTAGATCTAGAGAAATTGGAGGTTAATCTACAACATTAAAGTATATTGCTACCCTATCGTCAACGCAGCGTCCCCAACGTTACCGAAAAAAAAAATAGAAAATGTTTATTTCAATTTATCGATTACCCTGACAACTACATCACATTCCAATAAAATAAATGCTTTGGTAAAGAGAATCGAAAAGACGTCGCAGAGAAAAATAATCTTACACCCTTAACACCATCTTAAGAGAATAGAGGGAAAGAGAGTCCCATAATTTTTGCAATACCACGAATATCCCCATACTTCTGGAAAGTGTCGTCTCTATGCGCAACGGCACCACGGGGTGACAAATCACGCGTGTCTAGCATGAACGCCGGCCGGATATTACGAGCGTCGATCGCGCCGACATTTGTCTGCGATTACTAGGATCGCAAAAAACCAACAGATGGATAATAAAAATCCCGCTATCTGGGAAGAACGATGCACTCGGGCACGTTCTCATTCTCGGCGAGTCCGTTTGCCGAAATTTACGATACGGCCGCGGCATCGCGCATAAAACCGCCGCCCTGGTTTAAAACCATTCGATCGGGCGGAAAAGAGCTCGCCTACCCTACGGGGGCTTCGCGTCCGCGGTCCGGGGCTCGCGTGCGTGCACAAAACCGGACCGCCTCGAACAATGTCGGGGAGTAATGGCCGAGAGGAGAAGAGCGTGGTGCACGCGCGATATTTTCCTTGTTTGTTTTCCATTACTCCCGCACGGAAGGCAGCTGTCCGCCGGTGGCCGAATATGCGCGGCAATGATAAGAGAACCGGGCACTGGGTATAATGGAGAACTGTGCCCTTCGACTCGCCGGACACTGCCGCTTCCGAATGCCACCGATCGAGATCAAGCGTGCTAGATACGAAGCGGTGGCGAAGCTCGGATCTACGGAGAAAATTTCACCCTCGGGAATTCGCAATCGAAACGAAAATACCTGCTGTCGGATTGTGGATCTTTCTGCATATATTGCACAGCTTAGTTTTTAGATGAAATAACTCGGATGTTTCTTGTAAGAAAAATAGGAGTAAGATAGTGTTAATCTTTGAGCGATATCCTGAGACTGTCGACGACTTCACGAAATTTTTAATTAGCCTGCAAACGTGTAAATAATATATTATATGTAATATATATGCATATTTAATGCGTATATATGTATAATATAAGAAGAAATGAACTGGATAATTAATTTCTTTGTTTATAATGATTGAGTATGATATTTTTAACACATCACATTACTTTAATCAAAAAAATAGCTCAAAATAGCTCTACAAAATTTTTTTTCATAGGTTCAACTATCCTATGTTTATAGATTAAAGTTTCCTCGTTAGATTAGTCTCGTATAACTTCAAATACGAATTTATATGGTCGTTTTATTAAGCTATGAATGATTAATGTACTACCAACTTTACAGTAAACTTGTAACGAGTAAAGTTCTAACACGTTTTAAAGACAGTTCAATTTGTAACATTTTTTTAGAAAAACTTCATTTTCATTTTTCATCTACTATATTATGTATTTACAAAAGTAATTAATTAATGCTGCAATAACAATGAAATTCCACTTATTTGGATTTCATATAACTTTCTCATTGTGTCTGCTTCAATCGTGCCCTCGAATTCATAGCAGTATTTTTACAATAGCAACGGTCGTTGACAAAATTTAATAGCGTTGCGTATCGACGAATTTTGAAAATCGGAAATATAGTGTCGAAATCCTTTCCTGAACGGTAGTATAAACTTTAAAGCGACGGCTGCCATCCCGTTTCTTTATTCGGAATGCTAGCCGTCTGATAAAAGGTTATCTCTTTCGCGTTACGGCGCGTAAAAAACTATAAAACTTGGTCGTATAAAGTATATTTCTATCTGTAATGGTTTCCCGGATAGCCTCGAGGTGGGCGATTAAACTTGGATTTCGCTGAGCCGTAAAAAAAGGAACGTTCCCCTCATTTTTGACTGTTAAGAATTGCGTCCGTTCCAGTGAATGCAGGAAATTTTGCGGACTGCTGCCAAGAAAATGTGTCTCAAAAGCGATTTTTAAACGGTCCTTGAGCTATCCTCGTTCTTCCTTCTTTCTACAATTCGTTTCTCATAAACGTCTATTAATACGTGTATTTATTAGAAGGATTATAACAGAACTGCTCGTAATTATGGTATCTCAAAGATCATATACTTGTTTCATAAAATCTGTATAAATACAACTTTGTGCGAAATTCTAATTAAAGGAAGTTATTCTACGTAAATTAAGTAAATCAATTATTTTAAATATTATTCAAAACATTAGTTATTATTTCAGGAATAAATATATCTTAGAAAAAATTAATTTACAGAAAATGTGAAAAAGGAAGTTAATATTATATTAAATTTATCCAATCATCCCTTTAATATCTACACTTTTTACGTGAGTATAAACAAGTTTTATGTAACACAAAATTGGTAGATATCAATAACTGCACATAAATTTCCAACGAATTAACAAATTTAAGGAGATCAGATAAACTATGAAATACATATAACATATGTTGTGTCGCAAAGAGTTAAATTGATTAAAGAAAGAATAAATTCTGCCGCCATTTCTTGCAATCGGTGGAAGAAAATTTCAGTTTACATAAAGAACCTTCATCCGTTGATCACGATTAAAGTATTTTCGACAAACTCTGCACTACAAGCTCAACTGTTAATGGACCAGCTGGATTGCGCGAATTACATTAGTTCCGTTTCGAATATTAGAAAATGTCTGTACACCGTCCTAAACTGGTAAGTATAAGAGGCGTTCCGTGGCATCGGTTGTTCGCGTCGTCCTAACGATCTGTTTAATGTCTCCAGTACGAGGGACGCAGTGGAATGGGAGGCGGTTAGCTCGGTTAAAGTGCTCCGAGAGAAATTCGTGCCTGTAAAATCGGGGTCGTTCATCTCGGCGCGGCGTAGTGCGATCCGCGATGCGGTCGGAAATTTCGATAGTTCGACGGGACTTCGGGATCACGATCGCGCCGGCCAAAAGCAACTATTGTTGCGGGCCAGTAACGAACAAGCGGCCGACGCGGCGTTCCATCGAAAGTTGTTAGCGTCTGTCGCGAGCCCATCGTTTCTGAACAGTTTGCAACCCGCTAAATGAACACGATTATGTCGCCGGGCCAACTTGCAAACGCCCGCCCGTTGATGCCGTTTTTTTCAGCGAACGATGCGACATCTTGCTGCACTTTACGAACACATAAAACATCAATTTTACGCGATTTCCAGAAAAATTGCTGTTCTGAATCCGAATATTATATTAATAGACTATTTTCATTACAATTCTGTCCCGATCTCCTCGCGATGGTGAAAAAATCCTTTGCATTTATTCGCAATTCTTTGGAAAAATTATTTCATAAATAAATACATTGATGGTTTGAACGTTTTCTTATATTTCACAAAATTTCAAATGCCGTAACAACTTAAAAATTTGTAATCTAATTGTCAAAAATGCTGAACTCAAAATAAAGATATCAGTAGTATAAATCGATATTCTTCATACTTTGCTAAATTAGTTATTAGAGCGACAAATTCAATGTAACGACGGTAATATCAAAACATGTTGAATATTATATTTTGTGCGGTATGGTTTTAAGAATCTTTCCGTGAAACAATGATCTACTAATACCAAATACATTTCTATTTTTCTTCGATTAAAGCATCACGAAGATTTAAATATGGCATACGACATGATTACGAGATTCTGTTTGTAAAATATTGCATTGCTATCTCTAAATACATTTTTCTTTTTCTTCCATTTTATTAAAGCGTGACGAAGACTTATTTAAACAATAATAACACGAACAAAGTGTAAGACGTTCTTTATTTCTGTAAAAAGATTATGTTTGTAATATCTGCTGTCATAGTGAAATATTTAATACTCAAATTTTCTCTGAGATGTTAAACATTCTGCAATTTTGTTATGTGCAATGTATGTGCACATAGATAATGGACATAAATAATACGTATAAATATATGCACAATATTTAAAAGTTAAGAATATACGTACTTACAAAGCACAAAGGGTTGTCGTACACTTCAGAAATGGAATTCGGTTAATATTCCGAAAAACGAAATCAATGTGCATATTTTTGCCAATGTTCCGAACTTTCTATTTACGTTAGAACTTTTTCCACGAGCATGGCACGAATGGTCAACGAAAAGATATTGATCCTGATTCAATGCGTTCGCGAATTATGCGTAACATTGATAAAGTAAACCATGTTTGGTAATTAAGCGCGGGTCGCTAATTACGCGAAAAGTGCTTTAACGCTGCAGAAATCCGGCCACTCGGACCTAATTTCGAGCTTAATTCCGTTTCGGCCGCTCTGACTGTCAATTACGATGAGTAATAATAAATCGAGCGCACTCGCGATCGCGAATAGCCTTTCTGTTGCACGCGTTTTAATCGGAGCCGCCTCTAATGTGCGTAAGATGCGAAGTTAATGATTAGAAATGGTGTGGCCGAAATTATAGATACCTTATAACTAATCTGAATCGATTGAAAAGATATTAAAACGTTTATTAGTAACGCTCGTGAATGTAATTCAGCAAGAAAATTTAATACTTTTGCGAGAAAAATTTCAAAGAATAAAAATATTAAAAGAATTTAGAAACACCTATGTATATTTATTTGATTCACTGAAGTTGTTAAAGAAAGAAGGAAATTATTTGACACATCTCTGTTGCAACTGACGAAGATAAGTTTCATTTGCATAAAGATCCACAGTTCCTTATAATTGTTGTGAAGATGTAAATAACATAGTCAATCTTCTGTGAGAAATTTGTAATTTGCCAAATTTTTACCATTTTTAAATGTTTTCAATGTATATATCCAACCAAAAATCTACACAAAATTTCCTATTATGTTGCCGGAATCTTTGCAGGTAATTAAATAAAAAATTGCTAAGAGTAGTTTACACAGTATTATACATTATTTTTGCAATTAGATTAGGCGGTTAAAATATTAAAATATATAAAAATATATACATTGATAATATAGATATTTTTATATGTTTTAATATAACTGTTCAACGTTTGCAGTTTAAAGACACTTGTCAACCTTTTCGCGGTTCCGTTATTCGCGCACGGTCCCGTTATTCAATTTTTCGAAAGAGAGTAAACAGGATTGGTGAAATTGAAATTCTTCGCCGTGTCACGATGGGTTTCGTTCATGTCGCGTACAAAGTGCGTAAAGTGAAAAGTACACACGGGAAATTGGACAATTTGGAAGCACTTTGTGGTAAATTGCTTATGGTTGCTCGCGTGGCTCCAAATAGGACGTCAAAGAGACCGACGCCTGGTCGAAATCCTCTTGAACATGGAGCACGTAGAATGCGTTCGAACCACGGCCAATCCAATCAAACCTTGCATGACACGACAATATATATGTGTACCTGCTCGTGTCGACCTACATTACAGTTTCCGGTACACGGGTCAAGTGGAACGGTTCACTTATGGCTCGACAAAAGCCGGATCACGAGAAAAAAAGAACGCGAATGATAGATCAAAATATGGAAGCGGAGCACAATGGATCGCGGAGGAATTTCCATCGGAATGTACTGCTATCGGGCGCTGAGCTCGGAACTAACGATTCTTCTACCAGGACTGTACTAAACGTTTCAAACGAAAATAAGATATATGTTAGTTTCGATGATAATGTTGCGAAATTAACACGTTCAACCTGGCGTTTACCACCGGTGGTACGCAGACATTGCATTTTATTTGTACATATATTTCACAATTCGTAAATAAAGTTTGATAAGTACTTTGTAACAATTTCACGCAACAATATCTGACTTCGGACTCAAGCCACTGACAATAGAAAAAAGAGCGAAGCAAACACGGGCCGCCAGACGAATACACAACTGATAATATCGAGCCCTCCGATCGTATGGACTTCGAAAAAATGCGCCGGGTTGAACGTGTTAAGATAATATTTATTATTTTATGTAACAGTAATTTCAAGTAATGGATTGTTTCGTTGTTTCTCCTATTTCACGACAACAATTTTATTTAAAATAAATCGGAGAATAATATCCAATGAAATAACAAAATGTAACTAAAAGACTATATACTCATTATAATTTGATTTCTTCGTTTCCATGCTACAAGGACGCAATTTTTATTTCTTGTACGAATTCATTTGATTTTGTTCCTAGACTTTGATAACAAATATTAAATTTTGTTTAAAGTTAGAGGAAGTAAATATCATCCGTATTTAGTAGATTATAATCATTACAATTTAATTTAATAATTAAGATTAAAATAATAACAATTATTGTGTGAATAATATACACGTTCCTGCAGTCAACAACAAAAAGGAACAAGCGTGCTCTTAGATCACTTTCAAACTAAACTGCTCAAATTATCAAGTAAAATAATATGTTGTGTCAAATGAAATAATGCGATGTTAAATGTGCCTAGGTTGATGCAAACAAACCGTTCGAAATATGTATTGGGAATTATGCTGTTTAGCGAAAGATTTCTCGACAAGCCGAAAGAATGGCGAAATTTCGCCCCCTCGAGGTTTTTACTCGATCAAACTTCGCAACTGCTCGAGCAACTTGCTCGAAACTTTTCAGTAAAAACTTGTACTCGCTACAAATCTCCCGGGGTAGTAATTATCACCTTCTTGTAGTACTTTACGCAAAAATGTTTTCCGCTCAATTTATCTTCCCTGTTGTTTCGATGCCAGAACTTCGTGGTCTCGATTCCATCGAAAATCGCTCGACTCGTGTTTTGCTGGCCGGTCTTTGTGGGCCAGTATCTTGGCTAAACCTTCCCACTCCCCCCCAGATGTTCGGCAATCGATAGTTCATTGAAACTTCGCGAGCGTGATCAGTCAACATTACCGCGCGCGCTTAGTTTTAGCGTCGGCGAGTCTTTTGTTTCGCGACTGGCCCGATTCGGCCGGCCGAAATTCGATGAATAATTCGCCGACGCTGAAACGGAAACATACTTTCGCATCGACACGGGGGATCGATGGGACGAATAATGCGCGGAATTATGGATACACCGGGGAGGCATCCACTAATAAGCAATCACTCATAGCTCGTCGAGCATTCTCGTTGCTAGAGTACTAATTTCGAGCCCAATTATGAATGTGACATTCATGCACGAAAATCCTGTGCCGCGAAACGCCACCAATTGCCATTTTCACAGAATGTGGCGCGCGGACCAAATTTTAAAAAGTTTGCTATTTTTATTCTCTGCGAAACTGAAGTTGCAAAATGTGTGGGAATATTCCTCGATATTCAAGATAACCGCTAAATAACTGGAGCTTTGTGGAACCTTTTCTATGTTGCTTTTTTTTTATAGATTATACAGCATCCCTTAAAGAAAAGGGCTAGAACGTGTAAAATATATTGTGGTTTTCTATTCCAGTGAGAAGTCAATTAATGCTATGGGAAAGAACTCGTACTCGTGAGCGGGAAAAATGGTGTGACAATAAATTTGAGAGATGTTATTTTTCACACGTAATATTGAAAAAATATCCATTAATTACGCTCCCGAATAAAACAATAAAAAATAAAAATATGTATCTGTGAAAGTTATATTTATTTTATATCGTTCGGTCGAGTGGCCAGCCTGCATTTCCGAGCGTAAACTGCAAATCGATCGGACATTTCAATTATTATTTAGTCTACCGAATTTTATGAATGTAAACATTTTCTACCCCTTTCAAAAATATACGCAGATATTTCGCACGAGTTTGCAGTTACGAATGGAAACGTCGCGATAAGCAGAGTACAATGCCGAACTTCAAAGAGAAAATTCTACCAAAATTATATTATATTATATATATATGCATCGAAACGCCCCGTGAACGCGGCCACATTTCAATAATCGCGCCGCAACGTGGACAACCGAAAAAGTTCGCGGCTGTAAACAAAGTCCGCGAAATTTCCATAAAACCGGTTCGAGGCAGCCGCCGCAGTTGCATCGCAAAGCACGAAAATTCCTACGACGAAAGAGTGCCTGGCACATGCAGTCTCACATGCAGTTGTACACGAGGGAGGATGCGCCAGCACAACGGTGCTCGTCGGTGGCGCAGTGCACCGTGGGCGCGAGTTGCACGCGCAGCGGAGAGTGCACGCGCAAATACGCGCTCCGAGAGAAATTCTTCATAATGGATGTTATGTGCCATCTGTCTGCGCAAGCAACGAAAACCATTCTGTTCTCCGGAGAACGCTTAACGTCCCTTGTACTCACAGGTGAGAACCATCAAGACTTGTTCGCTCGTTTGTTCGTCCCGCTTGTATACGCGTCTCCTCGGAGGCAAGAATTTCAACGACGACGACAGGCGTATTTGTATTCGTACAACGAGATCCCCACGCCGTGAAATAAACGCGCAGAATGCGAACGAATAAATTTTTCAGGTTCTACGCTTTCGACCAGCATCCTCGTCACCGGAATCGAATTAACGCGTTCGCTCCGATTATTTTTATTAAACTCCGGCTTTCTGACATTCATACTCCACTAGTCGCCAGTTTACGTTTTAATACCTCTTTGTCGCAATTCTTTAAACGTTTCAATCTATTCAGCGTGTTTAGCGAAGAAATAACAGAGTCGGATAAAACCGTTAGAAAATGTGCAGAATAGTAATAGTTGAGATCATGTTCCTTTATTTAACAATAGAGTTACCAAACACGTGATTGGCTTTTAATTTTTCTTCTACAATTATTGATATCATAAAAATGTTTCCATGAGAAATTTTCAGATATTTACAAAGTGTAAATAGATCGAATTTTGACAACGTTATAAAATGATACTTTATAAATATTGTCCTGAGATTAGAGTTTGGCGATACTAGTGTTAATTATTCAGAAATACGTGTTACTTATTTTTACTGTGTCTTGGGATCTAATTAATATGCTCTATAATTTTTATTAACACTTGCAACCATATATACTCCTAAATTAACAGGGAAAATTTGTTAACCATATAGAAGACCATAAACTGTGGTTCAGTTTCTATGCACAAAAGCTTTTCTTCTCAAAAGAACAAATAACTTAAATAAAAAAACGTTTGCTCCACCTAGTTTGTTAAGTGATTAAATTCTATTAAACCTTTTCAACATTAATACACCGTTAGTCAGATGACTTACGTTTCGATGTTTTCTCGCGATGAGCAACGGAATTTTAGAAACGCCTCTAAAATTTTTAAACGTGATACGACACGCCATGGGAACGCAACCGGTTGTAACATAAGCAAACCGTTGTTTTTAATTATAATTTTTTCAGACTAGAAATTTTTCGCAATTCGAAATGGACTACGGCGAAGTTCCTACCTTAATTAAAAGCCAACTTCGATGTAATTTCAGCCGCAAAATTCTAATGTAACAATTTCCCTGTAGGGTGCACGAAAGTCAATTACAAAGTTTAATTACGAAGTGATAGTAATATGCAGCATTCGAGACAAAGTTGCGTATACTTCATACACAGTATTCTAGTCGCCATGGTTGTAATTATTCTATTATTTCAGAATTTTCTCTAGTTAACCGTCGAGAATTACTAGATCCGCATGACAAATGCAGGCTTATCCAAAATATAATAGTATAGGATGTTCTCTTTCTCAATAAAAGAACAAACTATTTTGTATATTATCGTTCTTTTTTTATTTGATCATATTTATTTTATTTTATTACTTTTTATTTAATCATATGCACTCCCTTATTGCAATCCATTGATTTACATGACTCGTCACAGTTCTCTGCTACAGTTACACATGTCAACATGAATGTTAATTATATCCTACAATAGAAATCACATGTTAATTATGATCTATTTAATTGTTACCCATGTAGACACTAATGACCTTGCAATTAATGCAATTACGATAAAATAGATGCATTGGCAGAAATAATAATAATAATAATCACAGGAATTACTGTATTGATCTACACATCCAAAGCGGTAAATATAATCGATTGCAATGATCTAAAGTAAGATTGTTGTTCATTTTCTCTCTTATCACGTATAATAGGTTGACAAATGCATAAAATTCGCCATCTAATAATCGAAAACTTACAACGGGGTAACTTCTTAGAATTGGACTAAACGGAATCTGATAAGAAGAAGATTCTTAAGAATCCTACTAAAACATCCGACACATAAAAAATCCGTAATTTCACGAAACGATCCGCAGGATCACCGTCGATATTTGCAATAGCATTCCGTAGCGATGCGATCCACCGACATCAGAAAGAAACAATTTATTTGATCGGCGAGACTCGAGCGTCAAAGGGTTAATTTCTAGCAATTAAATCGGGACGATCTATAAATTCCTGAGCGTCATCGCTGGTCGAACGATCGAGACTGGATCCCAAACGGAACGGAAGCGATGGCGGTTCCTGGCCGGGTCGACGTGAGAGGAGAGGAGAGGAGAGAGGAACGAGACGTGCCCGGCATCGCAACTGCATACCGGGCGCGCGCGACGCGCGATTTGCAATCGTTGCACGGTGCATCGTTGCACCAGCCGCGTCACGTCGTCGATCGGCCACGACGACACGCCGCACGATGGGGAACCGTGGGAAGGGAGCAATTAGCAATTAAAATCAGGGGTTCGGCGATTGATCGCTCTAGCATGATACCAGCCTGTCCTACGGGCCAATCGACTCTTGGATTATAATTACGGGCGCTAATTGCAGGCACCTGCCACCCGTCTCTCTTTCCTGCGGCCCATGTTCCCACCCTATCTCTCTCTCTCTCTCTCTCTCTCTCTCTCACTCTCTCACTCCCTCTCTCTCTCTCACTCCCTCTCTCCCTCTCTCCCACTCTCTTTTCCCTATCGGCGAGGTGCTGCGCGATTAGTACGCGGAAACAGGGTTAAAACGTTCTGAGAATTTCATTTCCGGAGGTGGTGTTCGACTCGTGTCTCTACTTCCTAATAAATCGATCAGCAGACCAATAATTCCCCCGGAAGGTCCCATACAGTGAAAACAAGCGCGATTTTCGATCAGACGTGCACACAGAATTCTCTATAGCACCCGGATACGTTCAACCGGATGCAGCGATCCTTCTTTCTCGTATTTCATCCGAGTGCCATCGGCATAGTGCGAACCTGGCTCTGATCGAAAGTCTCAGTTTTCATCCGGAATCTCGATTGAAAAATTTCGAGAACGTAGCCTGGTTCTACGACTTGCAAGATTGGCGCTCCGCGAGATGTTCGAACTTTGAAGTTGTTCGATTAATGAAACGATTTCAACCCGGGGACAGCTCGAACTATGAAGTGGTTCGATCTTTGAATTACAGATCGCGACGTTCGTTTTGGCGATCGCGAATTCTTTCGATTCTTGTAATTTAACTTAACACCTCGTCTTGAAAACCTCTCGATGCGAAATCGAAGCAATTTGAAACGTTAAAGAATTCACAAGGAATATGTATAAACTCCATAAAATTGGCAAGTAGTGGATAAATGGTTTAGCAATTGTCAGAAGTATTAGATTAAATCTATGCATTCAAAGATATGTTTATCTTTTAAGACAAGATAATTCTTCTACTTTTCATTGTTTTCATTTTGTTGAAAGTTCTCTTTCAGACTCACCATTCGATTGCAAAGATTTCGGGGACCAGCAATCACAAATAGGAAATTAATATTCATAAAACCGGACCGTCGGCGAAGCTTAACTGGCAAAACTATTATTTCCCAGCACGTGTTCGGTCAAATTGACGGCAGCAATATGCGATTTTGTTGTTGCGCAGAAAACGGAAAGAACGCCGCCGGGATGGTTCATGGAATTCTAATAAACGTTCGACCGCGATGGGTAACGCGAAAACGAGATTCTGGGACAGCCGGATCGTCGGCGGGACCATGAACGCGTAACGAGTATACGTGATTCTCTATCCCATTTTCGTCCGTTTCCCTTTAGCCCCGTTTTCAACCCGTCCACCAATAGCCTCCGCGAGCGGCCAATACCGGCGCGGAGATGATAAAGCCGGAGCCGGCATGAAATATCGGGCCACGGAAATATATTTGTAACCGAACTCACGTCGTTTTGAGCGAAGGTTGGCGTAATTGGCCCGTCGCTGGCTTCCCATTTGTTGGCGATGAGGATCGTCTCCGCCGTTTTCTGCTGCACCGATTTCGACTCGTCGAGCAACGTCAGCTGGTAAAACTCCTGGATATCTGCAACAGCCCGGAAAACGGGGGAGTCATTAATATGGGATCGACAGGTTGCCTCTTGACGCGGCTGAAATATTGTCGCGTCTCAGATACCACCTCTGTTACCTAATGAAAATTTTGATCGACTCGGCGCATACTACGTGAACCATGTCTGTCGCTGTTATTCAAAGAAATCATGGCGCCCGAAGCGACCCCCTTGGCACTACCTCATCGACAACTTCAAATATTTCACAAAATTAAGGTACGTCGTTTAATCGAAATATTTTAAGCAAGTTTCAATGTAGTAATTACCTAATAATTAATAGTTTACTTAGTAGTCTAACAATATATAGTAACAATATAATAGGTTACTTAATAATCTAACAGTTTACCTGAAAGTTTAAATATGACCCGTTGCGGTGTGGTATTTCGATTATGAAACTTATTATGTGGGCGGTGTATTTGTTCAAGTCGAATTAGCTGTACATCGTCAGTAGTTAAAGTTAATTACGACTAGCTCCGCATTATATCCAGTAATATCAGTACACAACGTAATGACATAACTCCGAAATTAACTGCGAAAATTACTCGCAAGAGAGCAACTAATAAGTAACACACCTGAGGGCGATGATTTAAGGTTACTCGAGAATGCTGATTTATTAATCCTTCGAGCGTATTCTGAATTCATTTAGACCAATGACGAGCAATCTTTTTACTTGTCGTGAACCAGAATTTATCGATCGGCCATTATTCTTAAATTGAAGTGGACCATGGATTGCTCGTGATTAATTTAAACGACGCCATGTAATCGTTGAAAAGAATTCCACGTGTTCAATAAACATTATACAAAAATTACCGTTTTACTGACGATCCGTAGAACAAGAGGGCAAATTCAACCAATTAATTTCTTGGAAAATTACAACAAAGACTCGATCTCTCTTCTCTGCGATTAGTAGAGCACCAGCGGAGTGACCTTTCTGCAATGAATTACGTCGAGAGTTGTCGCGAGATGTCGTGTCGTTCTCGGTGCCATACTGAAGTAAGCACAATAAGCTTTCGCATTATACGAAAGGGACGTTATACTGCCCTTTAGTGTCTGCTAGCTCGGAGGGTTACATAACAATTTGGAAACGAACAAAGTCAAGGAATAAATGAAGATAATGTAAGTCTTGCATTGCTAATATTATATTTTTAATAGACACGATTAACTGTATCATATGATGCACGATTTCTTAATTATTACTCTTGGTTCTAAACGTTAAATTAAGATACACAGATAAACCGTGTAACATTTCCCGAAAAAAATAGCACAAGCTTTCAAACAGAATATTTTTAACCCAAAAGATAACCGTTTCTACAAATAATGTTACCATCGCCTCGTAATTCTCTTGACCAGTGCAGCATTCATGCAACCACATATGCGCCGCGCGCCATTTCGAAAGAGCCGGCGCGCATATGGGCCACCCAGCTCGTAAAATGTAATTAGGTCGCGAAATAACATAAATGGCAAAGAAAAATGTTTCGGAAAAAAAGGTGCCGGTTGAATTCGTTCGCCAAGGTCTTGCCGGAGTGGTAAATTCGAGGTTACACGTTACCCGGACACTAAATGTCGAAGGGGCCGCTTGTTACTAGCCGCGAAAAAATTCTACGACTTTAATTAACGTCCCGAGTTTTTGTCGCGGCAAACAGAGGGGCCACGGTCTCGGGAACGAACGAACGAACGAACGGGGGCCCCTCTAATTTTTCGTTTTAATTCACACGTAATGGCATCTTCTCGCCGCTCTCCAATCTCGTGGCTGGAAGTATGTCGTCGCCGCTATTTATGCAACCGACAGGAATCTTCTTCCCCTTTTACACTCCTGGGAGTGCGGCGACGAGTTCGTCGTCCTCCGTTCGCCAGTAGCGTTGCAACGGCGGCGAGTTACAAAGTAGAGAACTCGAAAAAAAATCGCGTTTGAAAGCGACTCTCGGGAGATTTTTTTTTCAACAGAGAAACCGTAATATGTCATTGGACGTGATTCTCCAATGAATACCGGCGCGTTCGCCTTTTTCGCGACGCCGTTTCTATTTCGTCGCGTCATCGATGCGATCCGTAAGCAAAAACGAAAGTAGACGGAGAACTAAAAGGATTTTAGAGTGAAACGACGATCTCTTTATTCGGGCGCCGCGAGTCGAGGCGCGATGATAATTAATGGCACACGCTTCTTTTCGCTTTGACGAACGAATCGAAATGAACCGAGCGCGACGCTGCGGCAAACAACGGGAACTCCGTTGGGACAGGTTTCTCCTCTCTACTCTCGACAAGCTCGTTCGATTAAAAAGACACGTGGTACGTATGTTGTATTATATTGCGTTACCGGCTGGTTGCTCGCTTTTTTCCGGCCATGTAAATTGCGGTTAGGTATCGCGGTGCAGATTTTCGAACAGCTTTCGAATGCTGTCAGCGTGCTGCCACGCATCGATCTGAACCGTTTGCCGCCGCTTTTTTCTATTCGACACACGTTCGGTTTCGGGAGAATGTGTAAGCGTAGACCAGATGTTTGCTGCCGGAAGCGAAAGAATTGCGACAAATTTGTTTCTGTCCGACTCTTTCCGCTCGCAATTTTTCGGACGGTCTTTGATAATAGCTGGAAGCGAAAGGCGAATTCAAAGAAGTACAAAAATGTATCACGGCGATGGATTAGAATGATGAAAAATGTATTACAGAGATTCAGAAATTTTCAAATTTGATTATTTCATGTTTACCCGTTGTTGGTGTGGTATAATACTGGATGGTTTCCGGAAAAAAATTCGATGGTCTAAATAAAGTATAAGGTTTAACCCTTTGCACTCGAAACCATTTTGATTATAAATCTAAAATAGTTTTTCTAGCTTACAGTATCTCCATTTTACGTAATATAGTTGGTATTTCGTACATATGAAATTGATTCTTGTGATTCATACCAACAGTTTTACAGTTAACAATTTTTTAAAGTTTGTTGGTATAACAATTATTTTGGAACGTGATATAATAATTTCAGTGGTGCCTCAGAGTCACCACTCGAGTGCAAGGGGTTAAATGTTCGTTTTCAACACTTATAATTTAATTTAGTACTCCATATGAAATTGTCAAACTAGTAAGTAAATTATTTCCGTTTGTTATATACGTAGTGTCTCTAGGAAGATTTATTATGAATGGGATTATATATGTGTAGGACACAGTAATAATTTAATTAATATTTAAAGACTCGCAGTATTGCGAACTTACTTTTAGTATTGACGTAAGCAATACTAAAAGTTTTCGACAAAATAGAAAACGTTAACTATATTTACATCCAGATATACATGTAGATATATGCCTTCCGTCAGGATGAAAAAACGGCACGAGTTACGAAACTTGCACAATAAGATCTCACTGTACTGCAGAGCAACAAACAACGCGTATAGAGGTCTGAACAGGCAATAACTACGCGCCGCCAGATGAAACGCAATATTAATTTCAGCGCCGCCTCATAGCAAAACAAATGAAAATCGGCCCCGGCGTGAACGTGTTAAATATATTAGTCGAAGCGATCCGCGGGACATAAGAATAGTCTCAAATATTAAGAAGCGAAAAATGAATAATTTATTACTAAAACAAATTCGCTTTCGTATACATACTAATGGTTTGTGTATTCGAGAGTTACTGTTATTGGTTCGAGGTCGCTCGCTATCCTAATATTTACATCCGGAGTGGGGATAATCCGTAACCGTAAATTTGACATTCTTCAACCTATTTATTCGGCTGTGTCCGGACGCGTACAGACGTGTTTCCGATATCCTCCGTCGATCACTTTAATTCGACATACTATTTCGTTGTAATATTTAATCGGTACACTTCATTATTGGGGTTATCGATCATTTGGTCATTCGGTCATTTTGCCAATCGGTTATTTGGCTATCCGGTCACATTACTAATCGGTCATTTTACTAAGCGTTTATTTATTTAATCCGTCAATTGGCTAATCGGTTATTCGTGTAATCGATCATTTAAACTGAATCATGGGTTTGCGATACCGGACTGTTCGCGAGTGTTCGCGTGTGTTAGTGGTTGCTGTTTTGTGAAACCATGTGCAAGGTGCAGAGTTGGGGAGGCAACGTCTGAGCTTGTTAAAAGATTATAAATCATCTACCTCGTGTCATCAAGTAGTAAGTGAATATTTAAAGAAATTATTTTTCGTATTACGTAGGAAGTGTAGAAATATTTAACAAGTACAGTGACCAAAGCATGGCCGAGCAATCCTTTGAGTGATAATCTGTTTTTTAGTTAGGTACATTTACTGTACCGATATATTAAATAATTTTCTTCCGATGAATTGTATTGGAGATATATAAATTGGTGCTATTGAAAAGCCGAAAATAAATAAATTTATTAATGAAATAAGTTGAATCTAATATCGCAGCCATCGATTTGCGTAATTAAATAGCTAATGAAAAAGGTTGTACGCTTTGCAAACGACAATATATGAAGAGCAATGTATGTTAAAAATTGCTTTTAATAACTAATATACTAGGATGGAAACTATGAAAAGAGCGTTGTTGTTTAGTTTCTGTTTAGCTGCGACGCACCTTTCATAGTTTTCTACGTCATAAATTCAAACAGAAGTTCTGCTGTTTTCATTCAGCTCGAGCTTCAATTTCTCGCCACTAGAAGCGCTGCTATTGCTGACAGAAGCAGCGCCATTACTTCTGTTAGATCGAACGCGTCATTAGGATCCAGTGGTCGATTATTTGCTTTTAGAGTAATTAATTTAAGTGTTGCAAGTTGACAGTAACAAAATATCAAAGATAAAGTGATTGCAAACGCGATGGTTCGATCTTTGACGAAGTTCTGATATATTCATAGAATATAGGTGAGTTTATACTATTGTTCCGTTACCCTTTGGCAGAATTCATATATTGCGTTCTTTTGCGCCGAGATATTTACAAATTGTTTCGTGTAATTAATATTTCGAAATTGATAAATCATTTTAACGTAAAAATGGCTTACAATTCGAGTATTCTATTCGATTCTGACTAACTGTAATTAGACGTGAGAAATGTTCTTCTTTTGCGCCGGTATTCCATTGTGTAATACGATTGCGCAGTAGCGCTACCTATTACAATTTACGCGCGAAATCGTAGTAGAGTCACGGGCGTTTTGCGTTTTAGAATTTACAAACATTTAGTTGATTTAACAGATCTGTTATTGCTTAGATGTATGGAAAAATGAAATAAACACGGAGAAATCATAATGTTTCCATTAATTAACACTAGTTACCTGTCGATTCGAAAGAAAAGTGAGGTTGAAATTTTTTTCACTTATACGTTAACCTGTCTCCATTATTTCGCTTTTATTGCGCAATAGAAATTATTATAGTAGCATTAGTTGTTATAGTATTATTATTATAGTAGTTTTTGTTATTAATAAATTGCTATGCCAGGCAGAAAATTTATGTTAAGGTTATCTTACCATTGAATTTAATCAAATTTCGTGTTATTTTTACAGATTTCAAAACGACATACGATGCAGAGATCCAGAAGCAACACGGTCACGGATCTGAAGGTTTACATCGATAGCTGAGCTCGGGAGGCAACATTTCGTGCTTTGTAAAGAAGGAAGGGATGTAAGTATCGTATTCATCATTATATAAGTTATATGAAATAATTCGCAGAAATTAATAAGTACGTGTACGATGTTGAACACATTTTAACGTCTCTGTGATTTTCTTTCTGTTTCAGATCTCTAACGCAGATCCCTCCTCCCAACAAGTAGTGAGTCAATATTTAAAGAATTTTTCTATAACGTAGAATTGTAGAACCCTTTGACGAGTACAATGGTCAAAGGATTGCTCGGCAATCCTTTGGGTGGTAATCTGTTTTTTAGTTAGGTAGTTTGCTCTTTCTGCTCGCTACGATTTTTCTACGATTATTTCAAGTTTCAATAATTTTATTTCGAAGCTGACGATAGATTGATCTTTTAGAACACGCGTTTATTATAACACGAATGTTGCAAAAATTATATTGGTAGATTTATCGTACCAATATATTGAATAACTTTCTTCCGTTTAAGTGCATTAGAGATCATGTGCAGAAAGACGTTTCGCGATAGGTGAAACATATTTGATACAAGTTCAAGATAGAGCTCCATCTTGCTACGAATTTACTATGAAATATATTTGAACATATCTTTAAATTATTATTATGAAATTATTATTATAAACATATGAAATATATTTGAGCGTATTTCTGACTTATTATTATAAAATTATAATTAAATATATACTCATTTTTCAATGAAATAACAGCAGCTTAGCCCGTGAAACTAATGACTTCTTTTTTAGATAGGATTTTCAGAGATCTGAGGTTCCATGTTCGTTGCTCGAATCCTTTCGAGTGCCCAAGTGTTACTCGAAAGGGAGCGAGCAATGGCGCATGGAACGGTATTTAATGATCATAACCAGCGACTGACATTGACTAGTGCATCGTACACGACGCAGTTTCAACTTGTGTGTGTGTGTGTGTGGTTAGGTAGTGGTTTCTGCGTCGGTTTTTTGAAATCGGAATTAGTTCGAAGGAATCATATTCCATTCGATCCATGCCATGCAACGTGGATCTATATGAAATATGTATGCAACGAATGTTCATTTACTATTCTTATCGGTTGAAATGATTTAATAAAAGCTGGCAAGAGTTTTGAAAATTGTATTTCTATTGAAATAGTATTTACTGCCGAAAGACGAGCATTACTAGTCGATTATAATCACGTACGAGAAAATAAATAACAATTGGCATTCGATTAAATCGCAATGATCGCTACCAGTGTCAGTCGATTTCAGTAATTAACATGTACCATAGTTGAGAGTGAATGTGATCATGTTGGGGTGTCAGAGGCGTCCCGGGACGTTCTCCGCAGGGTATAGCTCCTCAGCGTATGTGTGCCAATCGTGAAGCGAATGTGTTGGTGTGATTGCTTTGCTATTTTTTAAATATAAGATTAGGTAGGATAGGTAACTTGCCTTAATGTGTGTGTGTGTAAATTTGTTAGGTAGGGCCGAAACTGACCATCGTTCTCTTTCGGGTAGGCCGCGATTCGTCCGACGGTCAGTCACCGGTAGGGCTCAAAGGGTTCGATTCGAACTTTATTCGAACGTAGCATGATGTTCGATACATGGCTCGATATCGATCCTTTGAAAATTCTCTTAGTTTCCGCGGTCGCGGACGCGTACGCGCGGGAATTAGGGCTTTCGAAACGAATCGATACCGGCTCCATTGCACCAGCAGGATTATGGGCTTTTTCCGAGACATTGTTTTTGTTTCGGAATTCGTTGGTTTTCCACTAGCTGCGGAGCACGTGTAAGGTTCTAGGTTCATCAGGCGAATCGCCGAAGAAAGAAGAGGCTAAATGCCGAAGAGGCCTCTCCGACAAACTGTCGAGAGAGGCCACCATATTTTCGTTACCACTTTGCCATTGTACTCGTTTGTAAAAATATTAGTTGTAGTAATAGTAGTAGTAGTATAGTAGTTGTAGTATTAATTATGGACAGACCTCGCCGTCCCAACGGTCAGCGCAGATGGGCACGTTCGTGATTTTCAGTAGCGTTGCGAAATAGTCACGCGTTGCTTTAATTTATTTTGAGCAGAGACAAAAATTAGCGTTGCGAATAAAATAGACGCGATTTCCATAAGTATACATATGAATTCTTTAAATTTAGCGTTGCGAGTGAAATTATCGCGATTTCAATTTGTTTGATATGCACAGTAGAGTTAAAGTTAGCGTTGCGAATTAATACAAGTTCGCGTTGAGAGTTGATAACTTTTTAGGATTTGTAAAGTCAACCTGCTTTCGAAAAGCCGCTTCTTGGATATCTGTTCTTTGCATTAGCGTTACGTTAACATAATCGCGTTTAAGTAGTTTGCCTTTCGACTTCTCAGGTGCCTATGCTGCAGCTGCAACGAAGGGCAAATCTCGTCGCCCCAACAACAGTTTTCGGATGGGCACGTCCGCGACTTGCCGTAGGGTTGCGGATTAATCACGCGTAGTTTTAGATCATTCTTTGAACAGAAATTGATTTAGCGTTGTAGATTTTTCAAAGTCAATAGACTCTTGTTCCCTTGAAAAAGTAAAGTAATCTTTTTTGCATTTCTGTTCATTTTATTAGCGTTGCGACCAAACAATCGCGTTGCAATAGTTCGCTTTCCGACATTTCAGGCGCCCATGCCGAAGCTGCAACAATGGGCAGGCATCGCCGCTCCAACGAACAGCTCAGATGGGCACATCGCGATTTTATTAACGTTGCGAAATAATTGCTTTGCAGTAACTTCATTCGTCTTTCAGAGCCCATGCTGCAGCTGCAACTTTCCGTAGTGTGGCATTCGCGATTTTCTCTAGAGTCACGAGTTCAAGCAAGAACGGTTGAATTAGGGACGCGATTGTAAACGTGTTTTTCACAACAAGATAGTCGGAGGTATTAGACCTCGCAGCACGAGGCCGTGGAACACCATTTCTGTCCATAAAAGGCAGCGCTACTAGACCTCGGTCTATATCCAGGGCGTTCGGCTCGTAGAATTTTTATTTTGCGACCTGGAACCACCGTTCTGGATGAAGGGGTGCATCCGTCCTGGCGTTACGACATCCAGGCGGGTGGGTGGTGCGTAACGTAGGAATCCGGGGTGGATTACAAGGGACTGGAGACAGCTCCTGCCGCTAGGCTATCTCGAAAAAAATAGTGTTGCGAGGATTCTTTTTCGCGTTATTTTAGAGTCGCGAAAATTGCAACGCGACGCATTAGAGTCCCGAAATAAATGCGACACTGCGAGTAGCCGCTCCAAGGATCGCTGCATCTTATTACAATAGTCGTTGATTCCCTTTGAGTTGCGCAGAATTCGATCACATTACGCGAGAGTTTTCATTTCCGAATTTAAAAAATTAACTTCGAGATTAATCATGCACTGCTCGCGTTGTCATTGAAATGTTTAAATTTAAATTTTGTAGATTAGCGTTGTAAAAAAGAAGTCCGCGTTTTTTTACCCCTTTCACTTCAATTTCCTCTCTGAATGTAAAATATAATTGTAATTCTCGTATTCCGGGTCAATACTAGTACAAAGCACTGGAAGATTGGTATCGCAGGGAGCGCGAATATTTTATTTTTTCCTTTATGAGATAATCACTGTAAATTAAAAAACACAGGGACATTTTCATTTACAATCAATCAAATTAACGTCGCAGTTTCTTTTTAGACAGTATTGTCTATTTCTTAACAGGCATTTGTTTTTGGAATACATATCGAGTGAATTACCATTTTCATCGAATTTGTCTATTCCTCTCTATTTTTTACCAAATTAATGAATGATTAATTATTTCAAAAGAGTTTCTCTTTTATACGGGAAACAGAATTTGTAAAAGTATATTTTCGTAAAGGTATAAATATTTATACTCAGTCAGTTTATTTCATAAAGCGTTAGTTATTAAGGCGTCAGTTATTAAGGAATTAGTCATTAAGTAAAACTTGTAAGAAAAGAAGCCATAATGAATCATGGTTTTCATTATGACTCCTTTTCGTGTCTAGAGTTTCAGGAAATATTAGTTGTTGATGAATAATTTTATTTCAGGAATATTTGTGGTGGCAGTAAGTTTTAATTTAAAATAATAAGAACGAAACTATAAACAAACGTGGGGGAATACAATGACAATGAAAGAATGCCACAAAACCAGTAACTATAACCAGAAATATCGACGAAGTATACGTTACTTATTAAGGCGTTGCGTTAGTTACTAAGTTATTTGTTAAAGCATTAGTAATGAAGCAAAAATTATTGTTGTAAGAAAGGGAGCCATAACAAATTCTGGTTTCGTTCTGACTCCCTTTCGGATCTCCAGTCACATCAACCTCGACGTGGTGAGACTCGAGCAATCGATGCAATTTTCGATTTCCAATCAGCAGTAAATTCGTTTTATAACTAATTCGAAATCGATAATTACATGGAGCTAATGGCTGTGAAGTGGTGCTGGGTTTTTAATTATTAAGTAGGCGACAAATTTCGAAAATATTTAAATTTCAGGTCTATTAGAGATTTTGCAGTTTATCGAACTTTCTAGTATTATTACACATCCGGAGACATAATTACATCACTGCGAATATTTGGTGGAAATGAATATTTTCTAAATACCAAGTTGGAATTTGTTTCTGGAGTAGGGCGATATATGCAACATTATCAAAAACATTCTTCTATTTATTACGACTTTTGAAGTAGCCTCTACGTAATTATATATGTTATTTACGTGTCTATCTTCTTGACACCTGATAATCTGTTAAAAGTTAGTGTGGACTATGCGTTAGCCCATGTTCTAGTTCCTCAATATCTTCGTTTTTTATCAAGAATAACGATATCGTAATGAATGAACGTTCTTAAAAGCCTATTGAAGACGGTAGAATCCGAAAATTTCGGGTCTTTTTAGAATGATTCGAAGTCTTCGAGGTGTGTCAAAATCACATGGTTCCTCGAAGTTAGATTTGAAAATATTGAAGAGTCTGCGATTCAAAGATCCTAGGGACCTCAAGGGACGTAGGACTCGTCGCAATCACAGAAGTCGAAGTTTAAACGATCCCAAGGGTCAAAGAAGCCTCGACGACTCTT
Source organism: Augochlora pura (assembly GCF_028453695.1). NCBI lineage: Eukaryota > Metazoa > Arthropoda > Insecta > Hymenoptera > Halictidae > Augochlora > Augochlora pura. Next base: position 9,851,625 of record NC_135782.1, read on the forward strand.
AGGGTCGTGGAAACGATGAACCCACAGGGTTAAAGAGATCTCAGTGGTTCCAAGGATTCCCAAGGTGAATCTGAAGGGTCCCTACGATCTCGAGGATACCGAATGTCCCGAGGACCTATTCAACTTTGGCATTTTTTAAGGATCAATGTGCAACAGCTTAGAAATCGCATCTACATGTTAGAACTATTGTAAGACGCATAAAAACGAGCTGTAATTGTTAAAAGATTAACGATTACTAAACGGATTTTATGTATATTCCTGTCGGTTATAGTGACGTGCATAATTATAGAATCAAAGTAATTTTCAAACTGTTATTGACATCTAAATGAAAACGTGACAAATATCATTCTTGTATATTTTTATTTTATATTACTTGTAATATAGAAATATAAAAATATGATATTAGAAATAATAGGAAATAGAAATATACAAATATGGTATTAGAAATAATAGAAAATAAAAATATACAAATACGATATTACAAATAACAGAATATAAAAATACTACGATACTTTTTATAAACATGAAACTTTTTCAAACACTTAAAGAAAACTACCTACGGTACTGTAAATAATTGCAAACTCAAAGTAATTTTTACATGTTTTCTGATTATTACACAAAAACCATAAAGAAGTGATTTGCTCGGTGCTTTATCTGCCACATCCTAGACACGTCTAAATTATAGCGTTGCACCATTGGGATCTCTCGCAGATACCCAAGCATCGATTTGAAAATCCTTGTAAGCTGTCGCTAGCAACTATTTCTAGGCGATGTGTGGGGCTTGAGGAACCCAGTGTTGTGTGTAACATGTTCTTCCTATCCATTGTCTTGCGCATTACGCCGGAATCGTTTAACGTGTTACGAGTACCCAGGGTACGATGTTATCTGTATCGGGTTTCAAAGGTCTCGTGTTCTCAGTAGCTGTTCCAGGATACCTGACGTTGTTCAGATCGAGTTCCAAGGTCCTGCATTGCTATTAGGTCCCAAGTATCCAACGTTTATTGATTGGATTTTTGCTCTCTAGTATCGCTAGTATCTCTAGTATCTAGTATCAATAAACTTGTATCTAGTTTATTAAATTGTAAGTGTCGATGTTGTGCCGACCGAGTTCTACTTCGGTTGCATTGGATCCTGCAAAACAAATTGCATTCCTACTTATTCAAAATGCACTGGCAACGTTTCCTTCCATTGTCAACTGAGAAATATAGACTTTGAAATAAACCTGTGCTGGATGTCCAATAAATTAATTAGAGAGACAGAGTATGAAGACAATTGTCGTTATAGTCTTTATTATCAATTTATTAATATATATAGTGAGGTCTTGTTAAAGCTCTCAAGATTTCATGTGTTGTCTTCTTACTGAACTGGGAGAGAGAGCCTTCAAAAATATACGTTCCACACAATAGAATTTGTGGAATCTCAAATCAGGATACATAGCTATAATTATTCTTGAAATTTTGCTGCATGGAAATGAGTTTTAAAAAGTCAGAGACGTGTAATTAGAGGCTTTAACATCTGTACTAACAGAATATTTTAACAACTTTTCATACCAGGTTCCAAAAATTCAGAGATTAACAATTTCCCTGTCATAATTTAGTGACCCTGTAGATCATTTCTGATCTTTTGACTGCACATTCTATGTATTTACGAGAAATATACAATTTAAAACAGTGAAAAGAGCATTTAATAACATCGACATTTTACTTGCGAACTATTAAAATTGTCAAAGAAAAAAATGCAACTTTTAAATGACTCCTACCTCGTATAGCAAATACAGGTAATTTTAATTCTGCATAGTTGCTCATGTTCTAGTTCCTCAATATCTTCGTTTTTTATCAACAATAACGATATCGTAATGAATGATACTATACTAAGTTCTTGTTCTCAAAAACTTATTGAAGAGGATCGCATCAACTTCGAGTGCTATGGGTCCGCAATAGCCCCCGAATCCAGGTGATACCGATAACAAGGGCACACGTGTACACGTTACGCCGGTACGTAACGCACGGGTTGCATGTTCTGTGCAGGGAGCGTTTAAATATTTACACTGTCATAATTACGTGTTTCAGCGGCACGGTATCCCATAATTGTACCAAACGCAGCCAATATTAATATTTGACGTTCGCCGAGTCCGTTGACGCTGAACGCGTTTAATATGTTTACAGCTGACGTGTTTTTCGTTGGACCAAATTTTCGCGATCTCGACGATTTGATTATGATCGTCCGATGAGAATAACGTTGTCACGATTACTTCCGGATTTAACACGTTCGCAGACCTTCTCACAGCTATTATTATTCGAACGCGTAATGTAAATTTGTATTTTCGCAATCGGACTGGGTACTTCGTGCATTTATGGTAGAAACGGTTAAGACGAACATAAAATTGTAAAAGCGTTAGAAGAATTTATGGATATTGTTACAGTATTTTACGCTTATTACAATTGTCAAATGAGGAAAAGTATTTTCACGTAATTTGTGTTTCTTACAATTTAATTGTGACAATTTTTATTTTGCATATATATATTGCAGTTTATTTATAACATTCTGTATGAAATAAAATATTACCTGCACAAAGATTTATTTCAGTATATTCATATGACAAAAATTATATTTATTACTAAACTGCGGATCGTATGCGTTTATGACTAAAATTATTTCATTAGGAACAATACAGTAGACACATTTAATAAATTTAAAAATGTCGTGACACCATTTGCAATTTGTTTAACTCCTTGCTGTACTTTAACGAGTCAGACACGTGACGGAGATTTATAACAATAAGCTGTTAAGTATGCATGTTCATTCATTCCTTTAAGAAGAAATAAAATTTTATTCTCTTGTCACCAATATTTAACCATTCGATTAGATGTAAGCACGCAATGATTATAAAATTCCATTTTCTTCGAAGAAATTAGTGCGACCGAAAATATTCTATTCGTAATAATTGTAAAGAAAATGATACGGCAAGGGATTAATTATTAAGTAATCATTTATGTAGCTCTTCTATCTTGTAACTAGTGCAGACAATTTTTATTTTGCATAAACATCCACAGTTACTAGTTAATATAAGCATGGACATACTATTGTATGAACAATTATCTTAATCATCGTCTCATCGTATTAGTATCATTTCGAAAGACACGTCACTATTTATCGCATCACTATTATTTTGATCAATATGTCTTTGTTCCGAGGAATTATTCGGATCGTTTGAAATAAATATTCATCTAAGATAGTTATCCAAATCAATTCGTTGTCTTATTAGCCCCCATGAATTATTCTATCTGTTTGTTCGAATAATTATATTCATTTATTCGAATAATTTAGCAGGTTCTTGTACGACTAAATTATTCGAATGGATTGTTACTCGAATGGAACTTTATTTGGATAAATTTGTCTCTGGAGCATTTTTATTCGACTGAAAATGCATTCGGTAGTAACGGTCGGATATTTTTTTTTTATTCGTTTCATTCCGCCCAGCTTTGCTTTATTCGTTGCGTCAGTATTATTTGCACATACGTGTCTACATTTATCATATCAGTACTATACCGACCAATTCGTGCTTATTTGCTCTATCTGTATTATTTCGCGTACGTTTCATGCAAACATTGTTTAATACCGGCGGCAACTACGAATCATATACGATGCGCGCGATACGGGGAAACACGTTAATTGGTTTTAATCAGAGCCGTTTCCATGACGGACTGCTCGGCGTTAGGCTCTCGAGGCAGATTTGTTTTTAATTAACAAATCGCTCGCCGACTCGTTTCGACCATCGGGCGCGGCGTTTCCACGGAATTATTCTAAAATATAGGATCGCGCTGGGAGAGCACGTATCGAAATATGTATAGGGCAGGGAAACGCCGAGCGTGCCGAAGCCGGAATTTCACTGTAATTTTCTCCACGCCCGTAGGGGCTTTCCCCGCAATTTTTTCCCCGACGATTTATCTCACTTGCATCCCCCTTTCCAAACGACTTCTCCCGACCCGGATGCACACGCACCGAAAAAAACCTTCCAGCCACCGTGACAATTAACGCCCAGACAAAAATATCGCCGATATTTACTAATTTACTCTATTTTTTACGCGCTGCCCATCTGCACTCTCCTGTTCTTCTACACTCTCGCGGGGCTTGTACGTAGGTTTCACTATAAATAATTCGTGCATTTGTTCGTCGACGCTAATCAGCATGAATGGCTGTAAACGTACATAGGTGCATGTTCAACAATCTCATGATTCAACTCTTTGCGGATGAAGGGAAATATTTTTCTGAGACACAGTAAATAAACGGAAGGGTTATTTGCTGGTAGAAGTATGTGTTGATGCCTTGTTATTAAAATAGTTCAATTATTAAGAACTTAGAATATTTTTATTTGTTAATAATACTGCACTGATCTGCCCAATTAATAAATACACTTTTCATTTTCAAATTTATATATTAGTCTTATTGTACATATAGACGGATAGATATTTTGCAAATGTTATTTTGTGAAACTATTTTGGCCTAAGTAACAAATTATTGATTGGAGAAATTTTTCATTGATTCTTTGACACATGTTTCACTAACTCTTCCATCATCCTTTTAAAAATATACTATACTCATCAAAAAATACCGAAATCGTACTGAGAGAAATTTAAGATTAAATAACAAGTTAAATGTTAGCAAACATAAAATCATGTGTTCATTCCGTTCACCCTAATACATTTCTACGCTATCGTTAATCACTATTATTCACTATCGTTCGCTATTGTACACATCGTCGCCAAACGTCAGCGAAATACCAAGAAAAATAGTGCGCGCGATTCAATAATTTGTCATGTGCGTTTGTAAAACGAATTGTCGAAATTCTACGCCATGTCTCGTCTCCCGGAAACTTAGCAGGATGGAAAGAAAAGTGGTCGAGCAAGGCGCAGAATTCTTGGTGTTCGAATTAAGGCGAACTCGCGTCGCGCGTGAAATATGTTCCCAAGATGTCGCGATAATTTCGCGAGAACCCGCTGCAAGGGTGCGAAAGGGAGCGGGTGACACGGGTTCAAATAAACGTCGTTGTTATAAATACGTTTCCAGAGAGTGGATCCGTTCGGCCGGAAACTCTCATGCTTGCTACGGTCTGGGTCCATTGAAGTCTCTGGTTTTACCGACAACACAGGATTTACTGGAGCGAATCCTTGAAAATCGGGTTCGTTAGACACTATAGTACTCGTTAACAAGGGTGTTAACCAATTAACACGTTCTCAAAGTAGTTCCATTAGTGTACTATTCGCGATTTGTAGTGAACGTATTCGTACACGATTGTTACGCGACGCAGAACTTTTCTAAGACAATTATAAATAACAGGATGTATCTATTCATTCCATGAGTGGAATGATAAGGAAAAGATTTTTATCAGTTAGCTATGACAATCTTTTTGAAAAATTTGTAAGTTGCTATAATTGTACTGTATAGCTTTAATTTTCTGCCTGTTTTGTTTAAAAACAACACTTTTACAACATATATAAATTAATGAAGAAAATCAGGGTGTATAAACTCCCTAAAATTTTTAAAACAGGGTGTTAATTAGTTAGCTGTTTCTGACAAATATAATATTCATGAAGAAATGGTGACATTTGTTGGTATGACGAGTTATTTTGTCAGATACAATCGTGCGGTTAATCCTTTCAGTACTGACTAAATTGAAAAAGTATAATAAAAGAAATATCTAGTTTTTATATTACTTTCACGAATTTGTTATATTTGTATTATATGAGTGCGTACCTATCGTCTACATATTGAAAGAAAAACTAAATAGAAAATCTTTGCTTCCTCTAATAATTTGTGAAATTATTAAGAAAAATTGTATGGAAAAATATGAAATTATTATTGAAGTTAGTAAAAATTATACATAAAGAGAAACGCATGATATCCAAGTACATAAAATTCTCAGTCTGCCTAGAACCATGTATCTAACTCAACTTATACATCGACGTTTTTCATCCCTTTCAATCAGAACAAAATTCTATCTGTCACATCTTTTGTTTGATTTATCATCTCTTCCCACAAATATTTAAACATTAAAGCAGATATAAATACAAAATAAATATAAAGTTTCTTCCTCTTTTAACATATTACTATTAGTTCCAATCCTTATGATCGCTAAAGAAAATTGTACGAAAAGGTGCTAACCAGCTGCAATATTTGTTGCACGCATTTCTACTTTCAATATTCACTAATTCTGAAATACACAGGGGATGTTTGTCACGAGATGTCGTTTATCAAAGCGACGTTTATAATAGCCGTAAAAGGACTACCATTCTGCAACGGTTAATAGAACTCCGTGCGAAAAGCGACGGTCCCGGCGTTCTTGCTACATCGCGGCTTGGTAAAAATTTGCAAAGAAAGTTCGCTGAAAAGACAGCAAAACTCCATTAAGAGGAGGTGAACAGCTTTCGCTTATCTCTTCGAACGATCTTTCCGGAGGTGGCAAGACAGACGCGGTACATTGTAGCCTCCCTTAGCCGGGAAGCTCTCAGGGCATTGTTATCGCAGTCGCTTTGCCAATAAGAGAACCGGGGACTACGATGTCGTTCGGCCGTTTATACGTACGGGATAATTTTTAATTTCGACCGCGATACAACGAGAGGACTCGAGCGGCCTCGAGCTGGTCGCAGCGGGCTCGAGCATCGTCGCGGTTCTTATCTCGATTTCCTCTTAGCCGAGGATCTTTTTCATGTTCGCTTTATGCTCGCGCATCTACGCGGATGAAGCCGAGGGCTATTATACAGGGTGTCCACACCGTATCTTAAGCCGTTTACACAAATCTGACAAAAAATACTTCCAATTGATAATAACAATTTTAATTCACCTCTTTGCTCGATAAAAAGCTCGGGTTACTATAACATTTTACAATATCACTATGTATTTTCATGTTCGCAGTGTTATAACTGAAGAAAAGACAAATTCGCGATCTGCCACATAATTGCCTTTGAATGAATTTTGGGTTAGGAATTCGCAGCTTCATTAAGGAATTTTTTAAAAATTATTCTTGGAGATGTTATGTGCAAATTTATTGGTAAGACGTAGGAAAATTATTTTCTCAATTACTACTAATTTAAGCTAACACTCATTGGTGTTTTGTTAACTTTAATGCCATAAAGTTAGAAGTATCCTTATCTAAAACACGTCGGGGTGACTTAAGCTTTTTATCAAATAAACAGTTGTTTGGAATTTTTGTTAGCGTGCTTTGTTCTCCTCAATGTAGTCGTTGACTTTCTCCTAACCACTTTTTCGTCGGCTTTGTTTAAATGTTGCAGAGTCCGCGTGACAGTTAAGGCCGAACACCCTGTACATAGAAATTGCGTATCTTCTCTGAACAGCATCACGGCTGGTGTTAACGAGCCTCGGTTTATCGTCGTCGGCGTCTTCACGATGCCGCCTACCAGTTTCCGCTTGACTCCCGTGTGAAAATTACGCGCCGCCCGTTTAAAGTTCTGCCGCATCCGCTTCGGATACCGGAGCGGACGGCACACGCCGATTACGAACCGCGTCGGGCCACCGTGAATCGAGTAATAAACGTAAACTGCTTCCTTGTATTGCCTATTGCGAACTTATGGATATGCCACCGGCTGCGATAACTTTCGACTGCCTCGTCCGCGATGGCTATGCGCTCTGAATACTGTCTTATGAAGGAATATAGTCTTTAATGGCCGGTGCCCGCTGCCCTGATCAGCGAACTCGAATGCCAGAGGACTCGATAAACTCTCGAACTCCGTTTTCGTTGATAGTTAATTTCGTTAGGCTTGGTGAGTCTTTGCTGAATGAAATGTTCTGTGAAAAGGGAGCAAGTGGAATCGTTATAGTTTTTACGATAATCTTGGTAGATATGATTTTTGAAAGAAAGTAGTCAAGGCAGAGTTGTATAAAAAGTAAATTTATACGATTCTTTAACGATTAGGTTAAAGATTATGACTTGTTAGTTATTATAACTAATTTATAATAATTTGTAAGAACTGAGGAGTCTTAATCGTTGATTATTATTTAATTACTTTCTGCACGATTATTGTACATTATTTGTGATAATAAATGAGTTATAATTATAATTAATTATTCATATCGTTCTTTGCACGATTATTATGAATTATAAATAATAGCTAACGAGTTAGCGGATCTTAAAGATCTAATGAAAAATAGACCTTTAAAATAGTTCATACCTTTTATGTAATACATAATTTGGAAAATAAAATTTCCTTGAAATGATATATACATATAGAAACAGCAAATTCGAATACATCTAATTACGTAATATTCATATGTAATTACTACTTCAAAAAATGTAATTACTATTGCAAATGTGTAATTACTATTTCAAATATTTATAATACTAATTCAAATATTTATATACTATTTAAAAAATCTATTTTCCCCAACCTTGCTCATGATCGAAAATGCAGCAAGTCTCTCAAACAACGTTGCAAGCGAGCCGCAGGCTCGTTATTGTATTGAGTAACGAGTCACGCGGAAACGACGTTGTGGCAAGCCATCGAATTAACACGTTCGTCGCCGCGTCACCCATATCTGGGTGACACTAATTTCTGACCAATTTCGAAAATTTATTTTTATTTCAATATATTCGAGCAAAATGAATTCGACTATGATTTTTCGAACGCGAAAGAGTTCTAATGTTATCCCCTATGATAAATGTGAACTTTATAGTTTTATTTTAATTAAGTAAATTGCTTTAATTATGTAGGGATTTTAGTATCTAATTGTGAGCGACGAACGTGTTAAATACGATCAGTTTATAACCCGGCGGCCAGGTTCTATTCCGGCCTGGCCAGGGGAAAACTTATTAATCTCCAGAAACGAGAAAACTTCGAATCTGTCGAGGGCGATTCTTTAAATTAACTTAGCAACTCGGAGAGTCGGTCCGGCGAGCTCGGAACGAGCCTAGGCCCGGGCAAGTTCGGCCAGGTGAAAATTACGTGTTGCCGTTTGAGCGCGGCGTCTTTGATCCGATCGGAACGCACTGCGGAAATTCGATTCCCGCCGAATTGCGGCTCACGTTCCGCTCGAGGCGTCGCTCTCACATAACGGCGCGTTGCGTCGCGACGCATCGCACCGGCCGGGGCCCCGCAGCTCCAGTCAAATAATTATCGCACCGTCCTCGGCTAGCCCGCAGCGATTCCCGCAATCCCCATGGACACGTTTCGATCCTTCGAATGAACTTTCCGGGGGAAGTTCCGCGACTGTTTCCCAACTTATCGTTAGATCGCGGGGAAATGGTAACACGGTCGGCCAAGTAGAACGATTCTAACTAATTAACACCTGGAGCAACAAAAACATCTATCTTATATTGTGTACATGATCGAAATGAGAGAAATAGAAAGAAATTCAGACTTTTTAGCTTAATATAGAATATCTAAGGAAATAAAATTGAATGAGTTCTCCACGAATATATGTTCACATTCTGAATAATCAAAAAATTTGACACTCATCATTTTGAAGTGTGTTAATCTAGATTTAAGAAATTAACCATTAAAGTTGGAGAGTTTCAATTTTTTAGGTCTTTCACAACTCGATTTTACGCGAATTCTCATGTATGAGTTCGTTTCGAAAGAAATCTGTGAAAAAGAAATATATTATTTTATATCGACTAGAAAAGTCATTGCGCTGAACATTAATGATAATATAATTAATTTTCATATAATTAACTCTAATTCATTTTCGTATAACTTAATTTATAATCCATTTACGTGTACTTAATTTATAATTCATTCTCATTCGATTAGTTTGTACATAATTTTCGTTTAATTAATTTATAGGTAATTTTCGTTTAAAGATATTAAATAATAAGCAGGTATAGTCGTTCTTCTGTGTATTGCTTGAATTTCGGGAGTAACATTTGTACGATCCTCCCAGGGGGACCTTTAAAATTCCAATTAACAAGAAAGCGAACTTGAATTGATTACACCGGGCGCGCAACTTGCGGATTTTTAATTAAACGCGCCATGCTATCATGGAATCTAATTACTAGGTGCAGGGGTCACTAGTTCCATCAGCTGTTTTGTGCTTTCTTTTGGATTGAAAGAAATACAGTAGAGTCTCTCTTGTCTGAAAATTTATTTCTGTAATATCCTGACACCGAAATATGCAATTAGATAAATATTTCATTCGAATTCTCTAATAGGTGATAATGTATATAATAAAATAATGATACCAGAAAGTTGCAAAAAAATGGGAATCTCTACTGTTCTGTGATGAACAGGCTGGTGTTGTGTTCATAATGTAAAATAAATGTCTTTGAAATTTTTAAGGCACACAATTGAAACAGTTATATATTTATATACCACTGTCATTAGACAGTAAAAGATACAATTCATTTTCTGAAGTAAATTTCCCGTTGACTAGAAATTAATTTCACTAACGTTAGCTACTGTATAAATTTTCTATTTTTACACCGATCGGTATAATTAATTCAGTTCAATTTCGTGATATTGTTTTCTATTATTGGTAATTATTCTAGTTCTCTATTTCAATTTAATTCCATGGTATTATTTTAAACTATTTGTAATTGTTGCAGTTCTATTTCAGTTACGTTTTACAAAATTATTTTGAACAATTTCTTTGGCTTTCCTAGCCAAAATACATACAGTACGTGTACGCACATCATTGCGGTCGCGTTATAATTGTAGTAGAACAAGCGTAACATTGTACATGTAACTTTAAAAAGGATGAAATTTAAATGCAAGAGAAGTTGCATTAAAAACTGCCTCACTTCTGCGTTAATTAAAAAATCGCTTTCCGCTTGTTAATTGTTTCTTTGAAGTTATGACATTATTAAATTGCGATTATTTCTTATGAAATATATAAAACAGATTAATCTAATATTTAAACAAATTTCTCTTAGTAAAATCATTCTTATGAATATACACATGTATGCTGGTCAATTGTTACACAGTTTTCTTCATTATTTCCTGCTACATACAAAAAACGTTACAGTATTTTTTGGAATTAAACTGTGCGAATTCGAAACGTTGCGACATGGTCACGCTAGATTATAATGAGTGAGAATAAGTGAAAAACGCAAAGCATAATGTACATCCGCGTATTACGTTTTAAAACTACCATATCGTAAAATGTCGACGTCCCCATTAGAGTTGTCTTTCTGCTGTGACGAAATATTTCGTCATGCGAAAAGAACAAAGAAACGCAAACGCCGCGAATTGCAACAACCACGAAGTTGCTGCTAATCTTTGAGCCACTATTTTCCGAGACTACGTGTTCCTGTGTACGTGATAGCAGTCTCAAAACTACGATTACCAAGGAGACAGGTGACCGCCAAAATTTGAAACTTGATACCCTGGGGATCCGGCGACGTATTGTAGTTTCGGCAAGTAAATTATGGCAGTTTTGCGGACACACGCCGTTGATTGCCGTTTTCCTAGGCGCAGGTAAAGAGGAAGGTAACGGAAGGATAAGAGAAGAGAGAGAGAGAGAGAGAGAGGAGGGAATGGTTGAACCACAGAAGTTGGCGAAACTTCCGCTTCCAGCAAGGGAAAGTTACAGGGTAGTCGAAAACCGCGACGAATTCCACGGCATAGAAAGGAAGCGAGGGTAGCCAAAGGGAGAAAATGATTCTCGCTTGGAAACCTTTTGAATTTTCCCATTTCCCTGGCCTCCGCACAATCTGCAATTATCAACCGAAATGGTAATAGAACCTCCGCGAGAATAGCATTCGATTCCACGGGTTTAATTCGCCTGCATGTGCGGATAACTGCGATCGTTACCGAACCAGAAAGATTTGTTGGTCGCATTGTTCTGTTTGTATCTACGGAATCCCAAATTCGACCATCGAACGGGTCAAACTTCATTCTACGCAGAATCGCCGTTGCCCCCCTCTCTCCCTCCTCATGCGTAGATTTTAATTAACATTTGAGCTGTAATTTACGAAGCGTAACATTCAATTTTTCGACTCGGTTTTCTTAATTCAATTTGTTATCTGATCGCATGAAATGGGAGATCATGGTTTACAATGTATATTCTCCAGGTTATTGTTAAGATTTATATTGATATAAGTAATTAAGATAGAAGATTGTAACGAGTCGCATAGATCGTGATTTTTTAAGGTACCTTTGTATATGTCTGCAAAGGATTCATTTTACTTTGCAGAAATAATGATATTATAAATGTTTGAAGTACAGTGGTGTGCATAGTTAGGGACTGGAAGTAACTTTTACATTGTTACCGATATTCAAACTAAAATTTAACAATATATCGTATTTGTACGTGTCTGTTTTCTAGCAGAATATATCCAGATTAGTGTTAACCCTTTGCATTCGAGCAACAACTCTTAGGAGCCCCAAAAAATTGTTCTACTATTCTTCAAATTAATTCTAACAAGATTAGGCTTGTTTATATTTTAACATCCGTTAATACTGCAAGTACTGTACTTTCTAATAGGTTCAATTTCATACGCATAAACTGTAATAAATCACATAAAATACAGTAGAGCAGGAAATATATTTTGCACTTCGAATTAACGTAGCTTCGACCGTAAAGGGTTAAATTGCATTCTAAAGATTTCGTTGACAACGTTGCACGCCGGTTTATTCGCAACTGCGGAGGATCCGCCATGCAACGACGCTTCGCGGCACCCGTCACGCACGACGGGCGCATTGCCCCTATTACATTATCAAGCAGATTAGCCGCGATTCGAGGTTTGTTTACCGAGCACGCAGCCAACGTCTGCGCGAGTGCATCCCACGGATCCTTTCACGAGACGAGCTTATTCCGCGTCGATTCGTCGCATTATCCGCGGCAATTTGGTTCCCAGTGTTTCTCAGCCGAGCGTATCCATCTCGCAAGGCTATGTTTCCCGTCGTTCCCGTCTTCTACACACGCGGGCACCCAACCCCTCGACAACCAGCGGCGTCTGTTGTCACGGACGCCGGCTGTTTTCTCAGGCTCCCTTCAGTTTCACGCCGCGTACCAGGCTCGTAACTAATTACAAATCTAATCAACGGAGGCTGGCTCGTTCGTTGCGAACCGCTGCGCCCGACAGTGAATTCGTACAAGATCATTGTGCATAATACAGTCGTCGGTGGAATGAGCTCGCGTCTGTGTGTGTGCGCGCGCGCGCTCCCGCGCCAGACACAGGCGTTACCACGCTGTCGTTTACCCTCCCAGAAACGTTATTACAAAACCGGCGCGAAGATAGTTCGCTGGGCAAACTGCGCGCGCTTTATAGGTTAATGCCGAGTTTACTTTATTTTTTTTATCGCGAACGACACCCTGGACGACCCGTCGCAAAATGTTGACGCGCAAGAGCCTAGTTCCTGGATTTTCTTGAGAGACGATGCTGTGCGAGATTCTTTTATTGTTAACAGGATTCTAAAGGATGTCGGCGAGCAGAATTTTCAGCAATTGTTTAATTTTTGTCGGAATTTCGTAGTCTTTCGACCGTCAGAAATTAATTTTTTAAATCTTTAACACTTTTCGACTTTAGATATTAAAACGGAGCTCTTCGTTTTTTGTAGTTTTAGGTAATAGTTACATTAACAAGAAATATTTTAGTCATTGTGTAAAAGGGGTTAAATCTTCTCTCATCTAAAACAAATTTCTAATATTATCAGGGGTGTCCCCATACATTTGGTCCGCTTATTTTTAAACTGGTGTAAGTCGATGTTTTACGAGGTTTCACGTAATTTGTGATTAATATAGCGTATACTATTTATTTCTAACTGGTTAAAATTGGTCAACGAAATAATAAATTAGTAGAAACATTATCATACCTGACATATTTAATTTATATTTCGGAATAGATTGACATGCTAACCTTTAATTTTCTCGAAACTGCAACAAATGAGCTTTCGCTACTTTAAAATAAACGCTCCTTTTGTCACCGACCGTGTTTATTATCCCCACTCGCATTGTGTACGGATTAGGGTGCTGACATATTCGCCCCGTGTTCGGAAAGTGCGCCATGTCGTAACTCGCGCAACGGGGCGCGAAAGGTAGTCAGGTGGGTGGGACCTGTTTACCGATCGATCGAGGAAAGGTAATTGATTCTCGGCAGCGACGCCAGTTTGCGACCGTTCCGAATTCCGTCTCGAGATTTCAAAGAGGTGGCCAGGGTGGATCGGCGAGTTAAATCGAGCCCGGGACCCGAGGTCTGACGTGACACACCCCCCGACAATGGGGTATCGGTGCCTGGCTCCGGGGCCAGAACGGCAAAGGGAAACGCGGCTAATTTCCTGGCAAGCGGAGTGAAGCCGATCGAAAACGACGCTCGGGGAACGAGTAAATAACGGGATTGGACCGACGATCGAATTTGTTCCCCTTTCGCCGGGAAAGAAAGGGGTCGGAAATGGAAAGCAATTCCTCGCCGGCCGGCCGGCCGACCCCGTCGCTTTGCCGTGCATGTATGCGGCGAAGGTCGCGTGTTTGTGCGAATGTGGCAAAGGTCGTGTGTTTCTTCGACCCTGCGACCCCTTCGACCCTTCGGTCCGCCCTAGTCAGTTCCTCCTTTCTCAATCTTCCTGTCACGGACACGGAGGTCCACTTCTTCTACTTGCGACAAACACGCTGTGTCCTCTGGGCGAATTCGAAGTGCGGCGTAATCGAATGAGATACGGTGGCTCTAGAAGGTACAGTGGCTAACAAAAGTAAGTAAACATCATGATGCGCAATGGCGAAATACAGTGAACCCTTTGCGGTCGTATGTTTACTGTTTGCCACCGAAGCGAACTATTTATTTTCTTGATTTTACATGATATTAAAACATATTATTATGTCGCGTGCATCTGAACTTTGAAATGGAATTAATAAATTTTGTTTCGCCTACTCAATCTTGCCTATTATGTACTTCAACGAAAATTAATTCTGACTAGCGTGACAGATATGTGTTAATTTAAGCCTTTGCATTCGGTGCCATCTCGTATGTTACGTACCAGCAACTCGGTACCATTTTGTCACGAAAACGTGAGTTTAGGAATCGTCGTGTGATATGGTATAGTTTTGGAACCAAGTATGGTATTGTAATGATAATTATATGAATTTATGGAGATACATTGGCAGAAATATGAAAATTCTAATTCTTATAATTTCTATCACTACTATCTTTTTTTTCTGAAATTATATTTATCTTTTCAAACGTGAACATTTTCAATTCTATTGTGCCAATCAAGTAGCAAAAAATACAGTTGCAAAATACAATTGCACACATATCCGCAGTCATAATAGATTCTTGTAGCAATTGATATTGTAATGCACTCTTTAAAAATCTATAGATCGTTAGTAGATTGTTCAGCCACTTTAAGTGTTAGTCAAGTCAATTACAGTGAGTGTTAATTATAAATTCAAATTAGAGTGGTTTTAAATAAAATCTCAAAATTTGATACATTTTTAATAGAAATTCCAATAGAAGTTTGGAATGATACACTTAGTCCATTGGATACGATTCTATTCGCATTCGTCGCGAATCCAGCGTATTTATACCCACACATGTTTGGAATGCTCAATTTAATTAACCGTGGAATTTACAACCGGAAGTGCAGAATTCCGCGAAGAACACTCGCGCGCAGCACTACGTTACATCATAGTTCGCGGAAGATAGCAAGGCGGAACGGGTCGGCGAAGCCAAGCTCGGTAAAACGAGCAGGATGAAGACCTTTGTTCGCAGCGCTCGCGCAGCGCGGAGTAAACGAGCAAAGCAATTAAGAATTAAAAATTAATTAGTAACGCGTTATCGCTAGGCGCGCAGCCGTCGTCGTCGGGTTGGCTCGGGTCGCGGGTCTGGCCGCGTCGCGTCGGGTCGCATTGTGCGCGGTGTCCTTTCAAGAAAAATGTCAACGGAACGGCAGTCTGCCGAGTGGCAACGGAGCGTCGAAAGACAAACATTAACGTCGACTGAGCGAGGAGGAGGAATTATTCTTGCACGAGCGCTCTTAAGAAATTTCTCGACAATTTCCCATTCGAAATCTCGGATCCGTGAGTGCACTGATTTTGAGAAGGCTCTCCTGTCAAGAGAACCGAGAAAATTCTCGCCGGAACACATTTTCTGCGCCATTTAAACGACGCCCGGTCTTCACAAAATGTAGTTTTCATTAGTTTTTTTAAATGATTAACAAACAACCGCGGCCATCGAGTCGCGGACAAGGAGGACGGATTTCGAGAAACCGGAAAATGTGATTCGCACAATGAAGCTGGGTTAACAAAAGTGGATTCCGGTGCTGTTGAGACGTTCTGGCCGGACTTCCGGTCTAGAATTATGATTTGATGATTATAATAAAACGTTGATGAGGTATGCGGTGATGTGATGTTTGATTAGACTGTTAGTTTTTAAGTAAAATGAAAATTGTCTGCATTAATTTTAGGAAGCAGGAGCTAGTCTGTTTCTTTCTTACTTTAACGATCTCATTAACAAAGGGAACTTGAGATCATTGTTTTTAAAACGGGAATGGGTTAAAGTTACAATACATACATTATATGAAGAAATTCTAATACGAATTTTTAAACTGGACCTTCGTTTTTAAGATATCTTGATTTTAAATTTGTGTTCAAGCATATAAATAAAGTATACAGAATTTTCAATTGAGAGTTAAATTTAAACATATCGATAAATGTTAAATAGTAAGTTTCTCTTTTTCAAGAAAGGATAAACAATTTTTTAATTTTCGTTGATCGGTTTAAAGCTTGGTTTAAGGAGAATTTTATTTCTTTAAATGGAAACTACATTTTTATTTGCAGATTTTTATTCTACCTACAAATAGACCAAACATTTCTGTGAAAAATTCTTTAATAAATTTTTAAAGAACATTAGTTTTCATCTGTTATTAGAATTTCTTTCATTATTCAATAATAACTGTCTATATGTTTACGAGATGAGAACAATAGATACAATTCTAGAAAAGAGAAATTATTCAAGAATCTAAATAAATTAGAATTAAAGAATTATTTTAGACTATTCTAGTACACTTATATAAAAGTACTAAATAATTAATAGCACTATTAAATACAACCAATATCTGGTATAGCAATTATAAAAATCCTAAAAATTGATTTCGCATCGCCGGATCTTTGAAACGTCGTACCGTGAAAAATCGTCTTCTGTAGACGAATAAATAGAATGACCGGCTGCAATCAGGTAAATAGACTAACAATCGGATTAACGTGGTAGCCGACAAGAATGCTGCTATCACGGAATCACTCTCGAGATTAAAACCCGAGGCGCAGCGACGCGATCGTCGTCGAGCCGCGTTATCAGGTGGGCGTTATAAGTAGTAATCATATTTCTGGCAGGCGGTACAAATAGTTGTTATCGTACTCCTGGTAACGACTGGAGATGGCGAGAGACAGTTTCCGCGGCTTGGTTAACGCGACATTGATAAACGGAAATCACCTTTATTGTGGATTTTTACCCGGCGACGAAGCGACGAACCGGTCGCCTCGTGCGGTAATTAAATAACCGGAGTTGTAAAACGTGTTCGCGGGATCGGTGGAGTGAGTTCATGCAAAATATATTCTTGTCGTTCCATCCGGGCCCGTCATTCAGACCGCATAATCGGATAAACGTGAGCGGAATCGACGCCGCGCTGTTCTATCTCGCGCGACCAAACGTTTACGCGAATATGTTACGGCTGGTACCTAATAAGAAAACTTAACGAAACACCATATCCGCATATTTTTATTTTCTGTTATTTCTAATATGGAAATACATAATGCAAATATGGTATTTTTTGTTATTTAAATTTTGTATTAAATGTCATGTGTAAATATATAAATGTGATATTTTTTGTTGCTCCTCTTTTCTATTAATTCTCATATGGAAATATACAAATGAAATATTTTCTGTTAATGCATATATGACAATATGCAAATAAGATGCTTGAAATATGCAGATATGATATTTTCTATTATTTCTCATATAGAAATATGCGAATGTGACATTTTGTTCAGTCTTCTTTTTAAATATGCATACTGCCCATTGTTCTCTCTCTCTTATAAGAAATTATTAGAATCGAAGGACCTTTCATTATTCTAACTGTAAAGAAACTGGTACACCAGGGATTTGAACAGTTAAATTAATTTCTTTTAAGTAAATAGCGCTGGATGTAGATCACTATACTTTCATTATACATCATTATAATATATATATAATAAATTATTCGAATAATTTATTTGAAGAAGAGTTGATTGTAAGAAAAATTAATATTAATATTCGAATGAATTCTTACTTGATTGAATTCTTATTCGAATAAAATCTTACATTGTCAAATCATTATCTAGATCAATTTCTCGTATTCGATTCCACATTTATTCAATAACGTCGCATAAAACTGGATTCGTTAGTCTCTCTATCTTCTCAAAGAAAGCGAATAATGAATAACATAAATTAAATGGAGATACACGAGAACTATTTCTGAGACAAATTCTCGTCCTTTTTAGTTACAATCCTTACACTGTAATTAAAGATGACTCTCACTAGACGTTAGAATAAATCGCTAGAAAATTTCTTTCAGAAGCTCCGGGAAGATCGAGATCGTCCGAAAGATACTAAATCGTTGATCTCGTCCGCCGGGACGCTGAGGGAACGTGGAAACTGGGCAAAAAACCCGTAGAAATGTAAAGCGTATAGGAAAGCATAATTCACTGTCGTTAACACGGAGTTCTCTGCGAACGTTATCAGGTTCTAGGACTGATAAACCGGACGGCCGTAAGATGAATGGTAATGTCCAGATAATATCAGCAGCCGGCGTTTCGCTAAACCGTTCATTAATCAAACTTTCCGTATACTTATTGTCCGATCCTCCGGGACTGCAGATTGATGCGAGTAATCGGTTTCCACGACTCAACGATGAATTTCTCGCGCACGCGATCCGAGACCGACGTAATTATCTAATTACTCGTAGAAAATTATCTCGGGCCGTGAGCAGCTCGCTGGCCAATCGATACGCTACGACCGGCCGGAATCGTCGTTTTTAATAAACCTTCCCAAGCCGCCCGACCCATGAATAGATTTAATTATTTTTTAATAACGCTGCGTTATCAGCCCACGGATCCGTCGCATCCGGTAACTTTGTCGGGCTCATCCATCTCCGGCCGGTGCAAATTAAAGAAACTTGAAACTTCGTTGTCCATTACGTCGGTCGCGCGTTATCTCATCTTCTGGGATAATGAATGAAAATCGGTAGAAGTATAAATGTCTGTATAAATTCTACTTGGATATAGACGTCGTTATAATTACACACATTTGCGACAATTTCAAACGAATTATTTTTAATATGACTCCGAAGTTTTTATTTTTAGCTTCAACAATAATCTGCATTTGTTCTGATTAGTTTACTTAGAAAAACTACGATTGATTAATCGATACGATTGATATTACTATCCTATTGAATTTGTTTAAATATTGAAAAACCATCTTGCTCGTTTATGTGAAATAAATAAAATTGGATTTAATTGACTATTTGGATTCGCGAGAAGACTTCTGGCCAGGATTGAAGTAAAATTCGAAATTTCTCAGTGATTAGACCATAATCGATAGCGAAGACAATGTGCTCGAAGACAATTCATTTGATAAACGAAAGAGCCGCGCGGCTCTTGCCACTCGCAGGCGCACGGACAAAGGGAAACATCGTCAATTATTATCCAAGCACTTGTGCCAGCGGGAGGATCGATAAACGGCACTCGGCACACTACACCGGCCACTTTACGGCATCCAGGAAGAAGAATTACCCTGGCGAAAAACTCTAATGGCGGATACATCTGTACCGTTGTAACGCGCGGGAGGTGTGCGCGGCGCAAACTCGGAGAACATTTGCCTGGCCCCGCGTGCTAATTCTATTAGCGGCGCGAGCAAAACTCCGAGAGTGTTTAATTAATCCGTGTTAGGAAAAGTTCAGCGGGGACGCTCGGCTCGAATCCAAAATGGATCTCTTTGTGCCGGAATGATTACGTGACGTCATCGTCGCGACATACCGGGTCACATTAGTTCCTTCAAAGACACCGGCACTTGGAGTTCGTCCAGAACGTAATTTCTTCAAAGAACCAGAATGCCGGCGCATCAGCCACTCGATCGCGAATGCACGAGACACCAACGCCCACGCAATCTTGCTGGCTGATGGCCGCGTCTTTGATACTCGGCCTCAAAGCATTGTCTTCTGCGCACCTAACATTTTCTTTGATTTATTTATTATTGACTATACTGTACTGTCGCTTGTCTATGATTTGTTGAGTACGATTTATGACTAGACTGCAGATTTTGTAAATTTATGACGAAAGTGGGTGGTTGAGATGTAAAATTGTGAAGGTGCAAGAGAAATTTAGTGATAGAGTTATACTATTTGCAATTCATTATAAATGATTCAAAGGAACAGTTTATTTTCATTGAATTTCTGTAATCGTCTGGGAAAATTTCTAGTTTACATAAAGATTTCCAGTCTATTTGTGACGTACTATGCAGTGGCTATACTTGTAGGCATAGTTATCTTTAACAATTTATTGTATTTTTATAAACTATGTTACACTATTTTCAACTGAAAATAATATTAAGTATAAAAAAAAGAAAAAGAAAATATTAGTATTTTGAAATTCATGTAGACGATTATTATTCTACAAAAATTTAACCAGCATAATTGTACAGAGGTCTTAACGAGAGATTAACGCTTTAACTTTCGTGTCAGTCATACGTTGTTGACGGAATAATTTTGTCAGATTTGAAAATTAATTTTCACCCTAATCCAATATAGTTTCTCAATTTGATTAAAACCTGGAGGAGTTAAGAATATTGAAAAAGTAATTGATTTCGAACAACTTAACTTTTCAATTTCAATTCGATTAATCATACATTATTGATAAATTAATTCTATTTATATGATCGATAAATGTTACGAAATATTTCATGTTGTCGACGTGTCGATGAAAGTGTTAATTAGCGGTTTCTTTCCCGAAGAATTCTATATAGTAAATTGGAAATCTGACAATGTTTAATAAGATGAACATGTTGATCGCGTGTATAACGTTAAGAAACCGCAATGTTCCTGCATCTAATTTGACGCGACATGAACTTGCGGACACCTGGTTACTTTCAAACTTAAACGAAGTTTTTACATCAGCACTCTTGGTTTGTAGGGTTGTAGGTCGTGGCTGAGTTGGCAAACAAGTAACTTTCTTGCTGGGGGGAACATTGAAGCAATACAAGTTCTTTCGGCTTGATTAATATTTAAATTTTCATTAACGATCTCTCGTCGCGCAAGTTCCTCTTTTCCTCGTACGATAAAAAAGGATCAGTTCCCAGCTAAATAGGAAATTCGCTCGTAGGGAATTTAAAATTTAGATACATCGGATAAATACAGTCTTCGCTGCACTGTAAAAATGCAGAGTTTGCGGTAAGACCTGATCCCCTTAACACATGGCAGTTTGTTAACTATTAAAAGCTTCTGGCCGCAATTTCTCGGTAGCGTACCTAAATCACAACAAGCTTAACTAACTATAATCCTCAAACAGCATAGTGGAATTCCTTGATGCGATGTTTTGTGTAAATCCCGTGTTGTGCAAGGCAGTCATAATTTAATGCGGACTTTAGATATTACAGACGTTCGTTGTTTATTCATAGATAGTGTAGATATTAATTTTGGATCAGACAAGGTGGAACGGACCCAAATTAGAATTTCGAGACGCTTATAGAACATGGGACGACGTATTCCTCGATTACGATTAAATAGCAGATAGTAATTAAATTTCTTCATTAATCACAAAGCTATTATGCTACCTCCCGTTTCTCAGAGTTGTAATGATTATAATGCCCCCTGTATATTAATTGAAACAGAAATTACATAGTTAATGCATCGTTATGTAGGTATACAGTTTGTCCTATTAAAACTGTGTCTCTCATTCAAACGTTATCAATCATTGCAACTATTTTCAACTAATTTTAAGAGAAGCACTTGGCTACGTCAAATTAACTACACAAGACATTATTATTCTTATTTACAACAACTCTAACTATTGACTATATACACCTCCAGAACAAAAGATCGATATAATCGATACATATCTTTATTTATTAGATTTGTAAAATATTACAATAAATTCTCAAATATGATTTACTATAATTATGATCGCGAGAAACTAAGACTTGTGATGTATTTTATGGTAAAAATGGAAATATTTGACAATTCTGCTATTTGATTATAATATGTAAAGATCTATCGTATACAGCATCTTTCGATTTAGAAGAAAATAGTTATGCAACCTGTTGCAAGAGGAAGATCGCGGAGTGCCTTGCGAAGGCCGTGCCACGTGGCCGCACCAAGATGCTTCGAACATTCTCAAACAGGGACGAACGTTCCGCGTGCGGTGTCCAGATGCGGGTATCAATTAGTAGCAAACAGTGGCGGCTCGTGTTCGTCCGTGTAGACTACACGTAACACGTACTAAACTATTAATTATAACTGTCATTGTCAAAATCCAATTGGCGTATCGAACACCGGGCCCGTGGTAGACAGGGTGTGCGAGCAGTGGGGAGGAGGGACGGGGTACGGGTAGCAGGTCGAAATTGCAGCTTCTATGCGACACTAACGAGCCGCATTAGGCTAAGCTCTGAAGGTGATCGATCGCGAAATGATGCACCGAAATGAGAAGAGAGCAGCGCCCGGCGAGGCGATGCATAGCGCGCGCGTTGCATTGCAAATCGCAATCAGCGAAGAGAGACAGCCGCATGCTGCAGCCACGAATGCGTTCGCGTTTCGGCCCGCGTAGAATGGGAAGAAACGAAGTCGAGTAATCCCACTAATGTTCCTGTTAGGATCGCATCTACGGCTGACCACGACCCAGATGCGTTTCTGGCATTCTCTTAAACGCAATAATGCATTTCCTGACCGAGCCGGTGCGCTCCGGATCCTTGCATCCCTCATAATGCGGCCATTGTCGAACAAAGAAAGGGAATGCAGCTTGTCGAAATGGACGTGAATTAACGATTCCGTTTCCTGGCTCGGGTTTCCACGCCGTCGGGATCATTACGACCTGAAACGCGGCTCGCGCGAGATGATTCCGGCGCTGCACGGCCGACTCGGGCGACGAAGTTGTCTCAAGCTCGGAGAACGTTTGATACAAATGAGATAAAGCGATGATCATTTTCTTTCACGTTACGGTAAAATAAGCGAATAAGTGTCGCGATTAATCGTATCATATAATTAATAAATCAATTACTGTGTCTATTAACTCTTTGCTCTCGGAACTATTTTAACTCGAAATTTAAAATAGTTTCTGCGACTTATGATTCAATCAACAGTTATAATATTTCGCACAGTTTTTTAAATATAGACAAATTCGATGATGTTTAAATTATTTTGATGACGTCTCATAATTCTTTTTACCTGTATTGCATTTCTTCAAACGTTAAGGAACTTTTAAGAAGTCAAAATAGTGACACAGTTGCGAAATTCACGGATCAAATTTTATTTAAAAAATTGAATAAGTATCTTTAGTTTAGTAATATTATCTCGAAGTAATAGAGAAAGAATAATAAAGAAAGAATAATAAAATTATATCAAACTTGAAATGTCGCGAATTTATCCGATATCATGTACAGTTGGAGTTTGTAAATAACCTGTTGTACGTCAGAGTAACGAAACATCATTGTCTTTCGTTAATTATAAACTGTACGTCGATGAATGATTGAATAAATCATTTTTAATTGGACGTAAACTGTGGAATAAACTGCCTTCCTTTAATTGGTTCCATTACAAATGTTTCAATAATTGAAATATACATCAAGTTTATTATAAAAATATTTCAATGATTCTTTTCATACATGGAACATTTGTTTTCAATTGATCACTGTTGTTGGCCTCTTTAAAATTATTTTAGATATTCTAGGTATTTATGAGATGAACATTATAAACACGTGGTTATCTCGTGTTTGGTCTTCTTGAGACCGAACAAATTGCATACGACTTATATAGTAATTACGTATTGCTTGTATAGTAGTTGCATATGACTTGTATAATAATTGCATATTATCCATTGCATATCATCGTATAAAGCATTATTTAAAAAAAATTATGTCTAAATATATTACAGGAAAAAATCTGCATGCATCTTACACCATAGCGGTAATTATAATAATCTACAGCTGTTGTTGCAAAAGCAACTCTACCGGACCATTGCAATTTGTTTAAAACCCAGTGCGTTCGTTGGAGAGTCACGACTTGTCGCAGCGGTTCTATCAGCGCAGCTTACCGCAGAGTTTTTCAATTTTTCGAATTGCCTGCGGTTTTCCCCATGGACGATTTTCCGGGCAACATGAGACTGCACATAATCGGCCATGTGTGCGCATTGTGTTCGCCACCAAGGAAAACCAAAAGACGCAGCGGCTTGAAGGGATTACGGTTTCGTGCCGTAACGTGGAAACAACCACCGGTTTATTTCCACGAGTTTGTCATCTATCCGCTGCACCCCTTTCTCCCTTAAACCCCTTTTCACGATCCTTATTTATGCATTCCTCGGGCACTTGGATATTATGCCGTGCATTGTTCGCGACAACAATAATTATCTGGAGGATGTGATTTGATCGGTTGACGCTAGAACTATGGTAACTTAAACGCGACTAATTCGTATTGTTTCGTGACAATACCGAGATTTCTATTATTATGCGTGCTTGACTAAAGGAATTTGTCTAAACAAGTATATATGGAATCAATTTTTCTTCAAAGAATTTATTCGATATATTTCGAATAAATTTTTGTTGTAAAGAATTTATCTAAATAAGATATCGAACGAATATATTCCAAAATATAACGAACGAATATGATTCGACATATACGAATAAAATTTAATTCGGAGAATTTAATCGAAATATTATTTGAATAAATTTTCTTCCAAAGAGTTTATACCAAATGTGATTCGAGTGAAATTTTATTCAAAAAATGTATCGAAGAAGCAATATAAATAAAATTTGATTCCCACTGTAGCCGTCAGCATAACCCCATAAATAAAATACATTTCAGTAACATGCTCTTGAACGAGGCATGATCCCTTAAACAAATTGCATCGAAACCCGGCCCGGTAATTCCGTCACCCCGTTTCCCAAAGGCTCCGATCCGGATCGTTGTTTTTATTAATCATAGATGATAATATTAGTAAACACGTCAGTGTTAACGACGCCAGAGAAAGAGTAAATCTGTTGGCTCAGGGATTACGATTAATTTGATGTGCCAGCACAACGGCGTAAGTACAGGTAATTAGCGCGGCTTTTCGCCGTAGGACTTTGCGCGGCGTTTTGCGCCTTCCCCACTTCGGCCGACCTCCTCAGCTACTAAATTTCCCTCCATTTTCGGCTTAATTTATTTCGCTCGCTAACCGCATGGTCGTTGAGAAAAATGCTCGGCGAATACGCGCGGCAATAAAGCGAACCGGCGCGGCGCGGCGCGGCGCGGCGAGGAAAAAAAGAAGCGGAACAGGAAGAAGAAGCTCGGCGGTACAGATTCGAGAGAAATAAATGGTGGAACGCGGCGCGGGATCTTTTATGATAAAACGGCTTCGAGGGTCGTCGAGTATATGTTGTTGTTTTCAGATGAGATATTTTTGCCGCGCCCGCCTCTCCGCACTTTCGATCTTAATGCAACGCGCATCGAGATCCCGCGTTATTATGTCGCCACGGAAAATTCTCCGTTCGTGTTTACGCGAAACATGAAATACCACCATGTGCTTAATTAATTGTTCGAGCGTATTTTTTAATTCTTTTCCTCTGTTTCACGGGTTCCGTATTAATTGGTACCATGTCAGGAATAAAAACAAAACGCCGAAAGTGAAACATAATTTGATTAGGAATAAAAGCGCGCGGCTTTCGTTTCGCCACGCCATCGGCCATCGACTTTTTTTCGTGGAATTTCATTAATTATATAATAATAAAACCCGCTCGCGGATTTTGATCATACATCGAACCGTACTTTGTAAACGCGGCACGTAATTCATATTGTTTTCTCGCGCGAATAATGGTCCATGACTTTTAGTGGTGCGCTGTATATAGTACATATCGGGCAGCCTAAAATTTTCCATCGGCAAGTTAATTCTGGGATTTATTACTGCTTTTGTCGAGGACTCGTTAAAGAGATTATTAACAGGTTCGCAAATAAAACTGTAAATGCGAGCGCATATTTTCCCTGATGGAAATTTCTACGTTTCCTTCAAAAGGCACTTCGACAGTTGAAATTATTTATGTTCCTTCGTTTATTCTTTACATAGAACTTCGGCCCGTATTGATATTGCACTCGTTTTTATTCGCGAAGCGTTTGCGGATTGTAGCGAGCAAGTTCCAACAAGAAATAAATGTATTCGCGAGAGCCAAAATATTTTATAATTATTATTCACAAAGTTTACGGTGACTTGAAGAGTATTATTATGGTACGAGAATTCAATAGGCTCCTAGCCAGAAGGAGCAAGTGCGCCACGTTAACCATTCGTTAAAAGTTAAACAATCAGCAAGTTGAACGTACACGATGCTTGAATATGATGGTACGGTAATGTAAAGTAAATGGAGTATGATTGGCAATTGTTGCACGCCACGCCCAGTAGACAAAGGGCTGCGCAGCTGTGGAAAACGAGTTCGTCTGCCGATCCGAATGTCCTATTGTCACGGTTGATTAATCTGCTTAAAGCTCGTCCAAATCTGTGCGGTTTCTCTAATAGAAAATATTTTCCCTGCACACGATAGTTTCAATTATTAACAGTTTCGAAACAATACGCGAGCAGCAACTGGGTTAAAAAATCTCTAAGCATGTGTAAAATAGAATTTTAATGAAGCGTGACAAAAGTTCATTTCATTCTTTTGTCGTGTTATTTCAGTTGCTGGAAAAAGTAATAGAGAAATTAAAAAGGAGTGAATTTTACTGTTAATTCTTGTATTAAAATGGAAAGTAATTAAATTCTCGGCCAGCAAGGAAAATCTTAGGGAACGAAAAAAGGAAATTAGAAATTCTCTGATAGAAAAGAAGTAATTAAACATTTTTCGATAAGCAAGAAATGATGGAAAATTATGTGACTTGAATTCATGTGTTCAAATGATTCTAACACATTTTAAAATATATAATTATAATATGTGGTATATAATTATTTAAAAATAAAATACTGATAATGAACTTATAATGAGAATTATATCCATATAGAATGATGAACAAATTTATAATTAGATTAAATTATTCCATATGCAAACAACTGATTTTATGTCACTACTAAAAGGAAATATAAAATTTATAATAAATCTATAACTGTTTAAATTGTAGCCGTTAGCGGAGGTTAACGGAGTTTCTGTGCCTATTGTGCCGCGTGACCCCCGGGCGGTGCCTCTCAAGGGTACGACGCGAGCTAACAATAGATGACAGAAAAACTGTGCTGAAACGCTCGATTTCGGTTAAATTTCGAAGTGTTGCCCGGTGAAAGTCGAGTCCGGTAGAACATGTTCATAATTTTAAAACGCGAGCGGTGAGATTACACCGCCACGAGAAAGAGAGAGAAACGCGATGGATACAAGCGAGATAGATATAGGAGGCAGTCAGCGCCGCGTGCCGGCTAATCAGGATAGCACGGCATTTTGCAAAGCTGACTGCAACAATTCGTATTCAGACAGTCGACTGGACAGGTCGAAGTTATCGTAAAAGTACGTTCTTCGCCCGGTGAGGAAATCGAGTAGAGAGTAAGTCCGAGAGGAGCTAGGATTGCTGCCGAGGACCGGATTACTAGTCTATCTGTCGAACTCAGCCAGGAGATTTTTGTCGAATTATTAATTTTGTGAGCCAGCTTGACCGGAGTGAACCTCACTACCGAGTTAAGAGCTTGGCGAGTTATTATTCAAGGAAGCCCTGGTCAAGGAGACGGAACAAGACGGTGGAAAACCCGCCGGTACGAGTAGGATTTGACCGTGTGCCGCCGATTACGAGCTAATCAGGCTGGAATAACGGAAATCGACCTCGACCGGCTGTCTTGCCGTGAGTCGGACCAGTAGGACTACCGAATTAAAAGGAGTGATTGCTGCAACGCCGTACGTGGAGTGAAAAGGACCAGCTGTCGGATTCCTCCACGATTACGGGTTGAATTGCCAGCGTGACGACGTTGAGAACGTACCTACGTACAACTCCGTCGACGCTGGTCGGATTCCCTTCACACGGTAAGTGGTAGGTGACTCAATCGGAGCACTACCACGGTGAAGGTGGAAATCCTCCTGAGGACGAAAGGGAGACGTCGAGAAGGCCACAGGGATACCTCCGTCGACACATCCGGCACAATCTTCAAGGATACCGTCGTCGGTGACTCGCCAGGAGCACGTCCACGGTGAAGATCGTGCCTCGCCCTCGAGCTACATCCACCTGGAAACCACGGGTACCAAGGCGGATTCACCTGCAGAGACCGTCGGCACTGACTGAAGTGCAGCACTGCCACGGTGAGGTTGGAATTCTGGGCCGAAGGTGCGGATAGGCGACCAGGTCGGTGGAGCTGCGGTGCCGCCTGTTCCAGCAGCTAAGTCAGGTGACGACAGGGAAAGGCTCTGGGTTGGTGGAGCAGCCGGACACCGTCGAGCACCCGATCCAGCCCTTCGACCTGAGTCCTACGTGAACCCACGTACGGTTGGAAGAAGGGCGGCGTTGAGGCGCCGTTAAAACCCGGATCGGTCTCAACTTCGGACGGCACCGGTGGAGCCTTACAACCTCCACCGAATTGCACTACGAGGTAATAAACAGCGATCCATTTCTGCAGCGACACCGATTGCACCTTGATTAGGGCCTGCACAATTCCATTGTTGCAGAAAGCAATCAAGGTTAGAATCCGTGCGTCTGCTGGCGGCGTATTCCATAACGAGAATCGTCAATATATACAGTCCACGAATCCCCCTGCGCTACGCAGTGAGGTGTGACGTTCCCCCTCCGATCGCACGAGCCTCGTTGCGAGAATCGTGAGGAAACAAAGGAACGTGTATAAGAAGGTATAATCTAATTTATTTCTTGTTTCACGTTTGTCAATAGGCGCCCAAGGCATTGACCTGGATTACGGGGTGTGCGTACAAAACCAGCCAGGAAGAGACGACCACTAAAGCGGTGCCGGCTGGGACCCTGACCACTGGACAGAACGGGTTGTACGACGCCACCAGGGCCAAATAAACGGCGAGTCCTGTTTAGGGCTCGTGAAGGAAATAAATTATTGTACCGATTTAATATCTCCTTGCTCTAATCCGTATCCCTCGTATCCGGACCCAAATAAAAGAGCGGCGGTTTTTTCCGAGGACAGGAAAAACGATAGCTTTTTTAAACAATAACAAATTTTTTTTACAAAATATAGATTTGCAGACGTTAAATATCAATGTTTGACTCTACTAAAACAGTATTCAGAACATTTTATAATTAACCAGAAAATATATAATCCATTTTCTTGGATGTAGATAAGAACTGATTAAATAACTGTTTCTAAAAATTCAGAAGAAAATTCAAGTTGATCAAAATTGAGGAATATATTTTAATTTTCATATTTATATTTCACATTCATACTTCAGTCTTTTAGACATGCCTAATATACTCGTGATAAGACAAAACATCGTCATTTCTTCATGGCGAGTATACTCGTCAAAAACAACTAACTGGTTAATTGATTAAACTCTCGTATCAAAATATAAAATAGAACAATCCTCCGTAGCAGAGTTACCGTCTCAATAAAATTCGAATCAAACTAACATGAACGAGCGGTAAAATAGTCAAAGAACTCGACAACTAGCGCTATAGTGATACCTACGTGGACCACGAACCTCGTATCATAAACGGAAAGGCCGCGCACTTCGGGGTCTCTCTAGGGAACTCGGAGCGAATAAGAGGCGGCTGAACGGCGTGTAGGTCTGTTTTAATGCACAAAGCCCGGGACTACAGACTAGAAATTAGTCCAGTTAATTCCCGGAAACGTAACTCTTCAATATTTCATACGCTTTAAAGCAGCGCCAGCAATATTTTCAAGACCGTCTCTCGGCCGACTTTAGCGTCTTTTTAAACGAGACCGGTCTACTCTCTCTCTCTCTCTCTCTTCCTCCCTCTCTGTATCTCTCTCTATTTCTCCCTCTTTGGTTCACTCTCTTCTTCGAGGTTTATCTAAATCAGCAAAGAGGCAAATGCGGTAATTCGTCGGTGGTAAAAAGCGGTACTCCGTTGCTGATTTAAAAAAAGGAAAACGAGCAAGAGAGGAAAAAGGCAGAGAGAAATAGAGATAGATAGAGAACGAGAGAGATAGCGATAGAGAGAGATAGAAATAGAGATAGATAGAGATAGAGATAGATAGAGATAGAGATAGAGAGAGATAGAGAGAGAGAGATAGAGATAGAGAGAGATAGAGATAGAGAGAGAGAAAGAGAGCAATAGAGAGACAGAGAAAGCGATAGAAAGAAAGAAATACAGAGAGTAAACGAGTGAATCAGAGTATGAGAGAGAGAGAGAAAGAGAGAGAGCGAGAGCGAGAGAGAGAGAGAGAGAGAGAGAGAGAGAGAGAGTAAATAAGTGAGAGGAAAAAAGAGAGAGCGGGTAAATGATTAAAGGGAAACTGGTTCTGCGAGAGCGGTCGGCTCAAATCGTTGGAAATAGATATTTTCCGCGGCGCGATGAGAGATGTTTCGCGTTAATGCGCGCATGGAAAGTTTTTTAGCGCACGAAGTGGTTTTCTTTCGTGTCCCGATGTAAATTAACATCGGGCCTGCTTTTGACGGTCGCCGCTCGTCGCGTTCTTTTTCCCGCCCCCGCCCGGCGAATCAGGATAACGAGGTTTTCACGTACGGGCCTCGTTTTCATTCGCTAAGTACTCCACGCGCTGGCTCGTTACCCGCTGGTGATGCAAGATAATAAATAATTCACAAAACCGTACCGCTGCACCACGAAGTTCGTTACCTACTCGAAATTACTCGGTTCACCGATCAGCAATGATGAATTTTCTGGCCGCGCGTCGTCTCTCGTATCGGCGAAATAGAACTTCAACTTTTTAACCCTTTGCGGTTGTGTTGTATATTTATACATAGATGCCGCGATAGTCGGAATTTATTTTTGTTGAATGAATAATAATATATTATATGCAATATTATGAAGAAACAATAAAAGTTAGTAGTTCTTTTTTAAAGTTTAGATATATTTAACTTCACGTAAAAAGAATAGCAGTAAAAAATAAGTAATCTGACGTCTTTTAAAATACAATATTTTTATTCAGATTCAATGAGGTGATTTGAATTTTTTGAACATCTTAGGGTTATTCTACAATGATTATGATACTTCTTTTTAATTTATGTTTCAATTTAACGAATAAAACGATATGCATAATTGTGAACGAAATCTTCGCAATGCAAGATAACACGAGTCTTGAAATATTTGATCTCCAGTGACGTACCTTTTGAAAAGCAATAACATTTTTTAAAATAGAACTAATCGACATTAACTTTTAAAAACTTCATTCTTTAATTTCGAAGTTACATGATTATTTAAATGCAGTACACTGTACCAGATTTTTCAATGTCCACGATCCTCGAATGGCGCTGTTAATTACCGTCGAGAATAATTTCGAAACCACTCGTGTTAATTGCTCAAAATTTTAATAAAACGCAATGAATTTCGTGGTTGACCCGTTCCGACCGAAAGTTTCGGCGATACTTTCTTGCGATCCTGACGCAAATGATTCGGAAAATGGGGAGTAAACCAGATAATATCGTTTCGCACCCACGCGAACCGATCGGCGAATATTCGGTCGCGAATGAGCGGTCCGTTCATAGCTAATAAATATCTGATATTAATTCCTCGACATTCAATTAGACCTCCTCGCAATATTATACGGGCGCATGCGTTCCTCATTTCGTTGGAACCGCGGCTTGATCACGAAACTCGTTAAAATAAATCAGCCCCGATACGTTATTGTGGGCTCTCAAATGAATAAGCAACAGTGATTAATCTGCCGGACAGGTTGAATGGGATCGGCGTACATGTTTAATTTAATTTTGCGATTTTTATGGACCGCGAACGGCTTTCCTCGGTTCGACAACGATCAATGTTTAATAGCGTCGCTTGTGTATGCGTCGATGGAACTGTAGAATTCTCGGCGCATTTCGTAGACTTTCGGAGAAGAAAAATTTCGTAGAAATTTTATCTACTCCGACGCTGCGTAAAATTTCCAATAACTTCGTACATATTTTATAAGTTTTCTGTTAGCAGAGAGTTCCGGGATCTACCGACAACGCGGCGTGCATACTCCGTGAGAATTTTGCATAAACTGAACACCGTGTGAGTGGCCATATTTTCCAGATACCTTATTTTGAAGAAAATCGTATTATTCGAAAATATTTTCGATCGCGCGCCGCCTCGGTGGTCACATTCGAACGCATCGATCAATGCAAAAGCGATGCGAAATCATCCATGCACGGTATCTCCGAGGACATCGTGCGAAAAATTTTATTTAAATTTTCCCCGGCGATTCGAATATTCCTCAAGCTTCGCTCTCGTACCATGTCATTCCTGAGCAATTAAATGCGCGATAATTCTAGGGAATATTCATGCGATAACCCAAGGCGGTGGCACATTATTGACAATTTTTAGGCTGAAAGCGATCGAAGAATCTATATAGTTAATTAACGGATACCGAAAGTGAAAGAAACGTGTGAATGTATTATCATTAATTCAACAACTGTGTGTCCGTTGTAATATGAAAATTTGTATATCAAATTGCCTGTAGTCATCTTTGGATAATTACAGGTTTTTTAATTAACGGAGGACGTATCGAAATTGAAAAAAACGCATGGTTCATCAACGAAACTCATAATTTAATATTCGTTAACATTGCAAAATTTTAATATTGCATCTGATAATTACTTTCTACAGTCTTTGGATAATTTTAGATTTTCAAACGAATATAAAATACACCGACAAGGTAGGGGATATATGAGAATGAGAACTCGCTCATAAAATACAGTGAAATTTAATATCGTTTATAATAAAATGGTGAAATATCTGTATCATTATCATGAAAAGTGCGCTTCTGTTCACTTCTTCAGTCTACACAATTTTCAGTGGCGTATTATAAAAATTAATTTTTCGTTTGAATATAAACCACGAGCATTAAATCTTGATAATACGATATTATCATATAATATCATTAGGTCATATTATGACCGAAGAAGTACAATGACTACGATTTGCTTTCAGACTCCGAAAAGAGGATCGAAACAGTAGAATAAAATACCGGAAGTCATGAGCAGGCAAAGTGGGTGTCGGTCAGTGTCATTACAGAAGACCTGGACACTTCTTCGCATTCAACTGTTATCGAGTTGCACATAACAATGGCTCTGTCTTTCCGGACAAGCAGGCAGCATCCCTGTGTAAACAGTTCGCTCTTCTCCGGTGTAAATATCCTAAATCACGGGGCTTTCTGCCGCTTTACCCTTCAGCCATGGGGCATCCCCCTCGCGCCATGTTTTATTCGGTCTGTTGTCTCTGGCGCGTATGAGAGAAACAGATAGTGTGAGGAGAAGAAGAAGAAGAAGAAGAAGAAGAGAAAGAGTGAGAGAGAGAGAGAGAGAGAGAGAGAAAGAGAGGGGGAGATGTCGGCTCTCAGAGGCAGATAATAAACTGGAAACAATACGACAAGCGGTGTGCCTTGCGCGACACGAACATGCTTTCAGCTTTAAAGCGCGATACCGGCGAGTCGCCACTCGCCCCGCCGCGAGGAAAACTATTTCATAACTGGGTCGAGCAAGTAGGTGGACCATGGGTGCAGCACATGCTGGATGCCGGATAAAAGGGTGCGCCGTGGAGAAAGACGGCCCATGTAAAACGGCTTCCCCGGCCTCTCTTTGCTTCCTTTCACGGCGTCCGGGAATGGAGATTGCGCGTCGAATATACGTTAACAATTCTGGCTTCGCTCTATTAAAATTGTACGTCTCGATCTCCCGCGGAAAATAAGAGCGCCCGACCAAATTTTTGTCTGTGGCTGAACTTTATGGAACGGCTGCTACCTTGCGCGAACACGCTCGCTTCCCTGAATAATTCGCCCAAGATGGTATTGTCTATGGGGAAATCCTGGTTTACGAACTCTAAATTTTCGATTCATTTCTCTTGCATAAATCGATAATGGTACTCATCGGAAAAATGCCAATGAAGTTGTTTTACTTCAGTGAACACTTTTTAGTGAACTGTTTGACGATGAATGAAAAATATTAATGAGACTATTAAGTTATCTAAGGTTGTTCGTATAAATAAATTTTGATTTACAAAAGTTATGAGAAAGAGCTTCTGAAAATGTTTTACAATTTTGATAACAGCGAGTTATCGCATATATTCAAAAATTTCTAATGTAAGCAGTTTTATAATTTAAGTTTAGTATTAAAATCATCATATAAGTGAATATATCGTCATATATAGTAAATATCTGATCTTTATACGCCTCCAAAATTTTCTACATCGATTAAAAGCTGTGTCAGTTGTTTCTTATTTTCACGCGTAAAAAGTAATTAGAATTTGCTGTTTAAATTGCAATTTTACTAGAAACTAAAATGTGTTTGTAAATTTCAAGATGTTCCGAAAATTTTAAGATCGACTTACGTAATAAGAAAAATAAACCAATATAAATAATTATGATGGCAAGGCTGCTTATAGTGTGAACAAATAATTGCGACAGCCAGCTGGTTAACAATAGCATATCTTCAATCCGAAATTGTTTTCTCGTGACAAGCAAACGAAATCAAATTATGAGTCGAAAGCTGCGTCAAGGTAAATGAAGACCGACAGAATACAATTCATCGACGACGCCAATTATACCTCGAATTTGGTATTCGAGCAACGCAGCCTGGGAGCGCGACATATGCAGTTGACTGATACGCATCGAATTATCTACCCCCGATTGATATTCAACGATGGATTTCACCGTTGAATCGAGTATATTTCTGTCAGAGACTCCCGAACTTCGCCCGGCTGATCTTTAATGGGAGCTCACCTTGCAGATACGTTGCCGTTCGAATGACGGCCATGGAAATGTGAGACGTTGGGGGAGTAGGATGAGAAAGAGTGGAGAACGAAGAGGGACAGGTTGGCCGACTATAGAATAGATGCTCTCCCTTGTTGCTCCAGAAACAATGAGAGCGCTCGACAAAAGCAGCAACAAACACAACAACTCATGGCGTCATGATGTCGCCATGTCCAACAGATGAGGAATACCGATAAAAGCCGATTTGCCGGGAGACGCTTGGCGGACGGCTTTCATAGCGCGTCGACAATAGCCGCGGGAGCCACCGTTTTCCCGGTTACGTTTCACGGACGCTGTTTTCTTCGTGCCCGCAATTTTGAAACGTAATTGCGACTGTGAAACCAACAAAATTTGGATCGTTCAAGTTTTCGTTTTCGTTAATTCCAAGCTAAGTAAGCAGACCAATTATGCGACAGCTCGCGAAATTGTCGCATATCTTTTAAGATGGAGTATTTACGATTTCCAATTTTTCTACAATTTTTCTACTATTTTTACAGAATTTTTGTACAATTTTTTACAATTCTCGTACAATTTTTATAAAATACTTATACAATTTTTGTATAATTCCTTTAAAACTTTTAAACAATTACTGTACAATATTTCTGCAATTTTTGTACTTATTTCGTACAATTTTTGTGCAATTCTTGTAAATATTTTATACAATTCTTGTACAATCTTTTTGCAATTCTTGTACATACTGCATTCAATTCTTGTACATATTTCATTCAATTCTTGTACACATTTTATAAAATTCTTGTACAATTTTTGTAGGATTTGTACATAATTTTTGCCAAAAACATCGTCTGGTAAATTACTGCTTCTAATGTCTCTAAACACTTACTAGAGTAGACTTATTGTTACAGAATATATTTTTACAAAATTGGAGAGCTGCATATCGATACTTTTGGCTCATTCTTACGAGATTCATACAGTTCAACAATCGACACAACTCGCGACTCGTTTTCATGAAAATTAGGGTAATTTAAATATCGACAGTTCGACGCGAATCGGAAATTCAGTGTGCGAATACTTCGCGCAGCCACTGTATCAATAATTGAGTTTTGGACAGGCACGTGTACCGGCAATGAACCGGAACCCGTGATTTCGAAGGGGGTAAGACGCGCCAAATCGTTTCAATAGAAAAATAAAAGTTTAGTCGCCGGGTGCGCGCTGCGCCAGCCATGTAAACGACCTCTTTCGATTTTGGTCGGTCGGTCGTATATACGGAAACCCCGTCGCTGCGTTATCCTCGTAAATTTGAAAACTTCCACCGAGCAGCCCACTTAGTAACATTCTTCTATTCTTTAATAACACGGGGCCCGTCATATTACGAAAGGATCGGGGAACTTCTTAAAGTACTTCGAAGGAAATCATGATCGTTCTTTCGAACTGCGGGCGGGGGATTAGGGTACTGCGTCACGTGTGGTTCAGCAAACTGTCTTTATACTTTGCCACAGTTCCTCGGACGATGAGAATTGCTATCGGATACTTTCAAACGAAAATTCCTGCTGAAGCGGTACAATTATTTTCGCACAAGCGAATAAGAATGAAAACTTTGACTTGCTCGTCAAATGAAACAGAGTCCATAGATTGAGAAAGTTAATTGGGCAAACTCGGTAATCGAGACAAGATGAGAACTTCGAGTAAATAAATTGTAGCATTAAACGATAATAATTTGGGAAAAGTTCCCCTGATTTCAATCTATTCCTATATGTATGAGTACGTTTAATTCTTCTAAATCTGGATCAAACAATTTTCTTTGAGATGGTAGGATTCGCTTGTTAGACAATGCATGCAAAAACAGTGATATTTGATCCAACTGCTTTGTGAAAATTCTTTTATAACTAACTAGCCCTTTCAATGTTTAACAAAATATTTCAATTGTTTGGTCAAATTTTAGAAAAGTTGTTTCGTTCTAGAAGCTATGTTCATATATTTGTCCACGCATGAAACAGTGTCTTGAACTATTGACACAACTGCTTCCAATTTCTGGCTGAACTTTAAAGATAAAGCCGCCCATCCTACTATCGACCTCCTTCTAGAGACAACTCGTGCAGAAATTTCATCAATCGCGCGATAAACGCGAAACGAAACGCGATAGAAAGATGAATAATACTACCTTCTTTGGCCTGCACGAATCCGTGGACCTCGCAGTAACTTCCGGCGGATCCGGCAGCACCGGGTGTATCCAAAGTGAACAAAGTGTTCGCGGAGGACGTGACGCCGTCCTCTGGAGTCTGCAAACTGGTGGTTTGCGACAGCGTCCGTTGCTGATGATGCTGATGATGGTGAACGTGGTGTTGTTGCTGCTGCTGTTGTTGCAGCTGTTGTTGTTGTTGTTGTTGTTGCTGCTGCTGCTGTTGCTGCTGCTGCTGAGCCGCCAGGATCTCCTCGTGCCGGCATTTCGAGCAGCGGCGCATCTCCGAGCGAACACGCAACAGCCAGACCATCCCGAACAGTGCCATAGCAATCTCGAGTCCCGGTGACCTCGATGGGTGCTTCATGCTCGCTGAATCAAGGTCATCGAGGCTCCAGGAGCCGACGCGATGCATAGCACTGATCTCTTTATGGGACAATGAGCCGCTTCTTCTCGACGACGCCGGTATTTCAAATGATACTGGGTTCTGCTGCGCACCGGTTCAACTCCGATGCCAGTCGTATCTTTTATAAAGTCGGATTGTTACTCTAGAAGCGTCTGCTATCTCCGTCGTCCGATATATTTCGGAGACAGTCTAGCTAATTTCGATGCTTAACAAAGTTCTCGCTGCTTTATTCCCTATGTTATCGACATCTCGAACGTTCGATCCTCTCTATTCCTCGAATACTTTCCGTTTCATTGTCTCATTTCAGAGAATGCGTTCGTCGCGTCTCTCTCGTTCCCTCCTTCTTCGCGTTTCCTCTCTTCCATCTTTTCTCCAGGTAGCGTATCTCTCGGCGAATCGTTCAACCAACCGCCGAAATTCAATTTTTTAGCCGCGACAGTTCCGCTCGCATCAAGATCTCTCCGGCCGTCTAATAGAACCGATCTCCCGTAAATTCTTCGTCACTTCGCCGCCATTCGTCTCCGGATCCCCGAAGTATCTACGCGGTCCTGCTTCAGCCCAATTCCAGGTGTTCGCGTGCGCCACGTTCCATCGATTCCGATCCCCTAACTGCTCCCGCCGCGGAGAGCCGGCGGCGTCCTTGCCCCGTGGTTTTGTCGTCCGGACCGAGGATCCTCCTTGCTGTCGATCTCGCCGTTCCGGCTCCACATTTTTCACCGGCAACGTGTCCGCAGCGAATTCGTCAGGATCGTTATCAGTCGAGAAATGGATCACTTCGGAGCTCGCGGCGCGGCCAGACCGGGAACGATCGATCGATTCCTGCGGGCCACCTCCATCGATCCGGCCGTCGATCATCAAACCTCTCGAAGGGGCGTCGAAGGCACACGATTCTCTCGATAAAAAAGCCGAGGATAAAGAAGGCCCGGTCTCGGGGCTGGTCGGTCCTTCCGGTTTTTGAGACAAGGCTTTTCTTCTGGCAGTGCGCGGCGCCGGCTATGGGACTAACGAGGTCGGGAACTTTGGCGGGCGAAACGATTACGGCTAATGAAGCCGGCTCATGGACACTTGGGTTACACTTGGTCCCGGAACGGCTACTGGAACGATTACGGCAACGGCGACGCCAACGGCAACGGGAATGGCAATGACAGCGGCAAAGCGAGTTCACTTATAAAAGTAGAAAAGATTCCATTGAGCTTGGCTGCGGGTCGTAACACTTCGGAGGAACTTTTCAGCCGGCGCGGTGCGGCGCGCGACGACGAAGGAGAGGTATCGTTCTTCGGCTACCGAAGTTTCCCGTCTGCCTCGCCGGTACCGCGGAACTTGGAACGAGGCGGACTCCGCAGCACTCGAGCACTCCGGCCGTTTCAATCGCTGCGTCTGTTTTCTCTCGGCGATTCTCCGTGGCCCATCGAGTTGCGCGAGGCTGACGTCTTTCCGAAGGCAGCCTCTCGGAACGGGGAACCTCTCCCATTGAGACAGCACTTCCGGCCACCCTGTATTTCACTTGGTACGCATGAGTGGGCCGGCCGGATTCTTCCTCGGCGAGGACACACACCGGGGCCGAGCGTCTACGGGCTAACGTTTGATAGCACCCAGCGATAACGCGGTTCCCTCCGAACGTTGCAAACCGAGCACCAAGAGGTTTTGCCTGTCGTAACCACTGGCCCGGGAACGCTCGATAAAGTGACCCGGCTCTCTTTCTTTCTCTCTCTCTCTCTCTCTCTCTCTCTTTCTTTCTCTCTTCTTCTTCTTTGTCGTCTTCCTCTTCCCCTCTCTCGCGCTTTCTCTCTTCCTCTCTCGCTGCCTTTATTCCGGCAACCGGCGATCCGATCCAGCCACCGTTTTTTCGATGAATTCTATTACGGAGTTTTCGGGTCGTCCCTTTCTTATGCCGGCCTGCAAAAGTCACGGATGGCATTCAGCCTGGCCCCAGTCGGGATCCGACTACCGAAAGGAAACACACTCGAACGGAGCCGACCGTGGTTTTTCCTTTTGCGCTCGGATTTCGACGGGCCAGGATTTTTCGTTCTCTCGTTCGTTCGTTCGTTCGTTCGCCGCGTCTGTTACATTCGGTAATCTCGCGTTTAATACGAAGGAGCTATAGGACTCGGATTCGAAGGTTCCTACCCGGCTCGGTAGTCGAAGGCGATTTCTTTCACCGGCTCAGATTTCGAATGTAATTTTGCTTCCATTGTGGAAAAATTAGATCTCCGAACTCGGAGGACGACCTGCGATCGGATGCAGGCAAGTTTAGGCGAGACCTTGGGGAAGTGATATAACTAGACTGCGGATCTTCTGCATTTGTGGTGAAAATTCGTAGATCGAATTACAATTGTGGATGATTTGATAAATATGGAGGTGCTGTTGTGTTATGCTTAATGCATTGAAATTTTTAAGGAAAGAGATATGTCTATGCAGCTTCTACGCTTTACGATTAAAGCAGACAATTTTTATTCTACGTAAAATGAGTAGACTGAATTAAAAGCCGTGAAAAGATTTATAGAATATAGAGATACTGTTGTACAATATTCAACGTATTAAAATTATAGAGGAATGAAATATATGTCAATTTTTATTTAGCACGATAGTTCGCAGTCTAGTTGGAACTAGTATTACGTCATTAATTATAAAATGCGTATCGTACTCTAGAATTTTACTATAAAATTCATGCAATTTTATACTTAGTGATCCAATATTTGTGATAAAAATGACTAGAAAAAATATCAAAATATAAATAGCTTAGAAAAATTCAATAAAGTTGCTATCTTCTCTTCGATTTACTAAAATAGTTAAAAGAAGAGCTTCTGCTTTGTTACAATCGAGTCGACAAATTTTTATTTTGCACAAAGATCCACAGTATAGTTGTAACAGACAAAGATAGACGGTTAGCTCTCGATAGGAATATTCTTTTGGACGGTGAACTAAATTGTTTACTATGTTAACAATCTGAAGGAAAGTTCGTGTAGCAATTTCTTCTGATAAAGTTACCGACTTTTGCTTCTTAAATGTGCATTTTATCAGAAAGCATATTAAGCGTACAATATTGCTACAGGTTTTTCTTGCAAGGAAAATGAAATGAAACGAATGAAGTTCACAGCATATTAATAATTACAACGACTTCCTGATACTACTCCGGTGGAATTGGCAGATATAAAATACGTAGAACGTCTTAATAAATTCTCGAGTAATAATCTTTCCTCCGGACTTCAAAATTAAACGTTCATAAAGATTCTATTAAGGCGTTCTTCGCGATAAAAATGTACAATACACTTCACATTTAATTTCCATCCAAAAGTAATACTCGTTTCATAAATAATATATTCTAGCGGGATTCTGACAGACTCCGTTGTCTGTATTGTTGTTTCCGCAATGAAAAGCATCCATGATATTAAAGTTCCCAATGGATACAGAAACGCTACGAAATTTGGTTACATTACCAGCGTGTTTCACGCAACGAGCGCCGGCGCCCGGGTGAAACGCAAGCTGGGAAATTCGAAACAGCGGGGTAACAGAATTTCGCGGATCGACTTCGGCGAAGAGCATCCGCGAGAACGGACGAATGGGGTTGGGGGAATTGCAAGAAGGGTCGGGCGAAGGGTGCAGTGGAAAACACTTGTACACTCTTCGAGTACTGACTGCTGGCACTCCTCGACATTGCGAGGAACAAGATGCTGGTATCTGTCACGTACGTGTAACAATTAAAACTCGAATCGTCCGCTTGAAGGGTTGCTTGTTAACGAGGATTCGCGGATCGTGAATATTATTTGCCCATTATCAACGCGACTCGAGCTACTCGTGACGACGATGACGGCGTATCATGACTCATTTCAGCCGTCATTATCGACGACGATCGTCGGAGTCACTTTGCTACGCTGTCGAACTTTTAATTGGGATTTATCGCAAGTCCGGACTTTTCCTTCGATGTTTCCGTAACTGTTTCAGAAGTAAGAAACGTACGGCGATATCGACTTTTTATTGCAAATATTTTTAATTATGTAATTGGAGGTACGATAGAATATGCGCTGAATCTATGTCAAAATATAGAATCGGAAATATGAATAAAGTTTTTTAATTCAAGCTTCTGTCTTCGAGAAAATAGTACTATCTTCGCAAGGTAGTACTATTGAACAGCAATCGAGTGGCGCGTCTGACTATAACATACTGGTTCTACTTGTCGCCGTACTATATGTCCCGCGAACTTGACGCATCTTCTAATTCAGTTTTCTCGAATACGAAGGCTTAAAGAAAAAAATATTATTCTTCATTTTCGACTCATTTTTGACAATCAGAAATAAAATTCTCGATAATTACTATTAAAAAAAAGTGAAGCATACATCCAATTACATATGAACCATAAGTAAACGAGTAAGTCTACTTATTTATCGTATTTAAATAAAATTTACCATTTTTGTGTATTGTTAATCAATGTCTAGAATTTACTATTAATCTTGAATATGATGTACGTCACTGAAATATTCTATAAATTTGACGTTGGAAGATCGTATAATTCGTCAATTAATTTTTAATGCATTCCAAGACAAAAAAAAGTTTTAAAATTATCAGTACGCGTGCGCGTATTGAGATCGAATACGTTGCACGGGTCTTTTGAAAATCTTGGAACTGAACAATAGTAAACAGGCCACTTCACGGAAACAGAGGACAGTCTTCCCGCGCCGATCGATCGAGGTATCGCGGAAATTGGCGCACACAATTTTTAATTTCGCGAAGCGCCCTAACAAAAAGTCATTTCACCATGAAAGCGGTGTTCCCGGCGCAATAGCGATCCCCATACAAATGCAGTTTTCCGATCCTTCGGTTCTCGGCGCTAGCGAAAAGCTCGATCGCTCGATTCATAGACCGTTTTCTCGATACGCGAGATTAATCAAGAGAAACAATTGATCGGCGCGCGGAGGCGAGCAGCCATGGAGGGTAGACGTAGGATATAGCGGTCAGCTAAAATTCACCGATCGCCATATCCTTTGCGAGCGTTTAATCCGCTCGCGGGGCCGGGCTTTGTTCGAGCATTGCCTCGATCAAAAACACCGCGGGCGGATAAATAAACTGCGAACGGATGAGATAATAACGCCGGGAAAAATAATGCAGCCGCCTGAATGCGTCACGGCGCGGTAAATCACGCCGATGGGAACCGGCGAAAATAATGCATCGAGGCCGTCGATGGACGTTAGGGGTCGAGAAACCATCCGCTACAGTAATCGATGAAATGACCAATTCGATTAAAACCGTCGCTCCAGGGCAACTGTTCAACTGTCACGTGTCCTGTTCGAGTTATCACTAGCTCCGGGCGCAGACGGATAACTTTTTACGCGAATGAGGGTGAATTCTCGCGACTGGGTCAACCCTCTATGAGCCCGTGTAACTTTCAGGTCTCGTGCTGATATATCGACATTTTACCGAATAATCTTTTATTGTAATGATGTAATAAGGTGTCTGAGATAACCAGTAACAATATTGACGACGGTTAACAATACCATCAGCTTGAAATATCAGAGTAAAATGCCTTGCAAGTTGTCTGCAAATAGAAAATTTTCGACCCATAAAGGGTTAAGATACGATACAGTTTAACTATTTAACTATTGCGAACTTTTATGCCTTTTTGCTTAGCCCAGACGCTATATACAGTTTTTCTCGTAATAATTATTTATATCGCTGACGATTTTAGTTTACCCTAAAATTGTAAGTTAAACAGGAAATTTATACAAATTATTTAAATAGTTCCACAAATAATGTAGAATCCTCAAATTATTTGTTACGCCCTTTTTGGAACTCGTACAACTTACAATATCTTAGGTGCACTTTATCTTTACTCATTGTGACGGTTTTACAAGTTTCAAAAACTGACTAAAATACGAAAAAATGTGTATAAATCATCAATCATATACTAATCTAACTGTTTAAACCGGTTTCAATCGGATCAGAATTCGACAAGGCATAAAAGTACACGTGTTCAAAGACGACAGAACTTCCCCTTATACCTTAATGCTTACGGGCGCCTCTAATAATTGTTCTGCCTACGAAACCAAGAAGATCGAAAGTTCCTCAGCGGTCGCGGAAAACGGGCAACGAGCATCGAGCTTGGGGAAAGCTGTTCGCGTGAAAGGAATATTATGCTACGTGTCGACATGGGAGTCGTTTTCAGGAGTAGCTCTTACGTTTGTGTCTCGCGAATTTGACTCTCGAGAGCGGCGGCGGGAGGAGTAAGTTGTCGGAGACTTAGTCCGGGGTCCGTGTGCATTAGAGCCCGTTCCGCCCCTGAATCAACCCTCGAGAGTGAAATTTTCGGGGCGGCACGTAACCCCGCGTCGCCGGGCCACTATTTTCTCTCGTGGAATTAGCATTTTCGGGCCGCGCCATCGCTCACGGAACGCTCCCCTAAGTTACGCAACTTCGACTAACACGCTGCTAATTAACGCTAACCTTGTTGCTTCAGACGCTTATTAAATACACTCCAACTGTCCTTTCAGTGGCTGGCTTTCGACCGTTTACATGGAACGAGGCTCGCGCCGGCCACAGATAAAAGGTTCTGCCGGTGATGGTAAGAGGGAAATCTTGTATAAACGCGGACTATCATAATAAAGTTGCAAAATA
Source organism: Augochlora pura (assembly GCF_028453695.1). Lineage (NCBI taxonomy): Eukaryota > Metazoa > Arthropoda > Insecta > Hymenoptera > Halictidae > Augochlora > Augochlora pura. The sequence continues at coordinate 9,895,766 of NC_135782.1, forward strand.
CGAGAGCAATGGCATCATAATGCAAAGCGGCAACGTGAGAAAATTTGTTGTCGTCTTGTTTCTAATCGTATTCTGTCGTTTAGGTAAATCATGCGAAGAGGCGGGTAAAGAAGTTTGTAAATACAAGTTTTGCACGGGATTAGGCGAATCGATCTGTTCTATTGCTATGTTTTATTATGTCAGATCATATTGTTTCTGTATCATGTATTTTTGTTACAGTGTTTGTTATAATTATTAGACTGCGAATTTTTATGAAAAATAAACATTTTCTAGATGGATTGTATGAAATAGAAACTAAATAGCAAGTTCCTTGTTTGTTGAATTGCTTTAATAGATTAAAAATAATACATTGGCGTTCTAAAATGTTTTAAATCTTTTTACTATGGACGCCTAAAATTCGCAGTATAATAATTATACAGGTTCATCTCTTCAATTTTAACAGTCATTGAATATAAATTACGATTTTCGTATTTATATGCAAACTCACATTTTCGAGCAATTTACTATAAAACTTTGAAGAAAGAAATGATCTTTGACGCTAATTAGAAATTTTTTTGCAACGAACGTAGAACAGTAACGCAATTAATTTCTGTCAGCATGGACATTTAATTGAATTTTAAATACTTTCAATCCTCTTAAAATACCGTCTTTCCATTACTGGAATGTTTAAACAAAAACACAAGTTCAGTCCATAATCCATGAAATTTAATTTTAATCTTCTGTCTCGAATGTTTTAGACTGCGCACGGTTGTCTCAACTTTTGAATAAAGTACTGCGAGTCTATTTTGTAGAGAAGAAATTAGATGCACCCGGTACATCGCCGGAGTTTACATTAACCCGACAGTAATCTTTTGAATAACTATACCGAGGGGAGCAGGAAACTATCGATCATATTTCTGGCCGCGTTCGCGACTGAACGGGGCGAAGTCGCTCGCGTGAAACTAGGCGACGAAATTAAGGGAAAAGCCGAGCGGAATATGGTCGCAAGCAACGCGTTCGACGCAATTAATCGCGCTGATGATTAACTCGCATGATCGCGGCTCGTCGCGACACCATGTCGATTCGGCTGCACAAGTTTGGATTTACAGTGTGCGAACTTAAACATATTGCGAGCAATAGTTTTCAAAGATTTCGTTCGGACATTGTACATCTTAGCTTGTGTATTTTTCGCCTATATTTTCGTTATTTTTATATCACTGCACATATCACTAGATACTTGCTGTCTATAGTGCTATACATTTGCACTATAACAACGAGTCAGAGTCGTGATAGAGACTTTACACTGGCCTACTAAGTATGAATTTGTTAATTCGATATTTATTAATTGTAGATATAAATTTGTTATTCGTTTCTACTTTTTTTCTAAATTTTCTTACTCGCTTTTTTTCTGAACATGAGTCTTTTATTGGTTACTTGTAAATTCGATTTTTAAGTATCAGAAATGGAAGTGAATGAAAATATACGAGAAACAAAAATTGTCTGGTTCTTTCAAGAAAATAATTAAAACTTTATTTACTGGAAGCTTATCGATTTTTTTCGTTTAGACAATAGTTTCAAAGTAAGCTGACAGATTACATCGATTTAAATAAGAAAATATTATTACTACAATTCTTTAATAAATCCTTAACTGTTATATTCGATTTGAACTAGTAAACTGACTGTAGAAAGAATATCGTAATACAATTGTTTCGTTTCCCGTTGACAAAACTTCGTAGACGAAACAAATCGGAAACAAGTAAAAAGGATCGAATTCTCTTTCAACGATAATTCAGATTTCAAAATTTCAAGGTACTATACAATGCTTCAGACGTTTATTTAGCTGCGATCGAAGAGAAACGACTCCGGCATGGTCGGCGAAACAGGAAAAGCAAATAATGCCGCGAGCTTCCACGTCCACGCCTATTCCGCTCCAACATAGGAGGAAGTATCCGCGACTTGGACTGCGCGATATATGAAAACACGTATGCGATATTCTCGTTCGTTGGCTCTCTCGGCCGGTCCGGTCCCGCGAGAAATTTATTCGGTGCGCGTTATTTAAAAACACGGCCCAACGACACGTAACGGCGCGCGGTCCTCGCACGCGTCACTCGTATATAAAACAGCGGCTAAAAAAAAAAAACGGCAAAAACATACGAAACGATATTAAAATATTATCGCGGATTCGCGTCCGTGCCGTCGTATATTTGATCGAGAGGCGAGCGAGGCGGAGGATGGGGGAAGGGGTGGGCGCGACGGCGACATAAATATGGAAAAGCGAAGCGGATCGACATCGTTGAAAAATACGCGTCCGCGGGCTTCGGTCCGCCGAATCTTCGATTTTATTTGGATCGCGATGGCGTGTCGCGAGATCGGTCGCCGCGCCGCGAATTATGCAACGAAGCTTGGCGTGCTTTGGGGCACGCGAAACAATTCCTGTCACGCGGACGCCGTGCTCGCAGATGCGAACTTTGCATCTAGCCGCGGGGAAAAGCTTTTCCGTGACGAATGAAAGCGTTCGAGACGAAGATCGGTCACACGGTGACACCTCCTCCCCAAAAAGGCTGGACTGGCAATTTTCGGAGTATATGGCGGCGAGAAAATGATATTGCAAGCAAGTGCATATGTTGCATGCGTTTTAGAGATATGTTTGTTGTAATGTCGGTTTATAGGATAATTATATAGGTTATATATAGGATAATTTTATGTAGGATATACACGCAAACGTGTGTGTTAGATAGTATATTAGAGGTGTATATTAGATTCAGATGATTGATTTTTATACATTTATATTAAGCAATCGGTTATTAAATATTACACAGTTTATTATTATACATTTAGATTGAACAATTTATTATGATACATGTATACTAGACAGTTTACCATTATACTTTTATATTAGACAGTGTATTATTATACATGTCTATTAGACAATCTATGAATAGGATTATATAGCAGACAGTATATTACCATAAATGTATATCAAATGTAATATAAATGTATAATCGATTAGAATCATGTCAGAGAAAATAATTTTCAATTAGTATAAAATCGCAATGATCGGTACCATTGTCAGTCGATTTCAGAAATTAACTTGTGCCTCAGAATGCGATCGGACGATTATGATCAGTTCTCACAGACGTCCTGGGACATTTTTTATAAGAAACATCCCCAAACCCTATCACCGGTCAATATTCCATAGAAAATGGTCGAATAAATTTTTTAATCCAAGTACGCGTTTACTAAAAATTGTAGAAAATATATAAAAATTCAGTGTACCACGTTATGATATACATGGACGAATACGTGAAATTGTCGCTGCTAATTGCAGCCTCCGCGAACGCGTATTAACATTTTGATATTCGCGAGCGCGGTTCGATATTTCCGGAAAATCCTTCAATTCGGCTGCGGCGAGGCGATCGTCACTGAAAAATTGCGAAAATCCGCGCCACCCACCTCTCTGTCGGCCACCGGCGCCGACTGATTCGAAACCACTAAATTCGACGTTCCATTTGCGATTTTTATTTATCTCGGCGCGGCCATCGATCGCCGGGAATTAATGCGACGCCGACGCGATGGTATCGGCCCGATGCAGCCGCGCCGTTACGTCCGAAGCCAGACCGGAAGCGGACACCGTCGCGCCGACAATCGCATTCGAACCCGGTTGCAATGTTTTTTTTCCATTCCCATGGATGTTTACACTGCGCCCGGGTTGTTCCTGCGACTCTCGGCTCCGACGGATTCAAGGAGGATTCCCCGTTGTTTTCCTTGTTTGGGATTTGAAGACACATTCCCGGGGAATCTTGGCTCGCCGTGGCCACGAGCTGTTGCACGGACGTCGGCCAGAGTATTTGTTTAATCGTCGAATAATGTGGCATTTGTTTGTCCTCGATGTGGGAACTTTAACCCTGGAATTGATCCGGTTTGAAAATTTCATAGGGTTTCAGGAGGCTGTGTTCTATTTTTGAAGGTTTCAGAACCAACTAATTGTAGAGGCGCGTTCAGTCGTCAAATTATTTAACGTTGATATGGAATCGTTATTCTTGGAACGAGATCCTTGGAATTAGTGCTGTTTGAGAATTTCATGGTTCATAAAGTTTTACTACGCGAGTGACATTTTTGCAGGCCAAGCTTTACAGCCTTGCATTTGCAGTAGACTGCGAGAGTATGCTTTTAAGTAATGCCTAGCCACGGACACCGTCAAATTGTTGTTAAAAGTATACGCAGGAAATTCATAATATGGTAATATTAATCCAGAATGGATAGTTCTATTGTACGCAGCTTGTTTCAATGGCATAGCAGGTGTTCCAACAAATTAGAAAACAACGCGCTGGATTATCGAACGTCTTCCGTTAACTTTCATTAGCGTTATATATATTGAACATAAATGTATATGGCCACAGAATAATGAATATCAATGTCCTGTTCCTTCCGAGAAACTATTACATTCTACAAAATTTTAACCTCTCGCTTTCGTTCGATTTCGATGATTTAAAACTTAAATATTTTAGTTTTTATTTAATAAATTATATAAATCTAGATATTATCTCATTTGCGACAGATCAATGAAATAATGCTAATATTAAGTTTAAAAATATCCTTTTACAATGGAAGTAAGAAACAAATTCGTCATATAATTAAAACTATTCTATACTAAATTTACAAACTATGTAAATCCCTTTTTCAATATTGTTTACTTTCTAATTATTCGTTCTGACTATAATGGCAATATTTTATCTAGAAGAAAAAGACGACAAATTATCGTAATAATTTGTTTTGTTAACAATTACAAGAAATTTATGTCGTTTTTAAATTCGAGTACGGTGCGGAAAAGGTTTGCGAGTGGGACTCATCATTTTCACTTAAGGGGTAAATTATAGTAACCGCGAGGAAAGTGGTACGACGAGGGGTTAAAGGCCAGTTAGCGTCGCGAGGGTCGAACGTTCCGCCGAGTAGACCGAAGATTAACATTGACCGTGTTTTCCAGCGGGCGCCTGACGATATCGCGTCATAAATCCGGCAGACAGGACGTTTACCAGGTGTAACAGGGTCGACACGGATTTCCAGCGCTAAATTAGACGCGGTCCAGGTTACCGTGTGGCTATTCGGGATCTGGCCGGCGAGCTTCCGAAACGCGGGCTCTCCACATATTTCTGCCGGCCGCTCATAAACACGGTCGGAAAAGTTTTAATAAACACAGTTGCGGAACTCTATCAAACACACCTCGCAAGTGCCCGCGCGTGTATATATATATACGTACAGCCAGCCCCGGCCGTCAATAATTTAAAAACTTTCGATTACGCTAGAAACGGCCCAGGAGTTTTCGAACTGCCGCTCCGCGCGACAGAAGTTTCTTTTATTGGCCGAGAAGGAAATTACCACTTGGGGAATTAGTTTTCTTGAATGGGAATTACGTTGGTAAAGGAAACAAAGGATTTTTGAGCCCATTGTGCTCGTTATAAGTATTGTTTGAACGAGCCGCATTATGCAGGAAGATTGGAGTAGCTTAAGGAAACGGTTTAGAGACCGTGGCCGGTTGAGCCCCGTGTTCTAAATCGGGAATAATGCTTGCTGGATAATTAAATTTCATAATTTTACGCGTCCCGCGACGATCTTTGGAAACCCTTGGGTTCATTATAAGAAACTGAATATAATAGAGATTTCAATGTTAGTACACTGTCGATAGAAATTTAATTAGAATTTTTTTAAAGTGATATACTTCTGTGAGAAATTTCAATTTTAGTACATTTTGTGAATATGCAATCAGAAGTTTGTAATTGTAATAGATTTTTTAATACAATTTAAATTTGAGTATATTTTAAATAGAAATTATAAATTATAGGATAGATTACTGAAGAAAATTGAAGTTCTAGTATATTTTTAATAAAAATTGAATTCGAAATTTTAAATTGTAAAACAGTCTTGAAAGAAACTTTAATTTGAGTATATCTTTAACAGAAATTTAATTCGAAATTTAAAACTATATGTTCTTTTTTTTATTAGCAATGTAGATTAGTTTATTTTAAATGCTTATTATATCAATTATAATACATTTTTAACATGAAATTAAATTACAATAGAAGTTCTTATGAGATTCTTTTACCTGATTTAAAGTAAATAAAATATATAGTTGAATAATGCTTTTGCAATCGGGGATTTCTGACAGCTCTAAAAAATATTCAATATAAAACTGGATCGAAGATTTAAGCAATAAGAATTTACAGCAACTTGATATTATTTACAGCGACCGATATTGCTTCGAATTCAGCTTTAACGACTCAAAATCATTTGCGCAAGATTCGTCATCAATTAAAAAATTCTAATTCCCATACCGCGAACTTTCATAGAAAAAATAGCCAAAGTGATCCGCCGGGTATAGTAATAGAAAATCCGTTCCTCATCGATCCGTTTCCGCGGTAAGCATAAAATCCGTAGCCTAATAATTCGACGGCCTATTAGCGTAACGAACGACGACAGCGAACGTGCTAAAGCATCGGCTGGACCTTTTTAATTGACTCAGGCGTGTAAAATCCCTTCTGTAAATTTGGTGGCGGTGGCTGGCGATAAGCCGGCATAATCCGGCGGCAGATAAGTATCGGTTAAGCTGTTATTGCGGAAACGTAGGGCAAGTTATGCTCCAAGTGTGCGATTATCGCCGATGAGTTCAGCGGCGCGAGGTAGGCTGGTCCGAGGGGTGGAAAGACAATCAAACACGGGACATATTAATATTCCGCTAATGCTTTGCGATTGAATTTCGATGGAAGAAAAAGGTATCGGATGGGGTTCGCCGGGATTGGTTCACTTCGATTTCCCATGCAAATATTAGCAGCCGTTACCGGTTGGCATCGGTTTAATTGGTTTTCTGTGCGATCACCGGGGGCCCGATCGGCGAATTAATTGGTCCAGGTTCAGCCGGAATTAGCACAGGTAAATCCCCGTCGAATAACCGCAAATGAATATCGATAGATTTGTTTACCAGATTCCAGCAGCGCAACCAGAGACCACGCCGCCGTTAATAGGGAAAGTATCATAGTCCTCGCTATATCGGCTATCGTGGCCGGAGCAGATGCTTTGAAATTTCACTCCGCAGCCCCGCCATTGTTTTTCCATGGACCCAGAGATCGGTATTCCCTGACCACGCCGCGCCGCGCCGCGCTGCCCCGTTCTCTTTGACGTTCCCGTGATCACGCGAACCGGTATTATCCGCTGACAAGGCTGATAGATCCAGTCCGCGGGTTTAAATATTCCCCCGGTTTCACGATATTAATCGCCAAACGATGCAATCGATACGCGCGGAATACGCAGAGACGGTACTGCGGTCCTTCATCCTCTGGCGACGAGACGTGCAAAGGGAATTACGAGACATGCGTCCGTGTTCATCAATTGCTGAACGTTGATTTCAGTAAGCGTACCGTGCATCGGAATTGGTCTTCCGAAACTACTGAAATTATGGTGCCCGGTGCTATTTGGTCGCCCAAAGGAACGCCGTTTGCTTCTGTGCATTTCTGCGGGCACACATTTAGAACAAATCCCTTTTGAGATACCACGTTTCATACGAATAGATCGTAGTCTTTATACAACTGTTTGTTGCAAATGAACTTTGAATCGTGGTTTTGTTCTGTTTGATACTGAAATATAGAATGCAGTATTCTGTTAGAAATTGGTTATGGCGTTTGCAATATTGATTCATTAATATCTGCATTTTATTACGAAATAACTAATATCTTTTCTGTATTTTTTAAACGACTCTTCTTTAATCTATTTGAGATTATTTGCAAAAAGTTAGCCTCTGCTCGCGACGTACCTCTTCAATTGTTGCAGGTCGGGTTTAAAAATTTATATCCACTGAATTTTTTAAATGAAAGATTCAATAGAGTACGATAAATATTACAAAAAACATGTGAAACATTTTTCTACAGTAAAAATTCAGTCTTTTTTCACAACATATTTTTTTTTATTCTCCTGAATGCGACGAGGTTTTAAAATGAATGTGAACTGAATATGCTAAATGAAATATTTGCTTGAAAATATAATAGTATTTTACGAATATTATTTAAAACGCGTGGAACATTATTATTCTGCAAAGTTTTATCTCCGTTCAAGACTTAAATTTTCAATTTTGTCGAATATGACCAGATTTGAAAACGAATGTTAACTGAATACGTTCAATGAAAAGTTTGACAGAATGTAATAAATTACATGTAAAACAAGTGAAACATTTTTATTCTACAAAAATGTTATCTCAACTTACGACGTATCTGTTTAATCTTTGCAAGTAGTGAATATATTAAATGAAATGTATAGTATAATAAAGTACAGTCAAACTGATTTTGTGCGGTAGATATGGACCGCAGAAAAAAAATTTTCAGAAACTTCATAAATAGCTGTAAGAAATAATTTTTCGCAATATATTAAAGAAAATTTTTTTATGCGATAGAGACGGACCGCGTAAAGAAAGTCTCACTTAGAAAATATGTCAAAGCTTCACGAAATAGCGAGAAAGTGCTTTCCAAACAAAATAAATAATTAAATTACACATTGATGCATTTTTAAAAATTTTAATTTCTAACTTTAATCATCGCATATTTTTACGATGAACTGGTTCGTAATCGTTTTCCTCACTTGAAGATACTACAGTTGATTTATTTTTTAAATTTCGCACAATAAAATCATGTACGAAATAGTAATTTTCATAAATACAAATTGAACTTCCTTTCAAATTTATTCTTACACGTTACATTTTTACAGCACTTCCTGTATAGCATAAGATAATATTCTCTAATAGAATAATATTCCACATAGAAAATTCAATTTGTATTTTAAATTTGCATACGAATTTTTTTCGAATTTTTTTTGTCGATATTCATATACCGCACAAGAAAAACGCATAAGAAAAGACCGCACAAAAACAGGCTTGACTGTATAATATAATGAAGTATAATACAATGGAGTAACTGGGACCCTATTATTCTACCAGTCGTGCGATAAAACAAATAGTTCGTCGACGAGTCCGAAGATAGATTCAGAAAAAAGAAAAATCCGCGCGGGAAGGGTTTAATAGACCAACTCATTATACACATCGGTGACTATATAGAGCCAAGCAGTAGGTTCAGGTCGCTCGGCATGCTCTATCTCGGTGCTGGTGTATTCCGTTCACACTTCCTGTCAAACATAACCAGCGAGGCGCAACCATGTTTAATCAACTATACACGGATTCGACGAAGCGCGAGGTGATTAGATGACCAGTCTGTCTCGATGTTTGTCGTGAGCCCTATATCCTGAACTACTATGGAGGCATTATAGTGGTTTGGATTGGATTCCTTGATTCATTCGCAAAATATGTGCCTGGCTGCATCATGAGCAAACAGCTATTATTGCTGTTATGGATCTCTAGCACGCGCCCGTTGCCCAATAGCATCAAAAGGATCCATTCTAGTCTCTAACATCCTCAATTACTTGAACTGCGAGACGAGCTAGACTTGGGATGAAAATTTCGAGCATAATCCGTTAAGTACGAATTGTTAATTTCTTTTAAATATATTTACTTTTTTTAAATGTATTTATTTCTTTTAATTCTATGTATTTCTTTTATTTCTTCTTATTTAGTTATTTATTTCTCTTAAATGTATTCTGATTCCTTTCTAAAACACATATGAATAGAAGTAAATGAATGGATAGAATAGAACAAAAATTATCTCGTTCTATTAAAAAAAATTTTTATGGTCGAAAGATGATATTTAATGTCAGAGTTCAAAGAGAACTTGGTTATTAGACTACAATACGTATAGTGAAAAGATTTAAAAAAAATTACGAATATTGATCCATTAATATCATCGGATTAAAATTATTTAAGAAATAAAACTGCATCCGTCTCTTATGTTCTGCTATTTATGCAAACAATTTTTATTTCGTATAAAGATACACAGAAATAAGAATATAACATTAGTTAATTAAGAATAGCATTAGAATTATGTACTATTTCCTCAAGAGTCTTATGGGTACGTCGCGATTTTTATGCAGTATAAAACTAATCTCCATTAATTGCAACAAACGCGAGTCAAATAAACACATATCTATTTCTTTAACAATCTTATTACATTCAAAATAATACATGGATAATACATGTTCTTAAATCCTTCCAATATTTCCATCGTTTTAAATTTCACTTCTCCGTCTCTGCATAAAGTCTGCAATGAAATTACGAGCTACTCACGGTTGTATAAACGTTCCCAGTTAAATAGTGAATTATTTGGGACAGTGTTTAACGAAGATGACCCGTGGGAATGGAGGTCAAGAGTGTGGAGAATTTCTTCGTAGAGTACACGAATCTCCAGACGCTTCTTGAAGCGAGATAGATCACAGAGCCCGGAACTATCTAACTCGTATATTTGAACGTATACGGGTAGCATCATGCAGATACTGCCGCGATTAGGCGCGGCGCAGTAACAAACGCGAAACAATTCCCTTTGCCGTTAACTGGCCTGTTATTAATACTTTAACGAAATACACCAACTACTCTTTCAGGGGAATGCTGCGTTCATTTCATACGTCCAACGGGATGATACGCTCCCGATGTTCGCGAAGGTTGCTTCGAAACTTCGCTGTTTCCCACCGTTTCGCTGCAACTCGTTGCAACGATATACATTAAGTTGTCGACGGTGCTCTTTACCAGTGCCATTGTTCCCGCAAATTGTTTATTACGGTGAACGACAACGACGAGGTTCCGGAATGCGCGTACCACAGCTTTGAGTAGTTCCGGTCTATCGTTTGTCAAAATTAAAATTACTTTTATTATGCCTAATAACTCCACTGTAAATTATTTCATACAACATTAGAAACGCCAATAAACGGTTCCTAATTACTATTTAAATCTGTGGATTTTATGCATTCCTGATAAAAATGACCAGGCGATTTAAAACGACAGAAAGATTAAACGGACTGAAAAATGCGAATGTATTATCTTTACTATGTATTAATAATAGGATCTTAATAAGAGGATATTACTAATAGGATCAGCTATTTAATTTCATATATTTTGCAAATGATACAGAGAATTTTTATTTCGCGTAAAAATCTGTTCATTGAGCTTCGAATTCCATTTTCGTTCGAATCCAGGAACAGGGCGGTCGCGACGAAGCTGATTTCCATCTACAATTAATAACATTGATATTTAATGCTCGTCACGTTCTCGGGGACTGCGGACGTCGCCCGAATGGTTTAATAATCCAAGTTAATGAGGTATGCCGATCGAATAAATGTTTTTATGCGGTGAAGAGCGGCGGACGGGTTTCACCCGAAAGATGATGATTTCTTTCCGTCGCTACGGTTTAACGGAACTTTTCACTTCGTTGTGAGAACGATTCTCCGTTCCGAAGCATTTTCGCTTCGTCGAAAGACAAGTCGGTGACAGTCGTTTCGCAAATTACATCGAACAAACTACTTCGCTGTTCAGAGAAACGTGTAATTTAATCGCGCTCGGGTCTGTTCGGTCGAAACAAAGAAGAAAGTTTTACGGGGAATAGCTGGGAAAAGTCAAATTATAAATTAAACTCCGCGGTCCATGCTGAGATAATCGAGCATACATTCCTGCGGCAAACGTAGTTAGTCCCCCTTCTCTTTAATTGCTAATTTCGTTGCAGGATACTTTTTTCGCTTGCTCCGATCCAGTTACTCGCCCGGTTTAAGAGACGCGCGTACTGTGACCTTTTTTTGTATTACGTATTCATTTGTTTATTGGTAGGCTGCGGATTTTTATGCAGAATAAAAATTCTCCGTATCAATTTGCAAGATAAATATAATTTTTTTTTTAAATAGTATTTTACGTCGCATCAACTACACTTGCGGTTATTAGCGACGACTTTTAGTTGAGGATATTAGATTTTACTGTATAGGCTTGAATTTTTCAGGAATGAGATAACTTGTAAATATAATTGTATAATTATATTCAGAAGATTCAGTTTTCTTTAGGTATTTCATTTCAGATCATAGACATTCATCTGAATAAATATGTGTATTACATATGATACATATGATGCATATGTAATAATAAATAAGCAAATAAGCAAAAGCGACAGATGATAAGTATACGAACAAAAAACATAGAAATGTATTTCATTTCTTCTTTGAATTTTATGTCTTTGAATAACTGTAATTCATTTACTTTTTAGTTCAATCGCATTGTATTTCAATTACATTTTATTCAGTTGCAATATATTTTAATTACACCGTGTTTCAGTTGCAATATATTTTAATTACACTGTGTTTCAATTGCAATATATTTTAATTACACCGTGTTTCAGTTGCATTGCATTTAAATTGCATTATATTACCATTTTATTGTACTTCGATTGCATTGTATTTTTATTGCATTTTATTTCAATTACATTGTTTACCAATTACATTGCATATCAATTACATTGCCTACCAATTACATTGCATATCAATTACATTCCATTAAAATTATATTGTATATCACTTGCAATGTATTTTAATTGTATTATACTTCGATTACATTGTATTTTAATTGTACAGTATTTAAATTGTATAGTATTTAAATTGCATTGTGCTAAAATTACATTGTTTTTCAGCTGCATTGCATTTCAGTTGCACTGTATTACAATTACATTGCATTTCAATCATATCGTACTTTGATTACATTGCATTTTAATTGGATTGTATTTCAGTCGTGTTGTATCACAATTACACTGTTCATCAATTGTATCGCACTCCAATTACATCCTGTCCCAACGACATCACATTCAAATTACACTCGTGACTGAAATAATCAGCAAATGAATTAACTGAAACGTTCGATTTACGCAATCACGTTACAACGAAGTCAAATTACTACGTAACTAAAATACAATCTAATTACGCGTACGGTGCGAAATTGACTTACAACGTAATTCAATGATCACAACCCGATTTGCGGTGCAGCACCCTAGAACCGTGCAGCGTGTAAGCAGCTAGAGAAAGAAATTCCCGAAATTCTGCAGGCCATTCCTCGCGGAAGCGTGGAGGACTGCCTCGGCGATTATTCTCGCCCGACTCCCGCATTAAATTGTTCTAAACCGAGATAACCCGGCAACTTTCGTTGCGTCTCGCTCAGACTTCTGCCGCAGCCGGTGAACTTACACCGGCGGTCCTCGGCCGCGGTAAAATAATTTAAATAACGCCCGAACGGTTCGAACGCGGTCGGCCCGCGACCGGTAAACTTTCCGCCGAAAAAAGCTCCCGCGGAAGTTTGCGGAGCAGTTTGAATCGCGGGTCGGGAAATGGTGTCGGCGGAAGTAAAAGCGGGGAATCTGCAAATATAAAATGGTTTTCGGCCGGCGAACGAAAGTTAACGGAGCCCCTGCCGGGACACTGTGCAAACCGATTTTTCGACGGGTCCCGGGGGCTGCTCGGAAACTCCGTCGAAGAAAAGGGGAGAGAAAGTAATCCAGTCGAATTTCCACGATTCATTTCCGCTTTTACGTGGGCGTCGCGCGTAGAGAGAAGTCCCGAACAGGATCACGGGAAACGGCAAACACGCCGCCGAAAGCGGAAGCGCTCTCTCATTTTTACCGGTTAAATCAATTTTACCCCGGAGAGAAACTTTCAATTGTCGCTCGTAAACTCGCCGCGATTCTTGCGGGATCTTCTTCTCTCTCTCTCCCCTCTCCCTCTCTCTCTGGTTTTATCGTCCCTCCATCCCCTACTCCCTGCCATCCGTCGCGTCATTGTGAAATTTCCTAGGGACTCGCTTAGCCGTTTCTTGCCCGGAGGGGCGAGTTCATTTAATTATTTCAAAACTTCGTGAATACCAGGGGCCGGCAAAGGCGGGCCAACTTTTGCCGAGGCCGGCTAAGAGGCTCGTATTCCTTGAATTAAAAGTAAAAGCACTCTCTAGGGCAGTCACCAGAGAAGTGTCTCTATCTCTCTTTCCCTATCTCTATCTCTCTTTTCATTCTCTTGTTGCGGCACGCACCCGTGTCGTACTCCAATCGCAAGATCTAATAGTTCCCCTTGAAAATTACCGGCTCGAAACGCGTACGTCCTTTCACGGCTAATTTTTCGACCGCATTACGGGACGCCCAAACTTCTGCGGAGATACCAGAAACTGTCCTTTACGATTCCAAGCCGTTCAATGGATTTAGTAGAGGACAAGACTGGGTATATTTTATTTAACACGTTAGCGCCGGCGCGCGTCACCAGTGGGTCACACACGTGTCTGTCTCGTGAGGCAGCCTGTATTTCACAAAATAGGTAGTACAAAATGGGTTTATGATGTTTTATCTCAACATTATAAACTGACATTCAATAGTAAAAATATAACAATTCAATATTATAAATTTAACATGCTTAATTTCTTTTAATTTTCGGGTGTCAACTCGCAGAGAAAATCCAAGATATTGACGCTGGCGATACGTGTTAAAATCAGATGACAAATCATCTGAAACAGTTCGATGATTTCAAATATCTTTTTATCTTTATTTCGCAGGTAACGCGAAGACCTAACTTTATTCTTAATTCAAGTAATTTTTTATTTGAGAGAGAAGAAATATATAATTTATTTATACAAAACAAATTTGAGCGGATATATAATAAGAGAATAAATAATTTGACGATAACGAATAAGAAATAAATTGTCTAATTGTCGAATAAATTGGAGTAGAAGGTATGAAGAATTAATAAGAATTCATGAATTAATTCTTTAAAGTTGACTGAAAATTATTCAATCAAGTATATTCGACTAAATTTAATTTACGCAACAGCGTTACGGTAAAGATTAAATTTTAATTTTATTCGAGTACAGTCGTAATATATCACAATTGTGATAGTATTAGATAATATTAGCTATTCTTTGAACGAGATATCTCGTTTAATTATGTCGTTGATGCGACGACATGGACAATATATCTTGCGTTATAATTATGACAGCACGACGCCATAAACAGTGAATTTTTCGACGCAATAACGCTTCTACGAAACTATTCATGAGGTTTTTTGCCAGCTCCGCAATTTGCATATTTATCCATCATATTTTCTGCACTACATTGCATTATGTATTATATTATTCCATGAAATTTTGAATAGCTTCGTTTAAACTGAAAATGAAAGCTATGATCTATTCTTCCTTTGCCGGAACATTTATCAACCAATAAACGTCCAGCAAAAATAGATATCGTAACAAGACGCGAGATATATAATACTATATCGCTTGTATTGTTTCGCAAGCGTTTCTATCACGCAGATATCTCATTCGTGGAACTGCATTAACGACATCGTATAGGTATGCAGCTGCGACAGGATTAATCCTTTGACTATGGACACACGTATGCGTCTAACGGAGATTATGGACGAGGACTCATACTTCCGACGTGGAAAATGTTAGATCCCGATTCGGCGTAGGCAAACAATGAAGCCCGCAAATGACAAGATCGTAACGTTAATAACTAGACGGCAGATGTTCGCGCAAATGCGTATATTAGTATAGAATTCATAAGGGGATTCGAAATTAAGTATTATATATGCTAAATTATTTTACCCATATTTCACCTCTCCACTTAATAAAGAAGCTACGTTATTTATATGCTCCGAACTGCAGTGCCATTTAGCAAACTACTTAACAGCTTGACTGCCGTTTCAACAATCTCAAGGATTTCATAAAGCTGTAATATTTCATTTAAATTATATTACAATGTATAAACTGTTTAAACATATTTAATAACGTGTAAACCGTCGAAACATATTACAATGTGTAAACTGTCGAAACATATTACAATGCATAAATGGTCGAGGCATGTTACAGTGTATAAACTGTCGAAACTTTGTTGAATGAAACGGATATTCGAAATGACATAATTATGTTAAATACATCAAGATAGTAAACGCGAGGGTTATTGAATATTTTTCATTGTATTCAGTTACTACTATTTGATATCGCACCTACTCATTCTTGTCATAAATAAATAATGATTAGAAAATTCCAATGAAAATTGCTATTTAAGTTTTTCAAATATGTTCCACATTATCAAATCGATTTTTTAAAAAGTTGTTAATAACTTGAACCTGTACTAGCAAATAGGCTCCATTTCATATGCACGCAATACAAAACTAATGAAAAATCGAAATATTATATATTGGAAGGAATTTAACATACTAGAATTGTCGAACTTTAAACGGTACTCACGAATATTATCTTATAACATTACCAAAATTTAAATTATTTAAAGTTTGTATAATCTCTATTATACTGCATGCTTAAATAAAAACGATGATATAAAAATGTCCCATGAAAACATTTTTATATCAGCAATAGTAAAAGACTAAATTAGAAACTGGTCACTTTGTTCTTGTTTGGTAATTCTAGTGTTAAAACAGTTTCGAACGCAAGTGGTTAAAACTCGTTTTGTCGAGAGATCATCGACGCCGGGAGGGCAATTCTATCGTCCGTCGATTAGCCTGCAAACGCAATAATCGAGCCAGGTGTGTAAAAAAGCTGGCAGAGGAGGCAATTATTTTATAGCTCCCGCGGGATGTTCTGGTCAGCTATTCAGGAATCTGTCGGAAAGCGGGTCTACGTATACACGGTATCGCGGGCCAGTGTCTTCCCGTTTTCTTTTCTCTCCCTCCCCCACCCTCCACCCTCCTGCCCCGTTTCTCCACCATCCCGTTTTTTTCCGAAGCCTTTTCTCTACCGGTCTTTATATCCTCCGGAGGTAGGGAGAAGAAAAAGGAAAACACAAAGAAAGGGTAGGGAAAAAGGAGAAGCTCGCTACCTTCCCGGCTCGCGCAGACTTTTAAGCCTTCACGAGCCTCGACACACAGCCGGTCGTTTCTAGCTGATAGCCGGCACGGATGGAACGCAATAAAAGAACGACTCGACTCGACGCCGACGCTGAATGCAGCTGCATGCCGGAAAGAAATTTCTTCCGGTCGTTTTAATTCGCGTAAACGCGCACTTCGGTTTTCTCTATCCCTCGCCCGCCCGGACCGCCTCGCCGCTCCGTTCACCATCGAATTTGTTCTATCTGTCCCTTTTCGCGTCGGGTCTTTCCGCGTTTCCGTTATTTGCGCTCGGTCCGATTATCCGCCGCGAGATACGGCAAGCGTATCAATTACTGTGCCCATTAGACGTCCGATTGCTTCTTCTTTTTTCACGTATATTGTGGTTCTTATAATATTCAATGTCGATGTTTTCTTTTTTAAATAGAAGCACGCATTTTATCGTGTGTGAAATACATGAAGAATAGAAAATATTTAACAAAATATATGTAAGAATTTTTGAAAGAGTTATTCTGCCATTATAAATACGAAGAGTTAATTACTGTGTGATAGGTTAACAATGTGGTCGAGTTAATTGCTAATTTTAATTCTTCTTATGATAGTATTACTTTTTCAAAAAATATGTGAGGGAAAATTTGATCCAGGCTTCAACCCTATAACTTTTGCATGAACAATTTAAATATTTAAGGAAAGCTTCGGGTCTAGGAGGCGAAAGGGAAGCTCATTTTTGGGATGTTTTTATAACAAAAGTAAATAGACTGCGGCTCTTTATGTACATTAAAAATATTCTGCACATTTCGCCAGAAATGGGAGTTTAAAAAAGTTAACTTCTTTCAACAGCATTAAAAAGTTGAGAATGGTACATTAATTACTTAAATCTTACGATTATGTATTTAAATTTACCCACATCTTTAAATTGCAACTATTCTACTCACTCAGAAATGCATAAAATTCGCAGACTGTACTTGCCATTAATAATTCAACTACAGATCTTTATACAAAATAAAAACGTTCTGTTCCTTGCAACAAGAGTCACTTAGATATTTCTTTTTTTTAATAACGTTAAGAGTCACTTAGATATTTCTTTTTTTTAATAACGTTAACAAGCTGAATAGATATCGTATTGAAGCATTCTAGTGAACGAAAGAAAAAAGAATCGATAATTTTAATATTCAACACTGAAACCTCCCCTTAAATGGACACAGTTCGTGGGACACATTGTATAATGAGTTCGTTTGGAGCTGTCACTGTGATCCGGAGACTGCTCTCGCACGATGGCCTGTTATTATTGCGATTGTTATAGGGGCGAAAGAGGGACAAAGAGAAAGAGAAAAAGACAGATAGAGAAAGGGAGGAAGAGAGAGAGAGAGAGAGACTGACATGAATTTTATAGGAAGCGACAAAGCGACCGTGTCGAGGAGCACACTGTTCGTTATTTCGTTCGCGACAGCGAAGTTTAATTAACAAACTGGGCCAGAGCCTGGTCACAAGACGTTCCGGCCGACGGAAGTCAAACGAAAGTCGCGGCTCGGCGACGAACCCGGCTGGCAACTGCGGGACCTGTGCTTGCCAAGCGGAAATATTTGCCGGGTCGGCTCGGCCCGGCCCGACCCGACCCGACCCTGTCTTTTATTTTCGTCCTAGCAGACGCCCTTGTCATTTCCTTCCGTCACGGACTTGACATTGCCACCGAACTATTTTTCCTCCTCGCGTCGCGGCGTTCAAGGTTGCCTCGACGTCGCTCTTTTCTGCTTCCGGCTCGGTTCAGACAGCCAAACGTTCCTTCTCACCCTTTTTTCACCCTTTTTCCAATCTTCGCCCATTTCGTTTAACTCACGATCGCCCGAGTGCCACGGATATTCACGGAAATGCAATGGAAAAATGCTAGGTACCGCGATCCAGCTTCTACGTATAGATATTTATTTCATGCATTAGTTTTATAGCAATTAGTTAGAAATAATACAATAATAAAATTTAATTGATTTTACTATATCTCTCTACTTGCGTCAGTTCAAAATTCAATTTAGCACAGCTTTTACAAATGATACCAAAGGCAGAGATAAAATCTAGAACCATATGTACTTATAATACATATCTTTTACATTTGTGAATGTAACAGTGTATACTTCGTACACGTTGCATATTTTATTATAAAATCCAGTAGTATCTCGAGGGATTTTACACACCGTAACACAAAATTATCGTTGAATAAAGCATTTATTTTAATATATAATAAGTATCTCTTAACATAAATTAAACTTTCGTTACGGTTTTAAATGCAGAATTTAGCCCTTTGTACCTGTCCGACGCGAACAATTAGAATTAAGAATACGATGGCTGCTATCTCCGAAACCATAAATACGGATCGTGGCATCAGCGTTCGCAGTTCGGAACGGAACGACGCTTTTCTTTGTGCACCGAATTCGATTACGCCATTTGTTTGAGTTGAGGAACACGTTTCGTTTCTCCGATGTGGGCGGAATCAAACAGAATGGAATGGTAGCTCGAAGTCTCGTAAACGGGATATAATTCAGCGCCGTTTTTGCTAATTTTCAAACAACCGGCTCGTTATGTGTAGAACTGAAAGCATCGCTGCTACCTCCGGAACGGGAACGAACAAAGCCTGCTGCTGCTGCTGCTGCTGCTGCTGCTGGTAGAGGATTATAGTCACGCGAAATTTCAAGTTTGTTTGTAGACAGACAGAGCGTAATGAAATTTAGAAGATCCCTCGCGAGAATCTGCTTCGTTACCTTCGTTACTCCTGCAACTACGACATCGCAACTGAAACCGAAGTTCTTGCCGTAACAGCACCAACGGCGAATTTATACTTCGGACAATGCAATCATGGCGTATACTTTAGAATCTTCGGTTGTCTAGACGCATCTCGACAATGGATCCTTCGTTATTGCGCTTGGATGTCAAAGTTTTTAAGTTGATTTAATGATTTCGACGAAAACTGACACAGTTTATTAAATTTTATTGTTGCATTTTTTTGGTAAAATCTTTTGAACTTTTTAAGGAAATCATGGTATCGATCTTTTTAAATTGTGAGGGTACATAATGGCAATATTTAAATAATGTACTGCGATTTGAAAAAAATTAGATGTATAATTTCTGTCTTGCATATTTGAAGCAGTGGTCAGAATAAATTAAATTTACATCTAACAATCTATTAATGCTACAAGTAGCAGTGTAAAATCACCATAGATGGGACCATTAGCATAATTTTAAAACTTTTGAATCTTTCTCTAATAAAATTATACTTATTTGGTAGCTATATTCTTCATTTATGCTTGAAAGTTAAAACGTATGAAGTACTTTAATTTGTCGCAATCAATCAGATATTTCTACAAAATATTCAGTCTTATTTTACCATAGCAATTAATTAATGTCGTATAAGAGGTGTCATAAACATATTTTCGTTCAGATATTTTTGTTAATTTTGATTAGTCTCTTTTTATCGGAAAGATTAATTTTTGTCGTATATTATTATAGAAAGATATAGATATAGAAAATGTGATATAGAAAATTTACGTAATTTAAGATTAGTATACAATATTATTATTATATCATTATATAATTACAATATTATACCGAAATCACATTATTTAGTTACGCTAATATCATTCTTATACGGGCAATCAAAATGGGACAAAATAGATTTATAAATGGAAAAATTTTGCAAAACTAAAGCGAATTGAAGATCTTTCAAAACATACCAACTAGAATTAAACAGTTCGTTAGTTTGCTCGTTAACGTGTCCTAAATACAAGTGTCCCACTCATAACAGTGTTTGCCTATTCAAAGAGAAAAAGTAAAAGAAAACAAACAAAAAATTGTTCAATTAATCGATACCATTAACGAGACTGGACCAATCGTTTTCCTACATGGTTCCTCCGAAAGATTTTAATCAGCGTTGTTTATAGCCCCGAGATAACGCTATCGAGGAAACGTATTTCGTCGGTACAGTGCGCCTTAACAGAGGACAAACACGAATGCATCACGGTGGGATAGAACGACCAAGAAAATTAGATTAATTCTATAAAACAGCAATGCAATTTTCGCGTTGAAACGAGAGTCTCCTCGCGGGAGTGACACTTTAAATCAGCAACGTAATTGGATGCAAGAAGAGGGAACTGCGAACAGAAGGCACCGACCGGACAAAAACTACGTACACGCGTTTTTCCCGGGCTTAAATAGAACGGAGACGACAGCGCCCGAGCGATATTGCGCCCGCGCGATTATTTATCGGCAAAAACGCGCGATGCTAGCACGAGGTTAGGCGAGCCGTGTCGGAGTTAATTACGGCGCGTTCGTATGCGCCGAACGCGCCGCTTCCTTGAACAACATCGAAGACACATTGAAACTTCTGCGGTCGATCGTGACCCAATGTTTCCACGAGATCGATTTCTGACGCGGCTTCGCAACTGGGTCGACCATAATTTAACAGGTTTTAATACTTGAACGGTGTGGTTCGAGTCTAGACGATTTATACAGACTTTAAATATTGTCATTCGAATATCAAGTTTCTGACAATTAATTGAGACTTTAATTAGACGGATTTTAATACTTAGACAGTATAGTCCGAGTCTTGACGATTTATACAGACTTTAAATATTGTCATTCGAATATCGAGTTTCTAACAATTAATTTAGGCTTTAATTAGATAGGTTTTAATGCTTGGAAATTGTCATTTGAATATCAAGTTTCTGACAATTAGTTTTGACTTTCAGGTATTTCGTTAAAAGGCTAACGTGTAGGAAAAGATATCTTAACGAATGTGTTGGCAAAATTTATTATAACTTAAATCAAAGATTCAAAGTATACTCAAGTTGTAAAATAATTATAATACATTTTATTATAATTGTTTAGTTTTGCTACTTATGTATATATGTTCTCTAAAACCACTACTCATCTATATTCATTTTATAAAAATGAACTAGGATCTATTTAAAATTTTCTATGATATTTTATTAAAGATCAGGTACTGTTCCTTGTAAGAACAGTCGAGTCTGTCTTACTGTTATTTAGGGTCGCAAGCAAAGACTTCTAAACTCTGTACTTAACAAACGAATTGTTTTCTCTCCGCCAATTCGTCATGTTTCAAGTCCCGTACTTCAGGGACGATGGGACACAACAGGAACCATTGTTACCGCCGGGTCACTCCATATTGAATTAGGTCGCGTCCGTCCCCGGAAATTATATTCGACTGCAGCTTCCGTGTAATCAGTGAGCCGGGAAAACTGTAAACGAAGCGAGATTAACGTCCGGCTGCGGCCGTTGCCCGTGAATTATTGCCGCAGCCCGAATTTCTTTCGACCTCTGTTTCGATTCGATATTCCCGAATGAAAATCTGCCCTGACTATCCGATTGTCACAGCGGAAAACGTCGCTCTGATTTACGCGGAACTTTGGAGATCCTCGCCGTTGTTTTGATTTTTCGAACTCTTGAAAAGACAGCTGAATAGCGGGGACAATGCCGGGTTACTTTTTCAATCGTTTCGGGCTTTCAATTCATTTAGCTTTTCGATGAAATACAGAGAAGTAATACTGTGCATGCAGGATTTTAACCTGAATGGTTTGCTCAGTATTCGTGCATGGAACGTAACCAGTGAAACAGGTATTTGATATTTCGTTCTGTTGTGAAAATTATTACTGAAACTAATAGTAAGTGATGTTATAAATTGCAATGAAAACGCAGCTTGCCAGTTTTACGAATCGAGCGAAAATTTGAATCAGTTAATATCATATTTCGTTGGATTTTATAACGCCTCCAATGATAAAATAAACGTCGATTTGAGAACAGTACGTTCGAAAATACGCACAGAAAAATTTCCCGTTCGTTCGATCGAAAATCGAACAAGAATTCATCGCGACAATTATCCGCGTAATTAACAGCGAGTCCACAGTGGAAATCTGTTGACAACCTTTGCCTGGTTTTCCGCTCGCGTCCGTGAAAACTTCAATTTCCGTTGATGAAATTGTAACGAGCGGAATTCCGCAAACAGAAGGAAGTTCAGCGTCCCCGTCGCTGCTGATTGAAGTTTCCACTTCGTTCGAATTTATTCGGCCGTGTCCACCGTAAACGCGTAAGATTCACTGCTCGCTGTCCAGACGACGCCATCGAGGACTATAATCTCGCGATAAACTGTTCTCGAGTTCTCCATACATACATATTACGGAACTATGTTCGCTGCTCAGATATAAAACGAGAACATGATTTTCTGAGCTTCGGGCATCGATTGTACCCAGGATTCTCCCTTAATATATAATTTACTCTAGCTATGGGTGGCTAGAGAATATTCGGGATGAAAAAGTTAACTGGAAGTTTGTTCGAGGATTGTTAGCCGAGGCTCCCTTAGGCGCTTTTAACAGTTCCAGAAAGATCTTCCGTTGTTTCTTGGTGCAATATTAATCATATTGAGTTCTGGTACTGCTCCTCCCTCAACTACATTTTCGCTGTTTCGCAATTTCTCCTTTATTCAATCGTAGTGTCGTTGTGATTCGTGATGAAACTAAGAGTTATATATATAAAACTCTTGTTATCAGAGTTTAAAAAGAGATAAAAGACTTTGGCTGCAGCCATTTTTTAACACTTTTCCGTGTACAAATTATATAATGTACAATTGATTGGGTTTAAAGTAGCCTCGATGAGACTTGATGAGTATTATGTAATGATACTGACAGTGAACTAAACTTAATAAAAGAATTAATAGTTTTGCAGGAGAATAAGACTATTAATTGTCAGATTCAATTAAGAGGGATAACGTGTGTAAAGTAAAATGAGTCAACCCGAGGTCAGACATGATTAAGAGATTTAATAAAACTATATAGTGAAATAACATTGTAAGAGATCAAACTTGTATAATACGTTTCATTGATGTGCAATAGAATTTGATGGTCAAACTAATGGTATAAGAGAACTAATATGGTATATGTAGCAGTATATGTACCAGGTACAAGTGGAATAAGACAATGAAAAGTCAGACTTCACTTAGACAGTTAATATCTGTACAGTAGAATGATACAACTAGTGAATAAGACAGTTAATTTATGCGCGATAGAATGAGACAAACTGTAGTCAGATTATAAATTATAAGAAAATTAATAGATGTACACTGGAATAAGATAGCCATTGACTGACATGAATAAGCAAGCTAACGGTTGTACAATGCAATAGA
Source organism: Augochlora pura (assembly GCF_028453695.1). Classification (NCBI taxonomy): domain Eukaryota; kingdom Metazoa; phylum Arthropoda; class Insecta; order Hymenoptera; family Halictidae; genus Augochlora; species Augochlora pura. The sequence goes on from NC_135782.1 coordinate 9,919,692, forward strand.
TCAGGCGTTGGGATAAACTTAAGTGAGAGAATTACTAATAGAGAAGTAAAATAAGACAGTCGATGATCAGACTGGTATACGAGAATTAATTGATTTACAGTAGAATAACACAGTCGATAAACAGTCTTAAAAACTCACGATTATCACTACTCTCGCCTGATCGTATACTTATTTATATTTATATTTATTTTATATTTATATTTATTTTATATTTATATTTATTTTATATTTATATTTATTATATATTTTATTTATATTTATTCTAACCTCTCAACAGAGGACAGCAATTTGAATCTTTTCAATGAAAAAGACAGGAAAATCTTTCGAGCGAAATTCTCGCAGTAGAACGAGTCAGTCTATAGCCAAACAGTAACCCAATCAGCCGGCACAGAAGCGAAATAAAATCGCCAATGTTACGGTAATTGAAATAAGCAAAACGCTAGAAGAATAAGTCAACCTAGAGCCAGACAACTAAAACAAAATCGTCGATGTCCCAAGACGCGAGCTAACCAAGAAAAGAGTAAGCGAGCTCGTCGCGCGTTCGCGCAACAAATAGTTTCAGCGACATGGGAATTCGTTCCATAAGCTGGCGGCTGAAAAAATTAGACAGCTGCCCAACGTGTCGCTGTCAGATTGATTACGGTTTCCGTTCAAGTGTAACAGGGTATGGGACCGCGCGGCCGAGGCTCGTCGTCATCGGGGGAAAAAAGTAGCTCGTTTCTTCGACGTTGACAGAGTTCTCCCGGCGGGCGTTTCTTCACAGCAGAGGGGCACCCCGCCGACATTCTCTCGCGGCTGGAAGAACCTCGGCCACGGAGCCTTAACTCGTTATAAGCTCCCTCGATAACGTCTCGTGGGACGTGTTGAATCTGCCCTCCCTTTTTCTTGTTTCTTATCGTGCGTTCCCACTGGCGGTCGATTCGAATGTTTTGACAGACCGACATACTGTTCCCTCGATTTTCAACGGCGCGGCCGGACTGTGGCTCGCCGCAGAATAAACATTCCAAAGAAAGAAACTGTCGCCGGCGGTCGAACCTTGCCGGATCCCTGGAATAGATGGCCGCCCTACGGCTTCCATAATGGAACGCGACCAACAGGATCGTCGGATAAGTTGCAGTGCAACCCGTGGCTGCACACCGAAACCGATAGGAACAGTCTTTCCGTGGCAGGTTCCCATCGAACCGGGGTTTAGTGGCCCGATTTTCTCGCGAAAAATACGCGCCGGACGTATTATACGATGCCGCAGATGCGCCGGAACTTATTGCTGGCCGAAACCATGAGAAATTCAATAGAAATTGTTACTTATTACTCCATCGCGGTCTCTGCTACGTATTTCTCTAGTGACTCGCGGAAAAACGAATCCACTTTCTGCTTCTCTTGTTTGGATCTCTCGGTGAGTCGAAGTGGAGGGAAATATCAGTAGCTTATTACGAAGTTGTTTTACCATATATAATTGTGTAGCGATAAGATTTAGTGATGCGAATAAATATAGACTCAAAGCAATTTTTACAGGTTTAGTGATACACATATACAGAAATAATTATTTCGTGGTCTTTAAAAGTATACGCGCTATATATTCGTTATTTACTTAACAATTATTAATTAATTATTTCAAATATATATTCATTTATATGCATGTACTTGAAATAAATACTTCAAAGTTGTGAAGTAATTACCAAATATATGAAATATCTATTTATTAATCACGAAATGATTATTTCAATTTGTATTGCTCTTTCTACATTGAAAATATTTCATTTATACATCTCTCAACTATGTCATAAAACATATTATAGAAATAGATAATCAGAAAGTGAAAAGCGATCTCTTTTTGTTACTGTAAACGTGACGACATAATTTCTCTCGTCAAAGAAAAATGAATGCCCAAAGATATAATCTTTGTACAACCGTGCCTCTTTATTTAATATATTCCGTGGAGACTGTAAAAGTAGAAATCTTATAGGCGTAAAAACCGCATAGAATCCGCGGAGCGTAGTTAGGAGACAAGAAGACCGCGAGGTTCGTTAAATTTTGTAGAAATATTTTGGTGGCAGGTTAATTTCTGTGGTCGACGGAACAGAAGGTCGAGTCGCGCGAGAAACACAGTAATTTCTGCGGAGATAATTTCTTGAAGAAAAGACTTTGAAAGTCTTGCCGAGGAAACAGTGGTCGGGCGAGCACGAAGACCGCCGGTAACTACTTCCGGCCTCTTTGAAACATGTCCTCCTCTCGTTAGCCATTCGAGTCGGACACCCCTTTCTTCCCAGCCACCCGGCTACACAGTTCGTTAGGCAATTCCTATTTTGTCCCGTGTCCAATTTCCACCTCCGAATTTTCGGCGCCATTACATTCCGGGGGAAAAATTCTGCGTCGGCTGCCCGGGGGAAAAAATTCGGCCGCAATCTTCCGTCTCATTAGCCTCGCCGCGGCGGGACTTTATTTAGCCGGAGCAAGGACGCTCGAAATAACCGCGCGTCCGATCGACGGTGAAACGTAAAAATGATACGGCCGCTGATAATAATTAATACTATGCTGTTCGGCGTTACCACAGTGGTGAAACGCGCAAATATATAAGACAGACATATTTGACTTATACATGTATATCTTAGAAAATTCATGAGAACTAACGACGAGGTTAGTATAATTTCACAATTTATAATTTCTCGATAAAGGTAACAAGTGAAGTAAGCTGAATCAGTGCTAACGGCGCCAAGCGAAGAAATTTTTGCGAGGCGTGAAAGTGTTAATACCTTTCCATATCGACGAAACTATTCCTACGCTACTTACGCTTTTGATAGCCGACACTTCACTGAGCTACGCGATAACTTTTTCATCGCGCGATATTCACGGCTTAAAAATCGATTGGCTCACTTATTAGGTCGACGGAACATTAATGGCCGATTAATACTTCGCGTCTTATGACTCGGACGTCGCTTGCATATAGCATAGTCGGTCAACATTTTATTCGAGTTACGAACAAACAAATGAAAACTGATGAGTAAAATCGTATTCGACGATGATCAATCGAATACAAATTTACCTATATAAAAATGTATCCGAACACGATCTTGTTCGAATAAAAATTCATTTATTCGTACAGGTATTCATACGGAAAATAATCGGTTCGCATAAAAATGATAGAATATAAAGTGTGCTTTTTTATAGTCCATCGATTATTTTCTTTCGTGCTTCGTTTTTCAAACGCTGCGTCGGAATTTTTTGGGTAGATTGATTTTTCATGTACAACTAAATAATCTGTATGACGGTGCAGTTTACGTGTAGTTTAATTGAAATGTTTCTGAATGTATTCGTGGAAATATATTCTTGCAAAATTACGTAAAAACGGAAACAGTCAATAATTGTTCGCATTATTATTCGAATAGTTTTACAATGCTTATTCAAATAAGTTGTTCGAATAAAAAAGTATGCGAATAATATATTCAAATATATTTCAAGAGGAATCAATTAGTCGAACAAAATATTGGACTAAAAATAATTTATTTGCATAATTATCTCAGGGAAATATTTATTAAAATTCTTTCGAAATAACATGATGATTTCGAGGATTTGTTTTATAAAGTAGCGGACTGGCAAGTAGAATAGCTCAGCCAACAGTCAGACAAGTGAAATAGAACTATTTTTAATGTTCGTTTTTCTAGTTAGAATCAAACTCAGATTTTGATCGTACATAATGCTTATAATCAATACATAATTCTGGTTATTCATAACTAAAAACTACTTTGATCAATCATAATAATAATCATGATTTTCGTTATTTATAATCATTATCTCTAACCAAAAATTATTCCGTTATTTATAATAATTATTAGTAATAAAAAAGATTTAGCCATTTAGACACATTAATTGATAACAACAACATAAAAATTCATTTTTCAAACCATCGTATTTTTTAAAATTCTCATTGAAATTTAATGACTGGTATCCTATGTGACAATAAAAATCCTATCAAAGTTTGTATGTAACCATTATCTTTGATCTCTGCTATAAAAGCTTCCACGACCATACATATAGTAACAAGTAGAACAACTCAATCGTATTACCACGCCCCAAGCATTCTGCAGCATTTTCGCATCATACTTTCCGATGCCGCGTATGTTTCGCGGACAACAAACAGCGTCGTCGAGCAAAGACAATAAAAACGAAATGTAACAGGCAAGCCTCCGCAGTCCAGAAGTTCCGTCTGCCGACGATCCCCGTTTCGTCAACGCTACCACCCTCGTCCCGCCCACGGTAAGAAACTTTCCTCGCCTCCGTTTAAACTCAGCCGTTACTTAAACAGAACTGCGAACCGAGCCGATGCAGGGACGCGCGCACACACGGATCCCCGGTCGGTCGTGGCGCACAAAACAGGGCGCAGGCAACCGGAACGGCGAGTATCGCGTGGACATTATTAAATCGATAATGGGTTTTCTTACGGGCCCGTGTTTTGCGGTGGACAGCGCGCGACGCCGTTGAATGCGTCCCGGGGACGTCGACGGTGACGCCGGGCGACTCGACGCGGCGAAAACTTCGGCCGCGAGAGTTCGAGCAAAAGGAAAGTTCCGTTTTGCGCGAGAAGTCGAGAGTAGCCGACAAGCTGCATTGTTATCGACTGGCATCCCGCGGCGCACGCGACTCGAAACTTCCCCGATATTTTCTGGTTCGCGAGACGCCGACAATGGACGGGCGAGCCGGTCGGTCGGCGGTCCACCCCGGGAGATCCCGTTCCCTCAATTACCGACGCCCGGGTCCGAAAAGTCCCGCAGGAATTCCGGGTAAACAGCCTGTTACGTCGCGCGTACCTTCCATCGCAATTTTTTCCTATGTGTGCGAACGTTGCTCATTTCTTCTACATCCAAAGAAAATTTGATTCTTTTTTAATAAAAAAATGAAAACTTTCTCACTCTATCAGGGAAGTTATTAACACTAAGCTACCGAGGTTTAAAACTGACTAACAAGAATTGCCCCGGAAGAATTACAAGATGAAATTAGTCAAACTTTTCATAATTTTTATAATAGATGTGTACTTGAATACAGAAATAGATCCAATAATTTTAAATGGAAGCAGCATTGTTACATCAATAATTATAGAATAAGAAATGTGAAATATTTGACCGAATATGATAGATTTAATGTTAACCCTCTGCGATCGCATGTCTACTCCCAAACCAACAAGGTTATTAATATTTTTAATTTGTATATGAAATAAAAATATATTTCTGCATTATGTGCATGCAAACTTTAAAAGAAGGATTCATCAATTTCATTTTTCCTTCTTTTGCATAATATGCATTATTACGTTCAATAAAAGCAAGGTGACATCTATATATAAACTTAATAAAATTGCAAAGGGCTAACCTATTGCACACATATCAATGATTAGTGTAGTAAAGGTTTAGAATCATGATACAAAATCTCCTCGATTATAAAGCAGAATGGAAAACACTTGAACAACGAGAAAATAAATAAATAAGCTAGGTAGACATTGAAGAAATAACAATTTCCTTGTATACTCTGCATATCTTGGTGAGGTTCATAGTACTGTTACGTTGCAGTTCAAAAGAACAACTTCATTTTTACAGATCTTTTTTTATTTCGAGGTTAGCATTATACAGGTAAAAGCAACGAAATTTTTACACATTTGATTTTGACATAACCTTAAATCTTGGTATATGATATCGCGTCAGACTTGTTACAAAAATTTGCAACATGATCTACTATAAATATGAATACCACTCGAGTCTGTTAAATTGAAATAAAATTTACCCTTCCTTTAACAATATTTAAACATTGAAATTAACGTTGTCAAACAATGAATATGAATCATCTTGTCGGCGTAAGAATCTATTAATAACAAACAAGTGTTAATCAATGTATAATAGTAGTGAACAAAATCGTAGTTCAAAGGGTTAATAGGAGAATCGTTTGACGTTGTATACAATGGATGAACGATGATTAATGTACAATAGAATATTGGAAATAGAATATATACCATGGATAATTGTAGGATAATAACGTTTATTTATAATAGCAATAATGTGTTTACTAAGTGAACGATATTACAGAGGATGTGTAATAGCGTCAGTAATAATAATAGGAGGATGAGAACATTTATACATAATAGCAATGATAATAAGAACAATAGTACAGAAATAACAATTGCAACAGTAACATCAAGAATTTCAATTTGGTTGCGGATTATAGTGATGAATGATTACAAGCGAGCTTCAGAGAATGGCTATTATTAATGAGCAATTGAAGCAGTTATAATTAGACTGTGGATCTTTATGCAAAACAAAAATTTCATGTCCTCTTTTAATAACTTTAACAAGCTGTAAATAATATAAAAATGGCTGCAAACTCTTTACACGATTTTACAATTTAGTTTCTATCAAAGCCACATCAAATCCACAGTCTATTTATAATAGATGCATAAGAAAAGTTGGAAAATTAACACTACTTTTACCAATATTGTTCGCTACATAATTTACGAATTAATTCTGTCACGATTATAGTAAAAATGAAGAAGCGATTATATGGAAAGTGTAGAACACAGAAAGTAATTTTCTTTAAAATCACTAAAAGCTTCCCTTCAACCTCATTGGTAAAAATATTCTTAAATAAAAATGATTAAAAGGTGTGTCTTGGCAGCATCGCTAGAAATAGCGTTAAATCAATGATTCTCAAAAACTCTAGAAAATCTGAGCCCAGTATTTGAACGGCAGCGATCGCTCACGATTTAACACCCTTGCACTATCGCTCCTTTCATGCTCTGACAATTAGTACTTATTCGTACTTAATAATTTTCCTAATAGGACCAGACAATTTTTCTTTCCTGTATCGTCCTTATTTACCATTGTTTCTATACTTTTATAACAGAAGAATTTATTTTTATTTCGATGTAGAAGAGATGAATAATATTCATATTTAGTAGAGCTTGCATAAAATCTTCAGCACAAGTCTGACTCGTTATTATAGTACAAGAGGATAACCAGCAATGCCTACAACTTAACCAGTTAGCTGTGACGATCTGTTTGCAAGCGACGACGAAGGAAGTTATAAATCCAACTCAAATTATTTATAATTTTCATTTCGTCTTAACCTCTAAACATATGAAAATTTACGAATATATTTTAGTTTTCGCCAGAATTGCAATTTAAATATCAAATTGTGACAAAATTTTACGCATGACGGATATAATCGTCATGACACAAAATTCTGCCACATCTCCATGACGGATATAGTCGTCAAACGCACTTAACTGGTTAACACCGTACCGAACCAGTTTCTGAACAAAAATCCTCAGCGAAGTCGGCTCCCTAATTCAGATCGACAGCACATCAGTTTCCTCATCGCTCGCGACCGGCGAGTCCGCAGCCGTCTCGCAATTATCCGAAGAATCCGCGTGCTCTCGGCAGGGCCGCGCATTTCTTCGGGACCGCGCGAGCAAAGTTCCGGTTTCGCAGTTATGCGAGCCGTCGGGAGAGTGCCCCGCGATCCCGAAAATGTTCCGCGCTCCGGCAAGCCGCGGCTGGCTGCCGCGTGTTTGTTCGCTCGATGTCGCGCGCAAGAACTTCGAAGCGGTTCGACGCGTTTCGGCGCTGCGAAAATGTTTATGCGGGAATTGTTCGAGGAACTCGCCCCGGTACTTTGCCGGTGTTGATGGTAGGCCAGAGCCGGATAGATAACAGCGGCTGGCGATAAACGTGTTTTGAATAGGTTAGCGGCGAGTCGCTTGCGTCGCTAAGGATGGAATTGCGTGGATCATGCGAGCGCCGGGATCGTTCCGGCGAAATTCTGCGCGGCTTGTTGGCATAGTTCGCGCCGAGATTGTCGGGCTGCGACGAAATTAGTGGCGTTCCGGATTCTTTCCAGGCGGAATGCGAAATAAAAGTATAATTTGAGGCGGCGCGAGTATTCGCAATAACTGGAACCGCGTGTGGGCAGAACATAGCCTTAACAGAAGATCGTAGCTATTAGTCCCTTTTTGTTCCTTCCTTTTTTAAGGAACATAGTACTTAAGTATAATACTAGGGACATAGTAACATAGTAACATAGTAACATGTGAAATCAAAAGACGATATTTTTCGTTTAAGATTGATTTACTGTATTATATATGAACCGCTCTGTTCTATTACCTTCTTCCATTTCTGACGAAGTCTCATCATGTTCTCTTTCCGAAAGAGTTGAGACTTACTTGCAAAATATTCACGGAGGTGTGTTTTTACGTCGCTTTCGGATATTCGATATTTATCGCGGAGAGAATTTGTTAACGAGAGAAACAAGTAATAATCGGATGGAGTTAGGTATGGGGAGTTAGGGGGACGATGTAGAACATCCACTATCTAGTGCACACTATATTGCGGATTTTAAGTAAATATAATTACTAATAATTATACTTATCTCCACTACGATTGCAACGAACATAAGTTAAATGAAAATGTATCTTCACTTTCTTTTAATGCGTCAGCATTTGTCCCCAGCATTGCAAATAATTTATAATTAAGTCGTCACGAAGAAACAAGCGAATTAAGTTTATACCCTGGATAGATTTATAATTAATTTGTTAACTCAGCCAAGCATCACGGACTATAATACGTGCAGCCATCTATTATAAGGGGGATGAAATTGCCTTTGAAAAGTCGATTACGTTGAATCGGCTCACGGTGCCCGTGCAAAATTAATGGATGGCATTTTTCATGTTTGGTAAACGATGCGGAACAAGAAGGAAGACGGAATGCCGTTTCCGTCGCTCGTGATCTCGGAATTATGAATGCATAGGGGGTAGCTCTCGCGGTCGTCGTTCCAGCTGGTGTTCAGCGGAACGTTTATTTCGCAGCTCCTTCATTTATTGGTAAACAGAGGGCAGACGGTGGCCGGGGGGAGGTTGGTAGCGCGGCCGGTTAATTCCACGCGACGACGGCCATTTCCCGCGGCAAAAGAGATTGCTGTAATTATCCTTTTACGAGCAGCCTGCGATTTCGTAACGTCCTGAGGAATCGTGCTGGCTTTCGTCTTTGTACAGCGTCTGGCTCCCTCGAACAAGGAAGAAGGAAGGAAGGAAGGAAGGAAGCAGTCGAGGAAAACAGGAAAAACGAAGAAAAGCAAATGGAAGCCCCAGCAGGGAAACGGCACGACTCATACCTCCTTTATCTTTGACTGTAAAACCGGACATCGGATTTTCTACCACGATAGAAACGTTTTCTGTTGCCGCTTATACCACCTTTTTTATTGCCGCCACCTTAATCCACCGACTATGGGCAATTTCGAGGAAATCGGGCGATTTTTTTAAGCTTCCGTCGGGAATCAGGGGTCTCCAATTCTCGTAAAGCGGTGGTTGTGTCAATTTTGACTCGGAGTACTCAAATCGTTTATTTAATTGCTCAATTTTCGACAGTGAAATTAAACAAATTGCTGTTATAAAAGTAACGGTAGAAAGGCTAAGTTTGCAAGAGATATCTTTAAAAACTCATGACTCCAGCAAAAATCGAATGCACCATGGGTAGCAGAAACCATTAACAATGCCCAAACAAAACGTTGCTATCCATAACGAAGATCATGTAAAATATCGCTATGTCCCAAACAAGATAAGTCTCAGTCTTAAACATCTCTTGCTCACGAGTAGCAGAGACATGAAAGTTCGCAAAATGACTTATCTTTTCAATTTAAAATTAATTTTTAGAACTTTGTTCGCAACATCTTTAGCGAAGATGAAAATTATAATTATGAGGTTGCAGTGATGTCTGCTTTAAATTTCAATACGGATGTACATTCCACTGAAATTGAAGACGATAAACATTTATTATTTAGAAAATGTGAAACTCGTAATACTGTAAAAAATGATTATGCGGTCTATGGTGTTGGACTCTGGTTTTGATATATGGAGAAAAAGGTTGAAAGAAATGTCGGAGATAGTCACCACTACTATTTATACAATTATGTTTGCAATTCCAAATACTAGAACGAAAAAGCTTCCACTAACAGGTTAATAACCTGTTACTACCTTCATAATTATAAATACATTCATACATGTTATTATAAATATAGCACAAATATAGCACGGTAAATTACGAATATCTAGTTTTTTTTACGTACGACTATTTATATGATTTTTATCAAAATCGTCGACGACCTTTTTTATTTATAATATTTCTATATATTATTAGTATATATATTGTGCCTTAGTTCTACCGCGGATGTATTCGTTTGTTCTGCTCCACCCTGCAGAGTGATGTAACGTAATTTTTTGGTGTAGCTAGAGTGATTGATAAAGGGAGGTTTTGAGGACATTTCGACCTTTTGTTACGCAATCGAATAGGGAACTTGTCCTTTGTATCATTGGAACAAGGGTGCGGTTGAAAGGGCTTCGTTGAATCGTGGGGTATGGTTTTGTTCCACGTTTCTTTTGTCGCTGCGAATCACCGGCATCCTAAGAGGATTGGGGAGCTCGATTTAATTACTGGACCAAGTTCGACGCGTTTGTCAGTATTTCTTATTTATGTAGTAAAGTACAATAGTTGTGCATATTATAATGCGATTTTCACATTATTCAAGTTTTCGTGAAAGCCTTTGTACTTTCAACCAAATAATTAATTGGGTTTTATTACAGAGCACTTTATCCGAGGTATAATAAATGTTTTAGCTTGCTGTGGTTTATCGAATTTCGATTCGAATTTGTAATCCATACAGAATAATCCGCTAAAATTTAATTCACAATGATTGTGATCCACATAAAAATGTTATACATAAAATTTCTGAATTGCAAATTCCTGAAAAATTGAACCTCCAAAATATTTTACAAAATTTAGTGAAGTAGACTAAATTTAAAGAATCTCTGTCCTTTTATTTCTGTTTTTATATCCTTTGCAGTTTAATTTTTCTTACGTATCTATATAACAAATAGGAGTATCCCGGGAATTTCGTATCAAAAAATGAAAAACGCGGCCGCGGCTAGTGGGTTAAATGTTCTTTCAGGTCGCAATTGCAGCAAAGGCAAAAGTAACGATGTCATGTTACACGCTTATTAAAATCTTTTCGTGCAATGGTACAAGCAGTGCTTAATTACCTCAACGAGAGAATATGAAAAGACTCTGCACGGTAAAAGGTAATTTGCGATACTAGCCTCCGTATGTGCCGTAACAGGCGCAGTCTTTAGCCCAAGATCAAATTATTCGCCGATTAAATTAGTGAAACATCAAATTAGTCCAATACGAGGTTACAAAAAATCCTGGCTACTACAAGATTAAATTACTGCAACGTCGAGCGCAACTTTTTCTGGCAACTTTGTTCGGCTCTCAATGAAAGTACATTAAAAGCAATGCAAGTTACTTCAAGAGGATTTTACACGATCAAACTTATTCCTCGCTACTGCACCATAAAACATCCGACAAAAATCGTCCACGAATTATATAATAATTATTCTAACTACAGTCGAGAAATCGTAAACGAATTATATAATAAATTATACTAACTATAGACGAAATATTATAATATTTATCGAAATATATATATATATTATAACATAGTCATAATATGGTTTTAATCTAAAAATATTTTTCCCGCTTTTCCGACGCAAACAGCTCGCTGTGCGGTGTGCAAAATATTTTTCCATATTCTCAGCGATTATAGAACATACATTTAGACCGCCTTGTTTTCCCCGAATCAAACGCAAGCGTTTATATCGAAAAAATCAGGACACCGTTCCGCCGCGTAACTTGTTCGAGGCTTCAAAAACAAACGCGTTAGCAAGAGATTGCTATTTTCGTTGATGCTCTTGAAAAATATTTGTTTTACGGCGGCGGGGCGGGAGCCCTCCCTATTACCAATTCCGACGCGAGGCAGTGCCGGTATTTGGTATCCAAATAAGAAACACGAGTCGCTTCTATCCGCGCTGACATCGGCGTTACGAGTCACGGAGAGTCTCTGAATTCAGTAATTCCCGTGCCTCCGACTCTGACAGTCATATTCATGCTTCGTCGTTGCATCCGGTCGCGCGTGCACATCCCTTGGCAACCGCGAGGATTGTAGAAATAATTGGTGCATGAGACAGAAACGGGAAAATTCGGTGGGGATGGTCGCCGAGATCCGGAGAGATCGGGTAGACATGCAGGCGGAGAAAGGGACGGATAGACAAATAGATAGATGGAGAGGAAGAGAGAGAGGGAGGGGCGTAGAGAAAGAGAGGTGTTTGATGATGAAGAGGAAAGAATGTCAGAGAGAAAGATAGTTGCAGAAGGGGACATAAAAAAGGCAAGAAGAGAGGGTTATAGAAAGACTTAAGGAGAGAAAGAGAAAAGAAGCATAAAGTGATAAAGAGAGAGAGGCTGATAGGAAGGAGCACGGAAGGAGATCAAGGAAGAGATAATTACAGAAAGAAGCACAGAAACAGAACGACTTACAGAACGAAGTACAAAGAGAGAAAAAGTTACAAGAAGATTTACAGGAGGATACACAGAAAGATACAAACAGGACAGATGGTAAAAGAAAAAATTGTGGAGAGAGAGAGAGATGGGGAAGGAAAAGGGAAACGCAGGGGGAGAGACTAGAAGAAGGAGTCATAGAGGCAGAGAAAGAGAGAGAGAGAGAGACAAGAGAATGTTGCAAAAAGGGAGTGCAGACAATTAGAGAGGCATGGCGAAAGAGTGAGGACGTAAGAAAGTGAAAAAAAGAAAAAAAGAAAGAATGAGGGAGCAAGAGAGTGAGAAAATAAAAGAGTGGGAAGGTGGGAGAGTGAGAAAGCAAAGGTATGAGAAGGTGGGAGAGTGAGAAAACAAAAGAATAAGAAACCAAGGGAGCGAGGAAATAAAAGAGCGAAAAGCCAAGAAAGTGAGTAAGCAAGAAAACGAGAAATCCAGAAAGTGAGGAAACAAGAGACAGAAAGTGAGGAAACAAGGGACTGAGAAAGTAAGAAACTAAAAAAGTAAAGAACCGAGGAAGTAGAAAACTGAGAAAGTGAGAAGACAAGAAAGTAAAAAACAAAGATTGTAAGAGACCAAAATGGCAAGAGACGAGAAGGAGGAGACATCAAGAGAGAAAGACGTGTTCCTTCGTTTGAGTGGTGTTACTCGGTTGCCTTGACTCGCATCGAACGTATCCCCGAGCTGAAATCACGGTGCAGCGAGCGCAACGGACTAATTAACTGGAAATCAAATGTCGAGTTACGCCGCTGTCTTACCAGTTGCTGGGAACTCGAGGGCGCAAGAAGACCCCCGCCCACGCGCCTCCATTAATCACGACGCCAAGAATCGAAACGCGGGTGCCCCGGAGTTCGCGACTAATTGTCAGCATTGGTAATGACGGAAGAGGAAACTTGGAGTCATTAAGTCGGGTTGTTTCTGGTAAACTGATTCCCGCGACGCTTGTTGCGAGGAGCACACCGTAAAATAATCATTAGAAGGAGGGAGCGCAAATAGGGACTGATAGGATTGACGAGAACGCTGCACTGGGAGAGGATGAGGCAAAGATTTCTTTTAGACGGAATCGATCGGAACGCGTCTTTGTGTGGAGTTTGTTGTAATTGCATTTTCAATGTAATTAATGAAATGCGAATGGATAATTTTATGGATTATAGATACGAATGTATCTGATACATGGTACCGCGAAGACAATAGAAAAATTCAAGATTATTATATGCACTGTATCTGATTTATTCAAATTATTAATCAAAGATTAATAATTCAACAATTTTAACAATATTTCCATTCAGTTAAAGTGATTTGACAAATTTTCAATTATCATAAGGATTTGTAGTTCAAATACAAATTAGTGTTTAATTTATTGAACAGAGAGTCGTATTGTGTTTTGGAATTTACTCAAACCTCGAATGCTTAAAATTTTGCATACAAATTATCAGAATAAAATTGATCGAACATTGAATCGTATCGAATGTGTGAAATTATTCGAACTCCAAATGCACGAAAATCTGAGGTCTAAATATAATATAAATTATTAGAATTAAATTGATCGAACAACGAATGATGGTTTGGGAAATTACTCGAATCATAAATGCATGAAGACACTCCATTTTGCATAAAGATTCACAGTTGAAATATAAATTATTAGATCAAAATTTATTGGAAAATTATTGAAATCATAAATGCATACAGATGTTTTGGTTTCGCATGAAGATGCGCAGTCTAATTTATTACAATGGAATTGATTGGACAGTGAATTATATCGCATTTTAACAAATTATTCAAACCATAAATGCATAAAGTTTCTTGGTCATATTATTATATAATTGATCCAAATACGTATCTTAAAAATAATAAAACAAAAGATCTTTGGTTCGTCGATTTCTATTTTCCTATTCTATTTATAGTGAGATAATAAAAGATTATACAATATGTGCAATGACCCTATATCCCCAACAGGGTCATAGATTACCCCACCGCGAGGTTCTGGTTGCTTAGGGGGCGTGGTGCCAGCCAGAAAGTCTAGCTACGTATTTGGGATAGTGGCTCAGTTCACAAAGTACTCCACCATGGGAAAGTTAGCTGTTTAGAGGCACGGGTTCGCGTGCAAATTACTCGACTATAGTGAACTCTAGTTACCCAACCCGCAACGAGTAATCTAACCATTTAGAGACGTGGTTTTAATAGCAGATTGGTCATTTATTGGAATTCCAACTGTCCAACGACTTTGTTTAGCACGTTAATTATTCCTTGGTGGACTATTCAGTGGTTTCAAAGTGTCATTTAGCATGGAAAATACTCTTCAAATTTGATTGTTTGGAGGCGGCGTTTGCTCTAAAATTACCCTCTCCTGAGAAATCCGGGTTCGAGGATTTAGTTTCCGTGGTAGATTATCTTTCGACAGAAAAGTACACTATTTGGAGCCAGGAGTTTCCTAGCAATCGACTTCTGAACTATTCGAATCCTGACATCATGTGTATCTTGTTAAGTTATAAAGATATATTATACTTATATTATTGACTTGATTAATAATACACGACAAGCAAATTGTATTAAATCGTCTACAAGTTGAACGAACTTTGACGTCGATTATCACGAAAACGGAGCACCGGATGAAAAAATGTTATACCAAAATATTTTCTTCTTTTTTCATGTAGAATCACCCCCTGCCCGGTTGTACTACGATTTCCGGGACACCCTGTATACTAATGAGAAAGGTGAAGTCAGAAACGAGCTGCCAGCTAATGAAACGACTGGAAAATTGCTTCCACTGTTCCGCGTAATCGTATCTAGTCTCCAGTGTCGTAACTATAGACACGGTTTATTGTCTCTCTCTTTAATAAAACGCGGATATTAGAGAGATCTTTAATGACGTTATGCTACCGTGGATGATCCCGATTTACCGCGGCGACTATCTTCTTACGGACCAGGTGTACGGACCATGCGTCGCAGAAATGGAGCGGACGAAGTAACCATTTATTTTCTGATGTGAGAAATGAAGTAAATGACGGGCCGCGATATGGGATACTTAGAAACGTCGTATACGAGATTGAAGCGCCGGCAATGATCGGTAGTTACACGCCGTTGTAAAATCGAATCGCTCGCGGTTATTGCGATGTAACCGATTATTGAATTCCTGGAAATGAAAACCCACACGAATGGCGAGATAGTGGCCGTTCCTTGCGGTTATACGTTCTCATCCGTGGATGGCGATTGCCTGCTTGCAACGTCGATTGTTCCGTTGGCTTAGGCCGTTTCGTGGATTCGTTTCGGTCGAGCCAAAACGCTTCCGAGAAATCATTTTGTCGTTGCCGATATTCTCCGCGAAAAATTCAGCAAGGAGGTATTTCATCAGCACACCGATTAGTTTTATTTCATTTTCAAATACTTAATTCTTGGAATCATATTTGGGAATCATATTCTGTCATCTTTTCCCTCGAGGTAAATTACATGCAGGTTTAACATTTGGAAACATATTATTTATTATCTTAAAGCTCGATGCTTGATTCATCCTTTTATTGACTCTTTTTTACAGTTATATTATTTAATTAGAGTGAATTATTCATTTATTTGAACACTAGCTAATTCACTTGTCGTCCGATTACGTATGTCTGACCAATGACTTGGCTGTTCTACTTGCATATTTGATAGCGGTATGTTCGAATTAGCGTACAATATAATTTCATTGTTTCTCATTTATTTAATTATTAATGCTTAAAGCTAGATGATTTATTTAGCAAAAATAGAATTGTTACACACTTATTGTTAGTTTCAAAATTCTTCCCGACCATTGTTTAAAACTGCGTGTCGATTAAACTGCTCCATTGTCGCCGACAGTGGAGTGCTCGAAAGTTTGAAAGTCATCCGCGTTTTACAGTGGAAAGCGTTTAAACGGCCGACGATTTACAGATAATGTCCAGCGGAGTTATTGCGTTCATCTGATTGGCCACTTCGCATGATAAATTCGGACGCATTAAAAGATTCGCGCCGGGTTGGCGCGTGCCCGCGCTCCGGGAATTGAGTTTGTTCGGTAAATATTGCCGCTAAATGCTGCTGAATATGGAAACATTTGCTAAATGCACAATTCGGTCTGTTTGCCGGGTGAGAATTTCGCTCGAAATTGTTGACACTTATTGCCCCGACTCCCGCGTTAAATCCTGAGACCGTTTAATCGATCGAGTCGCCGCCGCGCGTCCCGCCTAGTTTTATTCGCCGCGTTCGGAAACGCGCACGCGGGGAACGAAAACGACAGCTCGAATATTCGAAATTCGGCATGCATAGCTTCTCGTGCATGAAGGAGGCGATTTTATTCGAGTGTTTTCCTTCGAACGGCGGCGCTATCGTCCCGATCCGACATCGCGCCCGGTTAATTTATTTATTCGAACGTGCGCCTGATGTATTTATTATCCACGTAACCGGCAGGATTTACAGCGCGTGTGCAGTCGCGCCGTTTGTTTGCCCCGTCGACGACTATTCACGTACACGAGACGGTTCCCGCACTAAAGCGACGGATACCTCGGTCGCGCGATGAAACAACGGATTACATCCGCAGAGGTTCGCAATTAAATATTTCTTGTATTTCTTTCTTTTGTCGCCGTACATTTTATCCGGACGCGTCGCTCTGTATATGGTAAAAGTATCTATTACGGAACACCGCTGTATTGTGTTACCCCTTCTTGAAACAATAGCGTAAATAATACAATAAAACGTAGATAGAACGGATGAAAGTGGACGTGAAAATTCTATCCATATTTTTCAGCATTTTTTTTCATAAATTCATTCGAGCAAATGCTGTCAAGTAAATATTAGCTGTAAACGAAAATGTTTGTTCGTATACTTCAATTGTTTCATTGTCACAATTTATAGAACACAAGGACGTCGTATATTACTAATTCACTCATGTTATTTTGTCTTCATATAAAATAGATGTTTAAATGTTTGTTATGTTGCCTAAAAATATTAATTGGTGTTAAAAATAATAGGAACTTTTGTTTTAGCAAGTTTCGTCATTTTATTCGCGTGGCATAAATTACAGGGTATTTCTTAATTTATAAAACTCGTTCCTCGTTATTAATAATTTTAAGAACAATAAATAGTGTTACGCATACAAAATATGCAGTTATGTATTTCACGTATTTCTTCTTCCTATGGACGTTCATTCAAAGATTTTAAAAGAATAAAAGACAATACGTATATTGATAAAAATTACTACTTTTCCTGTCATTTGTACCATAACTTCGAAATAACGACAGAAATTCTTTTCTTATTTAAATAGCGCACGAAATGGAAAAAAAGTCTTGGAATTCTCTTACTTTTATTAATGGGTGTCCTAATAATCTTATCAGTTGTCTATTTACTGTATTAACTCTTTACACTCTATTCCATTTTGACTCTAAATCTAAAATAATTTTTATGACTTATATAGTCTTTCCATCTTGTATAACAAAGTGCATTTTATGCACATGAAATTGAGTCTTGTAGCTCATACAACAGTTACGCTTTTAACCATTTTAAAATTATTATATGACGTTCCAAGATGATAATAATAACATGAAAATCGTCTCGGATATAATTATATATATTTTATATATAATAGTAATATGAAACTCATCTTGGAACATGATATAATAATTTCAACAATGCCTCAGATCTACCACTTCAGTGCAAAGGATTAAAAAATATTGCAGACGAAGTATTACAGACTACACCGACAGTCGAACAATTGTCCACTAACAAGACCGTCGGCAGAGCCGTGAAAAAGGCGGTCGGAAAGTATAATGATCTCGTCTTAATGCGCTTCCCTATTCTCTCTGGAAGCGGGCGTGTGCTCTCGGTCTCGTCCACCGGATAAATGAGACGAAAAAGGTTTCCAACCGGTTAAATACATTCGCCTCCCCCTCCATCATCTGTTTCTCGTTACCGCAAATTAGAGGAAGGAGTTAGAAGACGGAAGGGGACAATATCGAGCCGAGAACGAACTCACCGCCGGCGAAATCGGGGCCGCCGTAAAGAACTTTTATTGACAGCCGGGAGAACCTACTCCAACGTTGTGAAATATTCTCCTGCAACCTAGTGGATCGTAAAAGATCTCCCAATGAACTTCCCCCCTGTTTCAATAATTAACTCGCCGAATCAACGCGAGCAATTTTTTACAGATCAACTACCAATAACTCGAATTTACCTACTTAATCGTGACCGATTATATGCAGACCGCGGATTTTTATGCAAAATAAAAATTGTCCGCTTTAGTATTTATAAAACGAGAGTTAAGCGAGGATGTAGTTCTCATTGTAACAGTTTCAATAGACTAAAAATATTGTAACAACAGTGGCTGAAATTTTTCAGATAAGTTAGAACATAATTTTGCTATAAATCTATAAAATCTGCAGTCTAGTAATAAGGCTTTAAAAAAAAATTAAAGTAATACAACGTTAGAAATAAATACAAGAATAATTGTGATTGCATTGGCGAAAACTATACGAAATAAAAATTTGTAATTTTAGAAGTGCAATAATTCTTGATTGAAATTGTTCACGCGGCCGGCGAATTTTTCGGCGTATCGAATCCACTTCGTAAACCGGTTGCCACGCGAAGGTACGAAATGGTTCGCTATCGGAGTTCCTTGCGAAGCTCTATCTCTGATTGAACAAAATCAAAACATTTGCAGATCGAAGCGGAACGCAGTGTCGTAGGATGGAATCGAGCACGGTCCAGGTACGCTTGTAAACGGTTTCTTTCGGCGTTCTCCATTTTTCCAGGCTTTTATTTGTCGTTTTTGATAACAATACCAGATGACTCGACAGGGTCTCGAATTGATTCCGCGCGGCATGTGTAGTTTTTGATAAAGCCCCGTCGCTCCGGCGAATTTGAAATATTTCAATAAAAAAGGGGGCGACGTTAATGGTTTTCCAAAAACAGTCGAGCCCGCGCAATAAAACGTGACAGCGATAAATTTCACCATGATTCGAACGATCCCGATGGAAATTCGTGTTTAACATTCGGCATTGGTGTATCGGAGAGGAATCGATTTATTGACAGGCTTCGTTTCGATTATTCTAACGTCCCGTACGCTGTAATTAAGTTTCCTGTGCGGGTCAAAAGACGAAGCTCGTGTCGCGATAAACTTGTAGTCGAAATCGCGTCTGGAAAAAAGAGATCTCTATTGTCAAGGAGATATTACAAACGCAGTTTAACTTACGCATTCGTGCACGCACAGACTCTCCTTTTAAACGACAGTTTCAATTACGCTTCAATTAATTCGCATTATTGCGTCTGGTCCGTCGAAAGATCGGGGATTTAAATAATTCCGCGAGAACGTGAGTATTAATCGAACGCCGCCTTTGATCGATCGTCTCCTCCATCTCCGCCGGAAATTAGACCTTAACTGGATCTTAATTAATATTACTCGGACGATTTATCAAGTCGACGCGACTTCCGGAGAGCCTGCGAACCGGTTTCGCATTCGTCTCGCCGTCGCAGCTGACCATAATAACGATCAATTAATCGTTTGACATTTTTCGGTCAATTTGTAACTGTAACTGAACTGGTTGTAATATTTTTATAATTTACCACGGGACGTGATAAGATAAGGGTGGCTGCGACGAGGGAAATAGGTCGGTCAATGGTGGTTGAAATATTGATCGATTGTAATGTAGTCATCGGTCTGTCAAGCAGAATAAGACTGTAGATAGTCGGACAAGTAGAACGCGTTCTCTAGTGTTTGTGATAGTCAAGGGGTTAGTATAATAAAGTAGTAAAGGGTATCTGAGACGATCAAGTACTTGAACGTTGTTTATATATCAAAGTAGTAAGCAGAATCTAGTGTAATAAAGTAGCTGTGACAGTGATATATTAAATAATTACTAGACTGCGGATTCTATCGATTTATTAGAAAAATGAATAGATACAACTTAATACAGTAGAAAAAGGAAAAGGAACTAGGAATGTATTAATTTCATACTAAAATTTTTATAAAGAAGAAAAGAACTTGTGACCGACTGTTATCCGATTGTTACAAATAACTTTCTATGTATCCTATTAATATGGAGCTTCTTCAATTGCTAAAATAATAAGGAAATATTTAACAATCTCTATCAGCTACCGCAAATTTCCTTCTTTTCTCTTGTTATAAATACTTACATTAACACTTTCGACGCCAACAATTTTCAATCGGATGTACAACGATTGAAAATTGCTTCAACATTCACAGGAATTTCAACGATAATTCAAGAATTGTTTCGGTTTCGTAAAATCGCCGAGCTCCCTTACCTCGCAGCTCGACGATTGAAAAATCTCTTAATATGCTTCCGCGATGTAAATTGTTGAAAAGAAGCTTACTGAATTAAATGATAAATAGAGAAACAAAATATCGTAGTTTTGTCCTGCCAGCTCCAATCTCCCAGCGGCAGCGCGATTCTCACGAAACATACATTTCAAGACCGATCGATAAATTACTGCATTACCGGCGAAAGAGAAAGGGAGCGAGCGAGAAAGAGAGAGAAAGAGAGAGAAAGAGAGAGAGAGAGAGAGAGAGAAAGACACAGGGAGAGGGAGAGAGAGAAAGACACAGGGAGAGGGAGAGAGAGCTATAGCGAGGAATTATGTCTTAATCCCTTAATTCACGGAAGCGTGGAACAGCGCGAGGGTGGAGGGGTAGAAGAGTATAATCGGATCGCGACAAATCGAATTTCATACACAAAACAGTTCTCCAGCGTTCGTGCCGGGAAAATTTCGGATATAATTTCCCGGACTATTCTTACCCGGAATTTCCCTACCGCGGATACAGTTGCGCCGAACGGTTTGCAAATTGAATGGAAAATGTCAGCGGATTAGTCGATCGTTATTCCGGCCACGTGTGTCGCGATTCCTCGATGGCTGTTCCACGAACGGGTCAATATTAATCTTATGATTGCGTACGAAATTCGAGGAGCAGGAAATTACGGCTGAAAGTTTGCCGATCTTTCAACCGTTGCTACTTCGTAATAAGGACTCGTAGAGAAAAGTCCAACGCGGTGCATACTGAAGCTTGCAGTTACTCCATCGTTGCGTTTCCGAACTCTCTTTTTTGGCGGAAATTCTACGAACTGCGTCGGTTGCAATTCTTCTTTGAACGAGTTGTTCGCACGGAAAACGGTTCGCTGGAACGTTGTTAATGATTAGAGTGCTGATTTGATGCATTTCTGGTGAAAATTGGTGGTTGAAGCAGTAGACAGGTTGGAGCACGAAGTCAATTCAATTTAATAGTAAGATTATGTATGGGTATATTGTTAACATCTCATGAAAACTGTTAAATGAGCAAGAAAATCTTTTTCATGTTCGCTGCAATTTTTGAAGGTAATTTTCATTTTACATAAACATCATGATCGAACAAAACTTGTTTCTTAATTGAATAAATAGATCTAATTAATTAGTATACTACGAATTTTATGCATTTTTGAAAAATCTACGAATTACAGGAATTATTTTCCGTAAAGAGAACTGACTGGGACATAATACATGTCTGTACAAACTTGTCGTGCTTTATAAATCGTACACAATTTTTATTTCGCATAAACATCCGCAGCCTGTCACAACTGACACAACTAAAAATTGCTTTGTCATGTTCCAAAATAATTTTTAAATCATCAATATTATTCATATATTAACAAACTGTTAGAAACGTTGCATACATCGTAAGACTCAATTTCGTGTGCACAAAATGCACTAATTATAAATCATATAATATATAAATGCTGTGGTTTAGAAAAACTATCCTAAATTAAGAGTTAAAATATCTCCATGTCCGAAGGGTTAATAAGTAAAAGATCGTAGACGTTTTCGGATCCGCCGCCATTATAATCAATCAACGTCGTAATCACCTCGATTAGATCATCTTCCAACAATTGTGCATTTACTAACGCGCACTACCTGCACATATTACCACCATAAACTTCTACTACCATAACTTATAAAAATAACAAATAAATGTATTCGAGTTGCTGATAAATCTAAGAAATTCATTTCGAGTCCAACGGGCTCGCGCCCAATATGCGACGGTATTTCCTCGATGTTATTAAGAAGATTCGCGCAGAACCGATAAAATTTCGCCAGAAGAATAGCGCATCCCGAAAGGTTAGGTCTTCGATGGTTGTTCCTCTTCGGTGGAGCCGCGACGCCGGTGAACACGTAATTCCCTCGAATCTCGTCAGGGTCGCGGCGAGATCGAAAAACGCGGCAACGAATCAATCCTTCCGGGCAATCGTAAACGGGAAGAACCGAGGACCGTAAAATTTTTACGGAGTCCCTACCGGCGTATCACCGCGCCGTGATTCGTCTTTCCTCGACCCCAGACTGTGTCTCTACGTGCTCGGCAACGTCCTCTTCGACGTGACCGCCAGCGATCCTTCATAACGGGGCCGTCGTTAATTATTAACTTCCTGCACTGGAAGAATTTTCTCCCGGCATTTAGCAGAAAGTCGAACGTATTTGTTCCCGAAGTAATAAGTATACTGCAGGTGTTTATGCAAACGCATATGTCAATAACAAGGAGATCAATTTGTAGGAGGTGGAGAGAAATTTGTTTCATTATTAGAGGATTTTGAAAATATCATTTCTTTCTTGCCTGGTTTGAGAACTTTATACGTTTTGCATATTGCATATTTTTGTATGCATCTGTCTTATTTTTACATATTTCGTATATATTCGATTGACTAGATTTTATGCTATCTAAGCTGTAATTATCTTTCTATTGTTCCTTAAATAATTAATATTAATGGCGTCATTAATTGTATACGTGGTAATCAGGATTTCTAGTAGTAACGTGTCAAGTATGAATGCTATTCCATTATTTTTAGCTGGAATAAAAATTGAATTTCTTGTCATTGGTATCGAAACAATTAAGTAAATGTAAACACACGATAAATGAAAACTGTCTTTGTTCTTCTTAGAAATTATTATAATCGAAGAACTTCTAATCGTTTCAACTATGATGAAACTGGTACAGCAAAGGGTTAAAGAAGGAAATGCAGTGTGCATTGATGTAACACAAAAGATTTTGAAAGATCACAATCTTGTCGACAATTTAGACTTTATCGAAGCCGATTTTTGCGTTTTACCAGCTGCTATAATAAAATTAAATTCGAATTAGATTATAAAATATCTACCAAAACGCATTTAAACTTCTGCTACAGACTCAAATAAAGAAATTAAAGAAGAGAATTTCTTATTTTTGTAACAATTCGAAGTACTATCAAAATTAAAAGAATTATTTAGTCATAATACCCATAACCTCTTATTACTTATTTAATCATAATACTCTGACTTATTTAATCATAATCTCGAAAATATTCAAATCAGTTACTGTTCATTTTATCCACCTGATTGCATTCATCGCTAATTATGAAAATTAAAACAACATTTTCAAGAGAGTATGCGTTACCACACACACGCACACACACACACACACACACACCATGAAAAAGTAGTGCAACCCGCTCGTAGTCGCAGGCTAATTTCGGTAACTGCGCGGATGAAATCGCGTTCAAAGAGCTCACGCGGCCGCGAACTTTTCGACATTCGATCCAGCAGATTTTTGGCGGACAATTCCGGCACCTGTTTCAGAAGATTCGCCAGATCGGCCAGACAATCGGCGAGTATTTATTGAACGCGCGACAGAATTGACGCGGTGGCACTGGGCGCAGTTCGGAACGATTTTAAAGCAATTTAGATGCAGTTTGCGGTGTCGGGTCCGCGCCGGGCTAATCACGTAACCCGTTTAGGCGTTAAAAACATCGCGCTGATCAAACGCGGAATAACGAGATTCGAAGCGCGCGTAAATCATTCGGCAGGCTCGCGTGTTCGATCGCGGAGGCATTAATTAACGCAATCGAGTAAACGAGCCGCTGCCTTTGTGTACGCGGTCGCCTGATTCGCTCCGGCCGCCGTTCGTGTAAGTGCATTCTTGCAGAAACGCGCTTTCATAGAAGAAAAGTGGACCGGAGTTGCCGCGTCGCGACGCTTCGAGCCGATAATTGATGAAATTTAGCGGAACGATACCGGAATCAATCTAATTACCCCCTTGAAAAACCGGTAGCAATTTGCTCGAGCAATTTTCGTCCGGAGTTTGCGGAACCTCGGTGTGATTAAATTCCTCGGGAATAAGTTGGGCTTTTAGCACGTTAAATAACTTTCGTTATATTTTATAGAATATGTTCGACGGAGTAGAAGGCCTTTTATCTTATTAAACGACGATCTGACGGTTCTGGAATTGCCTGAAAACTTCGAGAAACAGTTTCTTTCTCTGTGCGCGATAGATAAATTAGAAACGCATTGGAGATCGATGAGAAATTTTATTGCTTTACGTACTATATTAACAACAGAACTGTTTGACTATTTCTGATATTATAAAAATATTTCTAAATGAGATTATTAAGTACGGTTCTTTATTGAAGTATATATCTTTATGTATAACATGATGTAGTTAGTCGTATCATTATTACAAGATAAGTATACATTAATCGCATTTAGGTTGTGTAGTTCCAGTGATAAACGAAACAAACTACACGATAAGCAGAAAGCACAAAACATGTGTTACAGAAATGTTCCATAAACAACAAACAGGAAAATTGGTATATATTACAGAACAACATGACCCATCGTTAACGAGTAAACTCGTTCCGTCGATTCGTAACAAATGTTACAAGTACATTCGGTAACTGTGAATTTGCAAAACATAACGAAATGGTAGTACTAAATAAACCTAGCACGCGGGAACGTTTCTAGCCGTCGCTTTAGCTATTCTATAAATCTTTCTTATCAAGAGGAATAAATTTCGCAGTCAGTATTACAGAATTAGGCTCATGGGATAGGCGGTAGCTTCTATATTTATTTACGAGCTCGTAATTTAACTACTAAATAGTTTCACACGAAGTCTAGCTGCAATAATTAATGGCATTCCGGTAATTTTTGTTTAAAATCGCGTCGGATTCGTTTGCGTTTTGAAATTCGAGCAGATAGAGCGGAAAACGATATCGGACAATTGGAAACTTTCAGAAAAAATAGCTCAAAGGCTTCCTTGGCCTCAATCTCTCCACTGTTCCATACATTTGATTATCAAAATAGCAATATAGGATTTTTCGGGCCATGCACGGGAAGCTTTGACAGTCGGCTACACGGGGCTGGCTTCACATCTCAAAGGGAAATCCGGCGACTTCCTTTCGGCGATCGTATGGCTAGAAAGCAGTACCGTGGATTTTCATTCGTTTGCGAGCCGGCTAAAACGAAATATTAAATATCTCGACATTCCGACATTTTCGAATATTCCCCCTATTCATATTATTCGGGTTTGATTTATTATTTTTTTCTTTTCGTCGGTGCAACGTTCGCACATCAAAGCACGAGGTATTTACTTTGCTTGCCATTTAATCAAATTTTTGGCAGAGAAGACCAACGAATGTGTTTCTGTAATATTACTTCTTCTTTTTGTTGAAAAAAATAAAAGGAAATGAGTACAGTAACATTGGGTTGAATATAAATATAATAGAAAGGTATTTACTTTTATAGTCGAATGATAATTCGGATCTTTGTGGTAAAACGATTGTTAACATTTTTCTGGCGAAACAAATGTTGTTATAATTATAGCGCAACGATTTTTCATAGATTTATAGTGCAACTTTCTTTCATAAATCTATAGTGCAATCATTTTTGATAGATTTATAGTGCAACGACTTTTCAGAGATTTATATAAAACATATCCAATAACAAGTTTCAAGAAAATCCACAGCTCTATGTTAGTGTTTTATTAACACCGCGTTCGTTTTTATATTTCCTTTATCGAACATTTGATGTTCACAATAAGGACTTAGCCATTAAAATTATTATCATTGTTACTTCGTTTGATTTTCATACGTAGCCAAAACGAGAGTATCTTGGATTGAAGATTTATTAAGAATCATCTTACGCTCCATAAAAATTCGAAATAATGAAGAAGGTAGTCAGATAAACAGAAAGAATGATCGAGTGCGTAGAATACGAACAGTAATGGCCGCACAAATAAAATAGTAGAACATCGATCTGGCAAGAAATATGAGAATTCTTAGCCAAGTAGAATCTGACGATTAATAGCCAGACCAATAAAATGGGACGCCTTTCTCCAACGCATTTCTACAACATAAATTCTACCCCTTGAAAAAGCGCGTTCGAGTCCATTTCAGGAAATTTATTTTGCCATGAAGGGTGTGTGAAGACAACTGCACATCTTCAAAATAGACAATTAAAGTATCATATTTCTTTACTTCCTGATATTTACTTTATTATCTATTATTTCTTTCATTTACTTTATATATAAGTATAAAATCATTCTTTCAATCTTTTGCTATATTTTCTTACCCCTTGATTTCATTAACCATCGGCTATGAACGCATATGTGGGTTCTCTCACAACCATTCAATCATTTATAAAATAAATGCTTTTGTTATTTTTACAGTCACTATTTAAAGTACTTCAACTGCAATTAACATATTTTGCAATAAAGTTTCATTCAACCCAACAAATGCTTCGTCATAAAAAAATAGGCAATCCACCATATGTTTTGCAATAAGCCGGCACCCTACAGCAAACGCTTAACATTGCGCAACTCGGCGCTCAAAGAGTTAAACCATGTACTCA
Organism: Augochlora pura; assembly: GCF_028453695.1. Taxonomy (NCBI): domain Eukaryota; kingdom Metazoa; phylum Arthropoda; class Insecta; order Hymenoptera; family Halictidae; genus Augochlora; species Augochlora pura. The sequence goes on from NC_135782.1 coordinate 9,946,748, forward strand.
CTCTTATTATACTCGTTCATACAATAATTGAAATAATTAAAATATCCATCAATCTATTCGCGAAATAGAATCGCAAACGCCAAGATAATATTCAAAACGGATATATTCGACCGACGTTTAAATTTGGTATCCTCGAAAAACTAAGCCATCCCCGACATAGGATCTCAACCATAGGATTTACCTGACCCAATTCGACGCACGAATTCTGAAGCAAGCTCCTCATAACGTCTTGCCTCGAACTATTAAAAGGCTCGACAGAAATATACGATGTCAGTCATAAAATGTTTTCCACTTGTTCCCGGGCACTTCCTGTCCCATAATGCGTCGGCCGAGTAGAAAAGGCCAGACCCAGACACAACCATAACACCGGTCACCGAACAAACAAGTAAGCCAGGTAGCACGGACAAGTGAAACAGACCCGGCCGTCCCGGGGCAAGTAGAACGAGACGGTCGTCGGGGCGTCCCCGCAGTAGAATAACAAAACCAATGGCCCGACGAGAAGGGCCAAGCATCCCAGAGACCGGACAGACAAAAGAACCGCTGTCTCGAGCGATCGTCGACCCTGTCGCGAAACAGAAAAGCTTCGCAGCTCGCTCACGGGCGCCGCGTTCAATCTTTCTTCGAGGATTTCCTCGGGAACGGTCTTCACAGGCGACCGAGGCAACAACCGCCGCGCGTTTCCATCGCCATCAAAATTGATTTTTCGCGGCGGCGGCGGCGGCGGCGGCGGCGGCTGCTGCTGCTGCTGCTGCTGCTGCGGCGGCGGTGGTGGCGGGGACAGGAGGCGAGGCGGGGGGCTGGGACTCGTGGAAAAACGGTGCATCGAAGTGGCTCTCGAGGAGCGGATCGTCGAAGCCTCCAGTCAATTACCGCCTCCGATGGTCCGAGGAGAAAGGGAGAAACCGGGTCGCAGGAAGAGGGAGGTAGGGGAGGCCGAGAATCTTTTCCTCGAGGGGCGAGGCGGGAGGAGGGGTCGAAGAACGGAAGGCGAGAAGACGCGCTCGTAGGCTGGCAAGCGGAAAAGAGCCGAGAGAATTCGCCAGATGATTCTCGCGTATGGAATATCGCTGCGTCAGCGATAAGCTTCTAAAGGCGGCCGGGCTCGCACGGCTTTCAAAGCTTCCCGACGCGGCGCGCCGTTTCACGACGCTCGCCCGCCGTCGTCGCCTCGTCTCCTCTCTGCTGACTACACGTACCGTCTGATTTGGTTTGTTCGAGGGCCAGCCATTCTGCGAGAACCGACCGGAATAAACCACCGGCCAGAATCCGAGACTATCGGCGATTTTACAAGCCCGAAAGCGCTCGGCCAAGAATCAACCGAGGCTGATTCGTTTCTTTCGATTATTCAAGCGGAATCACAGTGGTTTTATCTGTGCACGCGTCCGGAAAGAAAATTATAGCTTTCAAATTAATTTGTAACCTTTTCATATTTTCTGCGGAATTTTTAAACATTCGGTTTAAACATTATAATTCTTTTTTAAGCCATCTCTTCGTCGTACTTTCTATGCGAAGCAGGTATGTCGTACAATTTTCTTGGAAACTAGGATGAAACAAGAATAAAGTAATAATGAATTGAAAATTGAGGATACAATTTAAACGTCGCGTTCTTTATTGCAACTTGGTATGACGCTTTCAAGTATATTACATGAATTATTAAGTTCACGTTATCGGAAAGAATGTAGACCGTTTTGACTCATGCTTTATAAAAACTTGTTATAAAAGTTAAAGAGACTAGATTGTACTAAATTACACCTTTTTATTAATTTTATTATCAGTTATAATACCAAAAACAAATGGAAAACCCTCATTTTGTAACTTTTTCATCTAAGTCTAGAAAGAAAATTTAAAAAATACATTTGGTAGATCTCAGCAACTTACATAAAATATGTAGAAGTTACAAAATATGACTTTTTATATTTTTTTAGTCACTGTATAGTGCACTGGATCTTTTAAAATATAAAAACTCACTGTATAGTACTAGACCCTTTAAAATATAAAAAAGAGATACAAGTCTCTTGGTCGAATTTTAAAAAAGTTAATACGATTTAGAGATACGAATATTCTACTCCTCCGTCGTGTCGCTGTAATTTAGGAAACTGTTCGTACGAAAAGCTGTTATTATTTAATCAAGGTGTATGCAAGTTCGATGATGCATCCTTTAAAAACCGGCTGAATTTTCGCTGCGCGCGTTACGTCGCGCTTCCTATGAAACGTCATGCCGGCGAAGGTAAAGAGGGAAAAATTTGGTCGTAATCCGAAAAATAGACGAGAAAATATAGGAAGCGAAACATGTAGACGAACCAGGCCGCGCATGTACGCGCGCGCTCGGGGAAAGTCTGCGCGAGCGTATGAAGTATCTTCAGGCCGATTTGCAAGCGGAACAACTCGGTTTTGTGGGATTTCACAGACAGTCCGGCATTCGGTGAATTTGCAATAATGCCTTCCGTTTTCATTGTCTAGTCGTGTGTCGTTTGCGAGCCTCGGTCGATGCGTGAGCATGCTTCCAAGCTCTATATACCAAAGCATATACAGGGTGTCCCGCCAGACACGATGATATTAAACATCTCCGTTTCGTGACTGACGGAAAGACGGAAAAATTGCAAGCTTAATCAAATTTATTTAACACGTTGAGCGCCGCGTCACCCAAATATGGCTGACAGTTTCTGACTGATCTTGAAAATTCATTTTCATTGTAATATAGTTGAACAAATTGAATTTGACTAGACTGTCTCGTTAGCGAAATTGTTGTAATGCCACCACCTATAATAAATATTACATTCCTAATTTTGCATTAATTAATTAAATTGCATTAACTATGTATGGATTTCAGTGATTGATTGACAACGCTCGATGTGTTGAAGCATCCAGGTTGTCGCGTTCTAGTGTAATTCTGAAATGGTACTATTTTCAAGGTGTTGCACGAGACCTCTCTAAGAATTCCGTAAAAGTTTATTGTACTTAATTGTTAGTGAATAGTTAAAGGACGTACATCTTTGCTGTTATATATACTATATAAAAGAGTATACATTTATCTAACACTTAATTAACTTACCTTTCATCGACAAGTGTATGCATTTATAATTACTATTAAATTACTCAAAACCAAGACGTCGGCTATCTAAATGACGCAGAAAAAATATTCGATTATCAAGACCTTTCCACAAACTTTTCCCAACTATATATTAAACGACGACCTCTAAAACATCACTGAAAACTCTTTTCGCGTTTAGCTTTCGTTTACCCTCTTCTACCACGCAACAACGAATGCGAAACTTTTCACTCCGTGAAGCAGTGAATAGATTCGAGACGATCGCGTTATACGAGACACCCTATATGCAAGCACACAATATACACACGGGCACAGATGCGACCAGATTTAGCCTACGCGCGGTCAGGATGCATGCGAGCGTCCGTCCACAGCGGGTCCGCTCGGACAGTTCTATAGTTACAAATATCTTGCCGGGTATTTCGCGAAAAATCTCTGTCCGTCGGATCTCCCGCGAGACGAGCGGCAAGCGTCGGGCGAAATTTTCGTCGGATCCGGGGCGTCGTCACAGACGCAAAACGCTTTTTTTTCCCCCGGAATATGTATATAGAACCGCGGAAGGAATTCCACGGGAAAATAGTTGGAGCTGTTTCGCCGCGGAAACGGGCCACGGCGCGGCGCTGAAATATTCCGTTTCCCGGGGAGCCGACCTCGAAGATTGCCATCTTAATATTGCCTCGATGACTTGTTACTCCACCTTTGATGTTTGTCATCGAATGATATCAAAGCTCGATCTTCGAAGGGGATCGCGCTACTCCCTATTACCAGAGATATTAAAATTCAGCGATTGGCTCGCTGCTTTCGACGTTGCTCCCACGGCGAATTAATATTCAATACGCAACCGTGTGCCCGTCTTCGCTGGATTCTTGTTTCCATGGAAAACTAATAATCGAAGGCAGAAGATATTTTAATAAACGTTTCCATCCGGACAACTAATTTTAACAGCATTTCATTTGGTTCTACTTTAATTTCGTTTTGCGAACGGGGTCCTTTACTACAGGGAATGTGTAATAACAATAATATGAAAAATAATGATGATAGTAATAGTAACGGTAACGAGAATAAAATAAGAATTAAAAATTGTTGGATACAATAATGATGGCAGAGCGTTTGGATAAAGTAAAGGAATTGTAAAAATGTCGAGAGAATGGCAATAGCAATTGTCATTGATGAGGAATCAGTGTCGTCATAACATTAATTACAATTAGTTGTCTTTGTCTAGTAATTGCTGTTTTGCAAAACATTAATAATCGATGGCAGAAAATATTTTAATAAACATTCATGTTCGGACAATTAATTTAATAGCACTTTATTTTGCTTTACTTTAATTTGTTCGTTGTGCAAACGAAGTGATTTCTTTATTATAGAATGTATAATAACAGCGTCTGTAGAATGACAATAATAAGAATAATAATGATGATAATAATAGTAACAGTAACGACAATAAAACAAGAATTAAGGATTGTTGTTAAGTACAATAACGATAGCAGAGCATTTGCATAAGGGAAAGAGATTACAATGAAGTCATTGATGAGGTATCAATGTCGTCATAATATTGTTGCAATGAAACAGTATGTATTGTAGATATTAATCAGTAGATTAATTGCGAATAATAATCCTTCACTCGATAATTGTTGTTTTCAAATAAACTAATAATCGGTAGCAGAATGTACGTTAACTAACAATGTATCTTTATGAAAAATAAAAGTTTCGTTAAGTAACAGAATAAAACAAGAATCAAATAACAATATATATAACTTCGCTCAATAGTTTCAATCAATTGAAAATAATGCAACGATCCTCTGAAATTCTTCTATTGTTTCGCCGTTCTGTTTTTCCCTTATCAATTCTTGCAGCGAATACATAAAATCGGCGGTCCACCGATTACTTGTTTCGACAATATTATCGGAGCTTCGAATATTTGCTAAAAATTCTGGCACGCGTGTAGATGACTCGGATAACGCGTAATATTCGGCTCCGCCGAATAGGCACATTTCTTTGAAGAGCGGATAATCGATAGCGGACGGAATTTTAATAAACGTATCAAATCCAGAAAACCGGTTTTAGCGATGTAATTTGAAACGGTCAATATTACGAAAAATCCCGATATAAATGGTGCTTAATCGATGCATCGCGCAAATACGTGTTCCGTTGCAAACAAATTGTACGCGGGTACGGGCTACAAATATGCGTGTTATTCTCACAACGATGGAATGTTTGAGGCGCTATTGTTTCGGGCGTGTTGTGTATTTTAACAAACTCATTTGAATGTTTACGAAAATTGAACAGGTATTTTCGCGGAATCAGAAACGCGTGAAATAAATTAAAAGAAAAACAACAGCAACGAGAAACGGGAAGGAACGTATTCACAGCGTTCGCGAACGCATTATAAAGGGGGTATTGTACGGCGAAAAGCAGATCTCGTAGTTTCAATGGTTTCCGCATAGTTCGTTTTTCCAGTGTACGTTCGACAGCGAGGACTACTGGTTTCCCTGGAAATTCTCTTTTCGAACAGCGCGACTCTGCAACTTCGAGAATACGTTGTAACGCGGCTATCTGTAACGAGATTCCGATGCATTTGCACCTCCACCAATTTACCGCGCGGCAAACATGTTCGTGGAACTCGCTGGCGGACTGGGAGCCACGTTCCGCGCGTGTATATTGTTCGGTCATCGGCAAGTTTTCGCGTGCATTTGCCAGCTTGGAGTTCGGGATGCTTTATCAACGCGAGTCGAATACGATCGAGAATCGAAAAAAGTAACCGCGACGACTGAGATTTTGTGGTTCTCGGCGGGAGCCGTGATATTCCTAGAAAAAACAGCGACGTGTTTATTGTTCTCGAGCGATGCCGATCGATAAGGTTGAGCAAACGTGGCGGCAAGTGGAAATTGTACACGGCGGTGAGAATACGCGTGGATATCAATTTCCGCGGAAATAATTAGAAATTGTGCAGGAAATTGTTTTCACGGCAGTCGGGGAAAATTGAATATGGATAGTGATTGATTGCATTTCTTGATTGTAACATGGGAGCGGTAGAATATGTAGGAAAGAACGCTGATTGCCAAATAAAATCGCCAGATAAGCGAAACGGCGCCGCTTAATCGGGAAAAAGAAAAATAGAACATTTGTTGTATGAGCAAGCGGATGTACAAGTCTCTGATCATTAGTAGACTGCGGGTTTGATGCATTTATGGTAATTAAAAGGATGTGTAATTTAAAATAACGAGATATTACAATAAATTACAAACGTTAATGTATTAGTTTAATCTGTCACGGATTATTAAATAAAGGGAAAGATCGTGACCGGCTCCTGTGTCTTACAACTGATGCAGACCATTTTTATTTTGCGCAAGGATCGAATAATAATACCGTAATTTAAAACGACAAGATATTAAAGGGCACTATGAATGCTGCTATATTAATTTCATTTTATAGAAATTGTTTGGCAAAAAGAAAGAATTATTCTCTGCTCCTGTGTCTCGTAATCGATGCGGACAATTTTTATTTTAAATAAAGATCTTAATAATATCGTAATTTAAAACAATGAGATACTAAAAGAAACTATGAGTGTTGATGTATTAATTGAATCTTATACAAATTATTAAATAAGGAAGAAGTATACTCGTTTTCTGTGTTTTACAATTGATGCATACAAATTTTACCTCGTTCAAAGATCAAATAATAATACCATAATTTAAAACAGCGAAATACTAAAATAAACTACGAGTGTTGATTCAATTTAACGTTTCACAAATTACTGAAGAAAGTAAAAAGTCATGTCTTACAATCGACGCGGACAATTTTTATTTCGCACGAAGATCTGTTAATAAGACAACTACAGGCGAGGAAACGGAACAAATCATCGAGTATTCAGCGACGAAACGCGAATTATGAGACAAAACTTGTATCGGTGAATCTGATTTCGTATTCTTTATCATTAGTCGCCAGTTTCTCGGTCGATCCGACGACAAATAAGATATACTTTAAAGAGAATGTTTAAAGGTATTGAAAAGTTTTAGAGCGACGGCCGCGGAAGAGTAAGTTTCAATTCGAAAGAGCAGTTCCACGTAATCTCGTCTGCAGCCGCGTTTTAAGCGAGGAAAGTGTTCGAAAGTTCTTTAGCCGGTGCAGCCCTGCATAAATCTCCTGCTATCACTGCATTTTTCCTTGGTTCGCGTTCAACCGCGCGCCGTACCTGCCCCCTCGTTCATCGTTTTACGCCCCCTGACCCTCTCCGGCTCCACCCACCCTCTGTCGCTCGTAATACTTTGGCCCGTTAGCGTCGAGCGACACGTTGCGATATTGCCTCGACGCGCTTTGTTGTTCCGCATAAAAGAATCCATTGAGATTTACGATGCAAAACCGCGGACCAGGAAGCCGACGCGCGTGCGTCCCAATCACGCGGCCAATGGTTTTCTGCGACAGTCATTAACGTCCGATTCTTCCAACTGTAAAGATTCTTAATTAATTTGGTATGCTGCAATAAATAAACTGCGGATTTCAAGAAATCTTGATTGGTAAAATAATTAGGTTCATTAGAAGACTGTGAAGACATTAGGAGAATTCGAGGATATTTGTTTAATGCGTACCATTTATGAAAATAACAACTAGAAAACAAATTTCGATCAGACTTGAGTTTCTTATAATATAATATATACATTTTTATAATATATGTAATATTAAAATAAATATCTTATAATATAATATAATATTTAAATAAAATGTCTTATAATGTAATACAATATAATTTTGCAAAAATCAATAGTCTAGTAATAACCTGTCAAATATAAATGTAATTCTGTTCTCTTAAGTCAGCATAAAATTCAGTTTTCCCGTTGGCAATATTTAAAAATTGTACTAAAGGTTTGCATACAATAAATATATATTGTCCATCTCTTCTAATAAATTATTATAATCGTAGAACCTGTAGTTATACTAACGGTGAAAATAATTCAAAACCGTCGAAAATCGACAAATTTTCATGTATTTATTTTATACTTATTAGTTTACTGTAACATTGAAGTATACATACTTTTTGACTGAAAATAGAAACTAGTGATGTCACTACAGTAGGTATAGTAAGTCTATAAACGCGAGAATTTAAAGCAGTGGTAGTATTTGTCTTAAACAAATCTCATAGACTGAAGAAACACCTTCATCTTGTGTTTAATATCCATCGTCCAGATTGGTGTTGCGTTTTACGATATTAAATCGATGTAAGCTTTTATCGCATCTTAGAAAGTAGAACATGCATTGCTGTCGGCGAAAAATTACAAACCAGGAATGCATTCTCTTGGATAAATGAAATGGAACTGGATGTATGATAAAGTAGAGCGAAGGGAAACGTCGAGATACTAAAATACTAGAAAGTTGACGCGGTCTCGGCTGTCTTCGTATGTAAGTACATACGTGAACACTTATATTAATGCACACTACTTTTAATGACTATATAATATACGAGATTAGTGAATGCCATAAGGCGACGTATGTCGAAAGATACTACTGCGGAAGGCGAATAATTGGCAATAATTTTACTTTTATGTAAGACGATGATTCCAGCTATACTGATGGAATATGTGACAATTATTTATAACAAATAAAATATATTCTGATGTAAAATAATAGCATAGCCACTACAATCGTTAAATTGAGACCCCATAGAGGATACCTATGGGATAAATAAGACAGAGATTATATCAGTTAGACATGATTCTTAAAAAATTAATGGAAGAATATTTCTTGTGATATAATAAACAAATTGATCGATATAGTGTTAAAATTAGTTACATATTTATAGTATGCGGCGGATACATCGAATAAAAGAAACTTTAATTATTCTTTTGCTACTATTGTTGAAATATTAAATATTCCATGCGTAAAGTATATATTCTAATCTAGTACGACGTAAATACAAAAATATTAATAATATTCATTACTGCTAAAACAGCTATTTTTAGATAACTGTCTTAATTAACTCTCGGATGACGGAACATCTTTACAACTGTACTGTGATGTTTATAACAAACTGACGATGTTCATAACAATTCCGAACAGTATTCAGTAATTTTTCCAGTCATATCTCCGAAGAAATTTCTTCCAGACTTATCAACTTTCCTGTTGTTCCTAATATAACAACAACATATTAGATTAAATTACCAATAATTGGTTAACTGAGTGGACAATTTAAATGCTTTGTGAAAAAATTGACACAGCCATACCGTTGCAAAGAAGTATCCCCATTGTTGCTGATAGAAAAGGATAGATAATTCTACAAAGAAATACAGGTCGAAGTAGAATTATAAATAAAGTGCTGTCTAGCGAAGTATCAGACCCAGCGGACACAGGCCACGCTGGTCTGGCGAAGCGAACAGGCCAACCACCCGCATGATTGCAACATACGAAGCAGAAATGCACAACACAACAATCGTACACAATACAAGTACAGCACCGTGAAGTGAACGTAGATCGGAGGCAGTTGGCCGAAGTAGGGTAGCGTCCTAATGGCCAAACGAACCACGGCTGGATATCGAACTGGCCGTCCGACGAAGAAACGAAGAATAATAGTCGGCCATACAAAGGCGCGAATTTGTTGGAAACAAGGCGCGGAATGCTCTTTCTACGCGAGACACATTTGCGATCGGGAAATATCATTTTCCTCGGTCGTATTCGATCGCATCAACGAAAATAGTTTCCGCTTCGATCGGCGGAATTATCGCGGGAGAGGCGGCGACGGAAATACAGCGTCGCGAATTTTTTTCACGTTGATAAAGGCCACCGAAGAAATTTATGTCGGACGACTCGAAAAGGTTTTTACCGAGTCGCGGTGAAATACGAAGATTTATAACGTCGGAGGGAAAAGGGCGGCGGACCGTGCCGCGCCGCGCCGCGGAAAATGCATTTCGCGGTACCCTCAGGAACACACGTGAATTTTCATTGGTATGACAAATTGATGGCGCCCTATGCATGCGATTCGACGCTATCCGGGGGTAAAAAATTACTCCGGAACATCTCCGAAACACCCATATCCGCGGCCATTGTTCGGCTATCGCGACGGGAACTTTCGTTTTATTTACGACGACGGGGGACGCGATTCGCCCGTGCTAAACACGGGGATCCATTAAGCCGGGGGAACCGTTCCCGTCATAAGAATCATTTCCGCGGCACGGAATTGATCGAACATTTTCGCGCGTGCCGCGATTCCGCGGGGCTATCCCCCGATTTACGCTCAGCCGAATGGAATCGCGGAAAATTCCGGGCCCCTAAAATTTTATCGGGGATGTAAAAGTTTACAGCGTCGCTGAGCAACGCCGATACAGATCGTTCGGATCCCCGGCGCTCGTCCCAAGACGGGGATAACAGAGTCGGATCGCTCGGAGCATTTAGGCGAACGATCCGACGAAACCAACGCGGAGCGGTGCGCGACGGGAAAAAATTAACACGTTTATATAAAAATCGTCGAACTTTTGATATAAATGGAAAAGTGAAATGATTTCTTTAAATTAAATCGCATGCATTGCATGAATAACTAATAAATTCATAGATAAAACTCATAAATCTTTGCAATCTGAATAGACAATGTATCCTTACAATCATTACAATCTGACAATAGCATGTTAAAAAATTAACGACCGGAAAACGTAGTGATAAAATAAATTTGAGATGTTCTAGAACGAGGGGAAATTATAGAGAATATCGTCAGAAATAATTTTCGACGTCGAAAATTGTTATACATCCTTTTCCTATAGTTTCTGTTATCCCAAATATAAATCTCCCTGCAAAATTTGTATCACTTCAAAATCGGAGAAGGTGAACGATTTAATTACTTTTTCAATTATGAGTAGTTTATAATGAAGAGAGAGAGAGAGGAAATATGTAAATATATATACAGAAAAGTTTATAGAATCCATATCCGTTCTGAGTTACGTATGAAGAGACTACATTTTGAAATCATATAAAAATTATCACACGTCATAATGAATAAACCAAAATTGTATCGCATAATATCAAAAGCAAATACTTAACATGAAAAATGATTCCAGCGACATTCCTTACAATTTTCCCTTATTCCAAAACATTTCAAATTTATTTTAATTCTTGGTTTGCGGAACCCGTCAAAATGACGGACCACTAATGCTTTAATTTGCGACTATTCAGATTTTAAAGACACATCTCCACTCGTTAAAAATCAGTATAACCGTCTTACCGTTACTTTTATAAACTCGTATAAACCACCCGTCAAATCTCGCGTAAAACAAATTATCTTTTCATCTTTCCTTTGTTAAAAGTTTCACGATTTTTGCGGCCTCGAAGTTGCGCGAAATTCTTATTTCGCCCGAATCGTTCGCGTTCGCTTCGGGCGTTCGCGAGATCATCCGGCCGATCGATCATTCACCCATTAATTCTCCCAAGCGGTATCTTTTCCCATGGGGTCCGACGGGGAACGCTTCAAAGTAAACGAGATTCGTCGAGAAGACACGCCCCTATCGGGCGAGACGCGACTACGTTTGTCCGACGGACTGCGGATTCGGAAACGGCGACTGCCGTTCGCCGTTCAACGTTGCCACGGTGCCGGGCGAGGAGATACTAAACTTGCCAGGAAAGAGGAACGGCGCCGATTTTATCGTGCACGATTCCCCGCCAATCTCCGATCTCCGACCCCGAGACCGATCGTTGTCCGTTTGAAAGCAGTAACAATTCACCGGGGAGGAAAATCGGCGAGGATACCCGTTTCTTCCACGGGACGAATACAATTTCAACTTTAGCCTTTGTACTCGTCGGTCGAAACGCGAAGATTTCAGAATTTTTCGATCTTCAGTGGGGACGTCAAGACCTTTAATTTATTGGTAGTATGATACTTTGTCTTTTATTTTACACTAGAGTAATTGTTGCAATAATTATAGTTTGAATGAATTGAATATATGCTGTTGGTAGTAGAAGTCAGCTAATGGATATAAGAAATTTGGCACTGAAGTGGAAGATATGACGATCGGTTTTGCGACCAGTAGAATAAGATGACGATATATCAGACAAGCAATGCATATTTGCTATAAACTGGCTATTAGGATATACGTGCGTAAGTTAGATAGGTAGTATAATTCGTTCTGATGTTAGGCAAGTAGTACATTAAATTCTGCAGTCATAGAACTAATTAAAGTTGGAGGCCATGCCAGTAGGTAATATATACTGTAGTCAGACAAGTAATTAATATATATCGCAGTCAGACAAGAAGCTAATATATACTGAAGGTAGATGTTACGTCCTACTGCACTAACACAAATTTCATCATAAAGTACAGTTCGGGACTGCCTAGTCGGGTTTTATGGCGGCGGGCCATGTGCTTGGGACCTTTGAAATTGGCTAGGGCGTGGGTCTGTCACCCGTACTTTTGGAATCTACCTTCCAACCGTCCCAAGGCACATAACACGCCACGAGTCGCGGAAGACGGCACGTTTGGGACGCGGGGCAATTAAAAATATTGCACCCAGATGTTGGCGACTTGTCGATGCCCCCGGAACCCCCCTGAAAGGATTCGCGGTGCTACCTCCTCGGCCCCAAACGTCGTTCTTTGCGACTCCGTGTCACTGCCATGGGCCGTGGAAAATTCTTCCGTTGTGTCGTGCCGACATAACAGTAGACAAGTAGTTAATATATATCAAAGTCAGACAAGTAGTTAATATATGTCGAAGTCAGACAAGTAGTTAATATATGTCGAAGTCAGACAAATAGTTAATATATGTCGAAGTCGGACAAGTAGTTAATATATGTCGAAGTCGGACAAGTAGTATGTTACATCCTAAAGTCAGACAGGTAATAAAATATCTCCTAACTTTTGACAATTCAAACATCCATAATTTGTAGACAGGTATTTGAATGCATCAGAAAATATTTAATGAATTCGTGCGGCTTATATGAAATCTTCTTATTACATTTATAACAACGAACGATTTTCTCTTCAGCTTGATATGTCTCTACAGGGAATTAAAAATAATTCGTCTAAATAATTATGAAATCAATAATTAATAATATTAAATATGTTTCTAACACAAAATTATACATTATTTAACATACGTGCAACTTGACATAAATGTTACCGGCAGTATTACAAATACAAAGTAAAGTTTAATGCATTCAAGCAGAAAAATCGAAACCGGCTAGTATGAATTCGTGCTCCGAAATTACGCAGCTGTCACGAACAGAGATTTCCGAGAGTGCGTGGAACGTTAAATGTTTGTAAAAATTATAAATCCGATTGCAAACAGGTTGAAAACATCTCGCCTGTATAAAACCAAGTACGTGCGAGACTTTTTATTGCGAACCTTTTATAAACATCAATCCGTGAATATGAAAGAAGGTTTCGAGAAAATGTAGTTTCAACACTTATAATGCAGAATATTTTAATTCGTTATCGCAATTTAGGTGTATGACAAATGTTATGCTGTGATCCGCCGTTTAAATATTTATCTTTATAGAAGTAGGAGTTTACTTGTTTTTCGTTTTTAATGAATCCAACAAAGTATTCTCTGCAAATACTACAGAAACTTTCAAATCCATTTTACGTAAAACATGTAGAACGTGAATCGTTTTTATTATTTATAACTATTCCCCAGGAATCGTTTGAACGATAATTCCCGACTGGTCTCGTAATCGGAACTCTGATTCACTTTTTACCTTTGAGATCCCGGGGATCCGTGAGTCCGCGAGGCAGCACAGAGATCGTACGGTGCCGGTAAACGGATATTCCTCGTTAGTCGGACACAGAAGGTACCCGTGCGTATTCGAACACACGCTGGCGGTGCTTCGACTCGATATAGAGGAAAGTCGGCTATTCTTTCGAGCTGGGTAGACCATCGGCCGTATTCTGACGCGTGCGGAATTCCGCCGGCAGTTTGAGTGGGGGAGTAACGCGCGTGCGTTCCCTCGTAAGTTTCCCTTTGCGACGACTTCCGAGACGCGGACCGAAGTGCTTCGAATTTCCGGGAGCATATACTGGCGGTCATACATTTTAAACGATGCATATTTCATGTCAGTTACATATTTATTTAGGTAGTTTCGTTCTACAATTTACGAACGCATGTTTTCCTCCCTTGATCTCGAACTTAGGGCTGCGAGATTTCAGTAGAAACGGAGAATAAAGAATTATTTTATCAATATTAAAATCTTAAAATTTCTATTCAATTTCTATTAAGACTAAATTGTAATATTAATCTATATTAAAATTTAATAACTACTCAAAAATTTGAGTTTGTAATGAAACAATTACAATACAATTCTATTATAATTGATAATATTACTCCATCTAAAGTCAATTAGATTGAATCTCGTTAAAAGAATAATTGCAGAATAAGTTTATATTAAAATATGATCATTAATCTAAATTTATAATTATGACAAAGATTTATTCGGATCAATAGATAGAATAATTTATGAACGAGTAATTGTTATTCCAATAAAATATTCATCTAGATCGCATTTATTCGGGTAGTTCTCTTACATAAATATTTATACGATGCAATTCGAATAACGCTTACCACTGGTCCGTGGTAATGAGTTGCGAAACTTCTCGAGTCCGTCGAGAATTCTTTTCAATGAAACCGCAGAATGTCTGTTCATAAAAGCGAGATTGTATCGCAAGGCAACCGTCTTCGCTATAATTTACGATATTCAGTAAGGAAACATGTTGGCACATTTCTCTTAGTTAATCCTTTGTACGCCGCTGTACGTATGCGGGCTCAGCGTAGCAAGGGGCGTAAATAACGTCGATTTTTTTCCCCCCCCCCCCCCCCCCCCTGGAAAAAAGGGAAGGAAGGACAAAGATATCTCTCCCAGCGGAGCGTCGGCCGCCTTTGTATTCGACAAAATGTTGTGACATCGGACGTGGCCAATTACATTAGACCAGGCCGGGGAATTGCCGGGAAGCTGGAACTCGAACGTCGGTGACTCGTAACGAAAACACGGAAAACCGTGTAATCTAATTGCGATTCGAGCCTTTGCCCGGGCCGGGCCGGGCCGGCGTGGCCCACGCCCGCGTCTGTGTAATGCAAATGCGGGGGAGCGTAATGGCCGCGCGGCATTAATGGAAGTCGAAAAATTTCAATAATTCCGCGGGACTCCGGGTAGGGAGGGATCATGAAAATTCATTAAGAGGGAAAACCGTCGGAGACGGCAACACGTTGCCGGCGTCGGGAGCATCGCTTTGACCCTTTTACCGTGGCTCCTCCGACCCGGCCCGCCGCGACTCCGATAATCAGAAGGTTGCTCGTTCCGACGGAAAATCGGAAAATGAAATAACGAGCAGCGATCAAACTTTTATATGCCCGGGCGGGTATTACGGCTGCTGGGAAACCAGAGGCTGTCAATGAAGTTTTCAGAAGAAACAGAGGTCGGCTCCGAGAGAGAGAGAGAGAGAGAGAGAGAGAGAGAGAGAGAGATAGAGGATCGCTTGTCAATGATCACCTTGGACTCTGATGAATTACAAACGACGGAAATCGACCGTCCCTTCCACGGGGCTCCAACGACCAGTTATTTATCCGCTTCCTCTCGTTGCGCCGGTGCTTTACTTCCCGTGAACCATAAACCCTGGTCGATCCCCGAGTCTTGATCTTCTCTGATATAAATTTTACTGTTTGGTGTCTTCATCGAGTTAATCAATTCGCCAGCCCACGGAACCTGACGAGCTTTATGGTTTCACGGAACTCGGCAGATTTCTTTTCCGCGTAAAATGTAATCATTTTCCGAGGTTTCCCTTTATTATACGACCTGAAGTGTTCATTTAAATTTCGAATTTACTAATTTACTAGAATTATAGGGTAAGATTGTAATTTTTTAATATGTTCTATATTTATATATTCTATGTTCATGAGTTGCGGATTTTATTTCATGGTATTTAGGTAAGTAGAATAAATAATTTATTATGCTGTAGTTAGTACTTGTAGTTAAATAATTCCAGGAAAAGGGGAATATAAGAGAACCAATAAAGATATTAATCCATTTACTAGACAATAAATAAAAAAATATCTGCAGAAGCTGCAATTGATTGCAAAGATAGAAAAATTAAAAAGTGCCGTTCTTTCGCGGTGGATTCGGTTGAGAAGATACAAAAAATACATAAAAATACATAATCATACATCGCAAGTAATCATAATTTTTGCAAAATTTGTTATGCTCACAGTCTAGCAAACTAGACAATCCAATATTAAAAAAATTGAAGTAATGTCGTCGAATGTTTATGAAGTTATTCCGTTTCAAAAGGTGTCAACTATTGTTACAATTTTGTAGTGTATTTTATTCCGATTTTACAAATTTCATCTAATCGTTTCATCATTTTAAAACGTATATCACTTAGCAACAAGAAAATTTGAAGAACTGTTTGAATCAATTAACAGTGACTAAAAACTACAGAAATTTCTACAGCCTCCACGAAGCCTATTTCTACATACAGCCTCCCCGAAGAAAAGAGAATTCAAGACGGATGTCTATCAAAGGAGGGATAAACTTTTTAATGAGATAATACGGCAGTTGGAGGATAACGAAAATCCGCTTCTACAGGATCGATAACTGGAGTCCTACGTTTGATGAAAATGGAGGAAATTGAAGCCGAGGGCGGCGTCGTTCGAATAGCAAGCCGGCCGGGGTGCATTATCATAAAAATATCGTTCGATTAAACCATCGGAGAAATTACGATATTGCAAATTGCTACGGCGAGACACCTATCGATTGTCCGAACTATTACCTTGAGCGTTGAATATTCCACTCCGCGTCACGGGAGACTATTACCATCCATATTGCTCACGGGAAACCATGCGTCTCTGTGTAACTTTAGCCGAGTTAGACGATCGATGACAGGTATGAGCGCGATAGGCTGGGCAGGTGACAGCTCGGTAAACCAAACACCAGTCGATGAATTAATAGTTCGCTAAGAACTTCGCCGGCGGCTATATATGTGGCATATCTTCGTTAATCATGCAAATTTAAGTCGACATACTACCCTATCTGTGTTCGACAAAGTATTCATCGACATGCCCGCGAACTATATTGATGTTTGCACAGACCGAAATTACCCGAACTTCGCACTGTGTCGTATAATATTCCTGGAGAGCATACTTGCCGGCAAGTCTCACTTACAAGCGCATACTTTGCCGAAGAAACGCTGTCGAGTTATTCGTGGAGGATCGTTATTAAGCAGATACGTAAGACGTTCCAATGGACAAGTAATCCAATGCCCGTCATTGACCTGGCAAGTGGAATGTTGATGATACAGATCAGACGGTAGCATGGCGAAATTAACGACCAGTCAAGTGGCATGCGATGGTCTATGATCGGACTTGTGGTATGGGTCAGTATGTAATCGGGCAAGGTGTGTCAGTCAGGACGTAATCATACAAGTAAACAAGTTTGACTGTGATCAGACAAGTGAATAAGTTTGCCTTTGATCGGACAAGGAAATATGTTCATTTATAATCAGACGAGTAAATAAGTTTGTATTTAATCAGACATGGAAATAAGTTCATTTATAATCAGACAAGTAAATAAGTTCGTCTATAATCAGACGAGTAAATAAGTTCGTCTATAATCAGACGAGTAAATAAGTTCATCTATATTCAGACTATTAAATAAGTTCATCTATATTCAGACTATTAAATAAATTTGTCCGTACAAGCAATGAAATAAGTTTGTCCGTAGTCAGACAAATAAATAAGTATTCACACAAACAGTATTACCGGATAAAATTCTTGAATTATCCATACAATGAAACAATTATTTAAATGGAAAGTCATTCGAAAAATGTGCAACTCTGATACTACTTACTTATTCGAAAGTAATAGGTATGCACGCGCGGATAAAGTAAGAAGTCTCGAGAGGCCGCGGGATGAAAAATGCTCACGGAATTGACCACGCTCCTCCCTGTATAAGTTTCGTAGCTCTCCGCGGGCGTCCTGGCCGAACCTGGCACAATTAAAATATGCAAAATACTCTTCTTGATCGCGGCAATCTAATCCCTCGTCGTTCCCGGGTGAAACGAGTTCCTCCGACTGTGGCCAAATTGTTGAGCCCACCCGCAGACGCACTTCGTTAAATTATCCAGACGACGGCCCTAATTTCGGGCTATTACAATTACGAGATTACAATTAGTTACCGGTTGGGGCGAGGGCGCGTACCGTCGCGGGGTGACCGCGGGAAAGAAAGAGGGCGGGAGGCGAAAGGAGAACCGTCCAGGTAATTCGAGGATGAATCATCGTTTGGACGGGCGACTCGCCGAAGCTTTAGCTAACGAGCTTCCACGGTGTTCCAGGTAATAAAGTGGCCAGGAAAATAGTAGGGCCCCGGCAAGCCCATTGCCAAGATTTAAACGCACCGCAACCGAGTCAGCAACTTCTCGGCGATCCCGCTATGCAGACGCTGCGCGGCAAGGGGACAGGGTCAGAGAGTGCATCCCCGCTTCCCTCTATTACTTTCTTCCGTAGCGCAATCCTCTTCTCCGACGCCGGTTGTTGACCCGTTCTTTTTAACTATTTACAGGATGAGCTTTCTGACGTTGTTTCCGTCTCTTCTTCGGTATTCTGGCATTTGCCAGCGGCCACCGACCATTTTATACCGACCCTTACGACTCGATATGTTGTTGCTCCGGCTGAGCTGAGGAATGGGCTCTGAGCCAATTCTCAAATGCGTCGATTCGTACAATAAGCATAATGAGCCGTGAATTCGGTGGCCTCGAAGCAATCGTTTCGATGAGATTGAATTCGGTTGACTCTGTGTATTCGATGTTTGAACAGTGCTCGAGCTTGATTAACGATGTAGATTTTTAGTGGTAACTTATTAAGGATGAATATTATTCTGCTATCTTTATTTAATATAATTAATTTGGGAATGCAAACACGAGGTAACTCGTGGCCGGTCAACAATGTGTTAAAATATCTTTACTTGACACTTCTTTATTACTACTTAGTTTACTAGCCACTTTTCAGAATATTAACAAATATTTGGAACTTCGCGCGTCTTTTACGAAAATTCCCTCTCAAAACATAACAAGATTCACTTAAAACATTTTTTAAAACGAACTATAGTGTAGAAAATAATAGATATAAATGCTGATATGGATCACGTAAGTCGCGGTCACGGGCTACAATGTTTCATCGTGCAAGGGTTAATAGTCGCGTACGAGATACGACACAAATAGCGCAACACCGCAGCCTTCGTGAAATGGTTTACGACGCGGTCTTATTGGCGCACGATCGCCAATGAAAACAGTCGTTCGATCCACCGCCGGTGGGAAAAATGATCGTAAGCAATTTACAAAAGATCGGAATCGTTCGATATCTATTTTGTCGTCGCGCGCAATCACGATTGAATAAACATTATCGGCGGAACACGCGGAGCTCGTTGAATTAAAGCGGCGCGACGGCTGCGATCGGACGTGCGCTTTTGACTGCCGCGAACGGACTTTGCGAATCGTTGGGTCGGATAATGAGCAGCGAAATATCTTTTATCTCGCAGAACAGGACATTTATACGTTTCAGCAGCGTTGCGGGAGGTCGCGTCTGCTCCGAGTGTTCGTTATCGAGGCACCTGGTGATCGCGATGCCCGGTCGCTTCGGCTGAGCTTTTGTTTCTGACAGCAGGTGAGCGAGAGAGAGAGAGAGAGAGAGAGAGAGAGAGAGAGAGAGTGAGAGAGAGAGGGAGAGAGAGAGAGAGAGCCACGACGAGGAGGTGCGAAAGGGACACGGGCGATTGTCGGATGAATTTCAGGCGCGTCTCACTTGTTTAATACGCGCGCGTATTCAGAACGCCGTGGCCTATTGTGATGCAAAGTGCTTTCGGGCTTTTTCTCCTCTAGGAAAGCTCGCGCAATTCCTACGCTTAGAAACCCGAAAATGTTCTTTGTATCGTCGTTCCCCCGTGTACGAATTCATATAGTCCTTTGTCGACCGACACTCGAACGCATGAATACGTTTGCCCATTAAGCACGCTTCTCGCGAAGTTAATTCGCATTCAACGACGAACGCATAATGAGCATGGCGTGCCGAGAGGTTCATAAAAACCTGCGCGATTTCAACGGCGGTGCATTATGTTCACGATGATGATTTATTATCGAGGCATCGTTCCTGGACAATCGTCAATGCCACGTCGCTGGGCGTTCGACGCCGAGGGCAATGAATTCGTCCGGCTGAAACACGTGGAACGAGACAGTCAGTGACCAGACGAGTGGAATAAGTCGGGCACGCGGTAGACAGGCAGGGAACACCGAGTGCTTTATGTCGATAATATACGGATTTTTTGGTAATGGCGTGGAGTACGAGCCAGTAACCTGGAACCAGTCAATGCGGCAAGCGAGGAGCATTGACCATGCCAGTAGTAGAAATCAGTAATTGATCAGACATACTGTGCATTGCTCGAAAAAGAATACAACGTAGACAAATTTGACTAACGATCTGGCCAAATATGATTGACGATAATATAGCGAAAAATTATTGTATTGTGATGGTTTCTTTTTAAATTAATCTCTTCTTGAGGATAATGTTACCGAATTTTTTAATGTGTCATATATGATTTCACATTTAAAGGATTAAATAAAACAAGATCCAGGAACATCATCTCAAAGTAGAGGTTTCTATAATTTAAAACAAAAGTCATCATCCTACAATAATTTTCTATGAAATTATCGTTAGTTAAAGGTGACCAATTCGTATCCAAAATTTTGCTATGCCATAATTTATTCACGCTATATATAAACGATCAGTAACTAGTAACATAACATAATGGAACAAACAAGTGGCCATGTGATTAGACAAGTAGTATAAATTGACCGGTGCTCAGACGTACTATACACATTGTATTTATATGAAAGAAATAAAATACATAGTATTAAACCTAATAACTTCTAATAACTTCAACAACTATTACATCTTTCGCAACTCATTTAAGTCGTACAAGTTATATAAATTTTACTGTACTTCTAAAAATCTCTATGACGAAAAATGTCATATCCATTAAAGTCTTCTTTTTCATACAAAACGAAATGCTTCATCAGTGAGTAAATTGTGACCGAAAAATTGCTAAGTAGAATTCTGAACGGATCCAAACGATGCAAATGTGCGAGGGTTATCCAGAACGCTTATCCGTAAATTCTCCTCATTCCCTCGTCTCGAGATCGGCTAAAACGAAAGAATCCACGGCAAGCCGAAGGCTGCGGACCGGTCGACGGCTCTTCGAGCTCGCTACACTCCCGTGAATATATCGAATAATCGCTGGTGCCTCTTCTCCCGTCGTCCTCTCTGTGCTACCACCCGCCCGGTATCCCGTTGGTCCGACGAATGCAACGGGTAATTCCAGCGCGATTCATCAAAGGTAAAAGCTCGGTGCTGCTAGAGGGGACGGTGAGCAACCGGGGAGGGGATGCGAGGGGGGAAGGGGGCAGGCGGAGAGCTTAGGGAAACGGGTCGGACAACGGGCAAAAATGAAAAACAGAACGCGGAAAATAAATGCGCGGGCAAAAAGAATATCTAACGGAAACCGGGCCCCTCGCGAATTGCGGTGGGTTCTTTGTGCTCGCGACCGCCATCCCCCCGCCCCGCGACCCTTCATATTCTTCGCCGGCGTGGAAAAAAAATGACCCTGTAAATGACCATTATCTTGCCACGGCTGCCGGCAAATTGCGCGGAAGAAGTGGACAACTGCCAGTTTTTTTCGACGTGATCCAGCGATCTCTCCTCTCTTGCCACCGGCGCGGAACAGTCCGTTCGTGATTTCGCGAGCTCGTTTCGGCAGCTTAGAATTTATTGTTTCGTGCGGGAGCACGGTGAAAGGCTTATTACGCGCCTCAACGAATGAAACCATTTTTTCGAAAGCGAGATTTCTGGACGTGGTTACAGTTGACCATTGATTCATCAATAAAATTTTATTCTATTGAATAAATAAAATTTTATTGTATTCAATAAATAAAATTTTATTATATTGAATAAATAAAATTTTACTACATTGAACAAATAAATAAGTATTATATTTTATACACATTATTATTGTTATGAACATTTAACCTCTTCAGGGATGAATTTTTATGGTAGGGGACAATCTATTTAGATTTTGCTTTTTTCCTGAGAAATTCTGTAGCAAATAGAAATCGAAGAACCTTCATTAACCCTTCGCCGTACTATTTTCTTCCTGGTTACATCAATTAGAAGTTTTTCACTTCTAATCATTTTTAACAAAAAGAAAGATAGTCTATATATATATCATATGTCTATATTTACTTAAATATTTAAATATAGACAACAAGAAATGAGAATTTGATTCAGACTAAAAAGAACGGAATAGCCTTATTATTACTAAAAATCTCATCACATGTCAGACACGTAAAAATATGGCAAGAGGTTAAAATTCTTATTTGCCCCATCCCAGAAATCCTCGTGAGATCTCCCAACATCGACGGACCACTCTCGGATCTTAGATTTAATATTAATGGCAATTTAGAAAACGTTCTCAGCAGAAATTACTAGACACACGTTCCTATCCGATCAGATATTTTCTATCCGATATAAATTCAATCTTCCCCAGCTTCGCCAGTTACTTTTTAACGACAGCTATTT
Organism: Augochlora pura; assembly: GCF_028453695.1. Taxonomy (NCBI): domain Eukaryota; kingdom Metazoa; phylum Arthropoda; class Insecta; order Hymenoptera; family Halictidae; genus Augochlora; species Augochlora pura. Next base: position 9,969,374 of record NC_135782.1, read on the forward strand.
GCGCGTAACGCTTTAGAGCCCGCTCTCTATTAATTCATAGAGTGTTCCGAAACTTCGTCCGCTCTATTCGAGCAGCTCGAAACGTTTTATCTCCTTCAGCTTTTAATCCCGATAAATATCTTCTATCCTACCGTGCCTGTCACGAATCCTCCGAGCGTGGATAGAGAGACGTTGCCTCCGTATGAAATGTTCGACAGAAATTGACGGCAACGGCCGTGCTCGTACGGGAGCTAAGAAATAAGAAGTGGCAGCCAGTCAGTCAGAGGCCGAACGAAAAAAAAAAGAAGGAGGATCGTGTTTTAAGCGGGAGCGACGTGAATGCCAGCTGGCAGAAACGAGGGGCTCTCCCAGACGAATGGAACAATAAGTCCGTCAAATGAATGTTCGCAGGAAGTTCGTATTTAAAGAAGCAAATGCTGTGTCGCGAGTCTTCTGTATGAATTTTAATGCGCCCCTCCTTCCCTCGTTCTGCAGTATTTAAAATATTTGTATGCCAGTGTCTGCTCGCTTTGTTAATTGTGACGCTGGATTTGTGCGACGAAATATAAACGACGTCTTTCAATCGCAATGTTGAACAGCGATATGCGTACTTTGCACTCGTATTTTATCCAAAAAATCGTTCATGCGATTATTATATAATAATTTAATGTATGGATTGTGTAGAATAATTTTAAATTAATTCATTATTACGTCATCGACTGTACGTATTGTATACAATGATAATTTACTTGTAATTACTAGATGTTCGTGCAAAATAATAGAAACTTGTCATTCTTGATTGCGAAAGCAGAAATTAGATGAAAATGTTTCTTCTATTTGAGTAATTACAATAAGTTGAAAATAACGTGTAGAAAAATTTAATAATATTCCCTTCTATTTTCAGCTTACCTAAATTATTAGATGAAACAATTTATTCGCATTTCAAATCATCATGGAAAATTTTTATTTTGAGATCCAGAATAACAAAATGACCAGATTCGATAACAAGAAATGATGAACGAAACTTCTGTGAAACGTTTCGCCGCGCCATCCAATTATGTTGCCGTTTTGTTAATCGTGGAACACGATCTTGCAGCTACGGCAGATGGCGTTGAATGTGAGACGTAAATCGAGACTCGGTTTCCACAGTCGTTCAACGAGAATCCACCGAATAAACTCGTCGGAACAGCGACCTGGACGCGTTGCGCGAAGGAACGCGTCACTCTTCGGGAAGTTTATGTCTCCTTTAAATAGGGATCACGTTACACCTCGCCGGATGAGACAGCGCACACGTAACTATCGCCTTAAGCGAGTTTCTCTCGTTTCGAGACAGGGTAATTAAGTTAATTGAATCGGTTTTCCTTTGATATATGTTAATAACAGGGCGCCTTGTCGCGCTGCGGCTTGCTGTCGCTGCGACGCCGAATTCAGTGCATTATTGAAATTTCTGCTTGTTAAATTATTACACGGGTCGCAATTAATCAGGCTTTGTTCCCGACACGGATATACCTTCGCCGAGACTCTGTTTTGTGACATGGAATATTGACCTGACAAATTTCAGGGTGCCGAGATATCTGTCTTTGCAATGCAACACGCTTGGACGATACACGATCTTTATGCAAGACTCAAAATTGCCTATATCGATTGCAGGAGGCAGAAAGTTCGACGCAGATGTGTCTCTTTTCTTAATGATTTTGATGCGTTAAGAGTGACAAAGAATTGCTAACATTCTTCCGTTTGTAATAAGAAACAGATATTAAATGAAGGATAATTGTGTCTTTCGATAACTTTGGCAAGTATAAAATAATGTATCAATATCAGTTGTATCTTTGTAATCTTATATTTTAGCTGTTCGTTTTTGTAATAAGAGCATAAAATCCACTGTCTAGTTATCACATTTCATCGACTTATTGGAATCATACCAAGAAGGACACACTTTTTTCACTTTGTTAGAGGTATTAATGCGTGTAAACATTTTTCTCCCATTTTTGTTAGAAATCTTCCTTTTCTCATTTTTATCTTAGCAAATGTACTTGTACTACATATATAATAGGAGATATAATGAATGACAAATTATAAGACAGAAAAGTAGTACCGTTGCTAAGATAAAAATACAAAAGAAAGATATCTAAAAAATAGGAGAAGAAAGTTTGCATTCATTATACATACCACATTATATCTTACTTTCTTTTCTTATCTTTTAGGTAATTATATGTATATAAAATATATCTGTATACATGTATATTCTTATCATACTCATTTAACAGCTACGCAAAAATCTCTCCTGCATATTACTTTCGTTATTAACAAAGAATTTTTACTCATCCATAATAACAAAATGATCACAATCATTATCATTATTATTGCAAACTGATCATCGCCAAGAGCATCAGTTTTTCAGCAGCTCGTCGACGAAATACGAGCCGCTATATTTCATTTTAAACAGCGCGAGGACGTCCCAGCCATAAAACGCGAAATCTACGGCGATTCAGGGAGCATAGAAAACGCGGGGAACAATTGAAAGAGCTTCGCGGCGAGAAAGTTGAAATAGGAAGCAAAGAAGCAACGTCGACGCCCGATCCAAGCCGGTTCTTTCAAGCGGAGAAACATAATCGTAAGCAGGAAATACGCGCGAACCATCGTTTCGATTTTTCAGTGCGCGGGCATCCGATGCAGTTGCAGTTTCCGCGAGCCAGAAGACGGCCAGGGATTCGTTTCTAACGACTATGGAGGCCGGGGAAGGAAGTTCTCGAGAAGTCCCGCGGACTGAATCTCGCTGGCTTCCAGCTGCAGGAGATATTTACCGGTAATGCTGATCCGGCGCGTCTACCAGCCGCTGCGGTTTGCGGCCATATTTACGGCACGCGGAGTCGGAACTTCGGAACTATCGTCATTTTTTCGCTGTTCTTTCGCTGCTCTCCAGAATTTCATTTGTCTATGACGGCACAGGTGTGCACGTGAGCATTGTTTAATGGAATGATCGCCATTCGTTCTCTTATCAAATCTCGCGTGAAGAATGTTTCATGTCGCAATTGATACTTTTAACCCCTTTCAAGCTGCGTTGATTAGCGCTTATTTGTCTTTAGTATTTTTCTTAATAGGACCAGGTGGTTTTTATTTCTTGTACTGTCTTTACTTTCTTCCGTTCCTAGGTTTTGATAAGAAATTAATTAAATTTAACTTCGATTTAGAAGAAATAAATAATATTCATATTTAGCAGATGCTGCACGAAATCTTGATCACGAGATTGACAAGTTGCGATAGTGTAAGGGGTTAAGCGCTATTTCTTTGCTGTATTTATTAACGCTTTATTCGTTCTTTTAATAAATTGATAGCTACGCTAATTTATATATATTCCTATTTTTATTGAGACCTGCGGAACGTAAGATTATTGAAAATATAATTAACACGAGAGCTTACTAATCTTTAATGTGGTTATTTTTTTAGTTACAATGACAATATTGCAGAAATTGGGGTGATCTTTATAAATAAATAGACATATTAATAAATATATAAGAAATCGTATAGATAAATATAGAAATACATAAAAGAAGTACTACTATCTATAAGTAGCTCTGCTTTTAAATACAATCGTGAAACTTTTAACAAACCTCTATGCTAGAAGCTGCAATTGCACTTTCATGCACTTTTATTGCAGATGAATAAAATTTGGAATGTATAATAAAATTAAGCAGGAGAGCTAAATGAGCTGCATTTGAATAGATTACTGTCCCATGAATAGTCGACGAACCTTTATGCAAAGTGAACACTTTGTGCATCTGTTGCAAAAACAAGAGTCACTTTAAAATTGTATTTCTTCTTAATAACTTTCATTCTTTTCATATATTTATTCCATTGAGCTGCAGTTATTTTTTGTCTCGCAAATGTTTAAAATTCAGAATCTGTTCTACACAGTTTAACATTTTCAGTCTCTCCATTAATTTCAAATTACTATTAATTATACACAATTTCGCCATTATCGTAAAAATTCGCAAATTAATTATAAGTGAACTGGTGTGGCACCGTAAATTTAAACAAAATTATCAAACTATTTATTTATTAAAGTTTTTACCAAAAGTACCAACTCAAATACAATACTGTAGAGTCATTAAAAGAATTTTAAAATATTTTTATGTAACGCTTATTAAAGTTATTAAAAAAGGAAACTACATTGCAACTGACTCGCGTTTCCTGTAATCAAACTCGGGCAATTCTTCTTTCGCATCTATGCATATTAGTATATTTCACGAGCACATTCCACATCCCAAGTTCTTACAAAAAAAAAACATGTACTGCAGTTCGATGCGTCATAAATATTAAAAGGAATAACTGTTCCCAGCACAACCGCGCGCAAAAGCCGCGTTCTACGTAAAACGCATTTGCATTCGAAAATGGATAATAAAGCAAATTCGTGAACGTCGAACTGTTAGCTGCGCTTCGGCACATTTGCATTTTTCGGCGAGGGATTCCATAATAGGAAATTTCCACTTGCTTAAACCCGAATCGAGTCAAGGAAGCGGGCTTAAGTGTTTCAATGGCAACGCGAATAATTAACTACAGTTCCGGCGAAATTCTCGCGCGCTCGAGCACCTGGCTAGATCTCAATTTCCCTTTCCTTCTAGGCATTGTCGCGGCCGGAAATTATAAGTGCCGTGGCAGAGCAGAGCGGCGCGGCGAAGAGCGAAGCGGGTATCGAACTCGCGCTGTCGTTGCCAAGTTATAATCTCGCGACGGTTTACTGCACCGTTAATTAACCACTAACGATCAAACGATCAGGCAGCCGCTAACGCGGAGAAACAATGCAGCGCGCATCCTCCTTCCGTAATTACGTGCGCGCCACGCGAATAAAGTCAACGACGATGTTAATTCCTCTCCCGAAAGACCGTGGAGTTGCCAATTAGACGAGAAATTAATGGAGGTCCATGGGGTTCGGTGGGACGCGCGGCACCCGCGAACCCGTTCATTGAACGTTTCACGGCCGTTTAACGAGCATTCATCTGATTATCAATACTTACGCGAGACGGTCGAGCACCGGCGCGGCCCGTTCGAGTGGATTACCCGGTAATTTATTAATCTCGGATGACAGTAACGAAGTTGGTCCACTCAACGGCCCATAACACGGCTGCAGCGAATCTTGGCTGTTCCCGTAGTTGGCTGCACATGCTCGCCATTTACTATTCACGTGACTGCTGCTACTTTTCTTTTTTCATGGAATAAGATTTTTCGGAAATTCGTGGCAATGAAACGTTTATCGCGCAAATATTTCTCGCTCTTTTTCGTACGAATAAACGAAAGCATTAATTATTATGACAACGAATACATTTGCCTTTGTTGGTGATGATTTTCTATATATAAATAATCACAGTCAGACGGTTCGTTTGCTTGATGGAATGCTTTTCGCGAGAGGATTCGATGCAACAATAATTTTCGAATAAAATGTATTATTATGCTTCTTATTGCCAGTAAATAAAATATGCATTTGTTAGCACGGCTGCTCTGCATACACTGTTTTCATAAGAATGCTATTTGCATACGCAATAACTGCAAGATATGGAGCAATGAATTAACAACTGCGTATTTTCGACGCAGCGTAATGTGACCCGTTAATATGAGCTACAGCTAGGAAGAACAGTGGCCGGAATATTATTCGAGAAATGTTTGCATGTTACTCGGTAATCGAGGCTGTTTTAACTCCGAAACGAAGACATTTGTTTCAACCATAATATTTCATTTTTAATTAATATATATAAAATTGCATGATTATAAAACACTTCCATTATTTGACAATTTATCGACCACAGAGAAATTTAACAACGCGAAAATTCTTCTGAAAATTACGTAGGAATTTTTAGGGTCGTCTCAGAGCCGCCACTCGAGTGCAAAGGGTTAATCCTCGAAAGCTTATAGTATTACAAGGCTTCACATCTCCTTAGTTAATGAAGAGTCATTTTCTATTATTTTTAAATATCATTTTCGTTGCTCAAAGCATATTTACTTTGACAACACTATCAAGCAATACATTCACATACCTGTTAAAATAAAATACGAAAAGTCTGTATAAAGCAATATTGTTTGAACAAAAATACATGTTCAAAATTCCGTGGACATTTGTTGGTCCGCCCTTAACCATGCCAGGGTCAAATATGAAATCGTACGAATCGCATAAAAAAGAGAGAACTGAGAAGCGTTCGAAGTCAAAGTTTCGCGTGTTTTTCCGAAGTTAGGTTACCGGGGACGCGGAAACTCCGAAGTAAAATGAATAAAGTGAAACGGCGAGCCACGGATTAAAATTGATCCGAATTTGAAATTCAAATGCAACGAAAGGTTTTACCCTTCGTTCGATTTTTTCGCGTTACTGCAACACTTGTACACAACGTTTTACGACGGTCCCCCTCGAATATACAAGACGCCGCGGCGCGCCGGTGACGGTCCAGGGTATGCAACGATTTCGACGAGTTCACGTCGCGAAGAATTTTACGAAACATTTGGAGACTTGTCCTATTCTTGATTCGGAACTCCACGAAACGCTACGACTTTATGAGATACCGTCGCTGCTCTCTTCTCCGGCTAACATCCCTTTCCGAGAAGTTACTCTGTTACCTGCTCTGTGAAGTATTGTACACGCGATTGTCGATCACAAAAATTCGACGAAGGAGATGCATTTCATTAAATGTTATACATCTTTGTATAACTGTATAAATATTCAATCCACTGACAAGTCTTGCTATTTATAGAGGTTGTTATAAAAGTGACTGTCAATTGGGGAATCAAAGATTCTTGAGGTAATTTCAAGTATCTTTTTCCTCAGCATAAATGCAATCTGTGGATTAGTTTATGAGTTATTAATGAAAACCATTGGTCAATGAGAGGCGAAATCGGCTATTGGAAGGCGGCCGAGCTAATACGCGGAACTGAGCTTCGTCCGCTCATTGGTTCGGTCGTCTTGCGCTAGTTGATCTTGTCTCTCATTGGTCAGAGTTTTTTTATTAATAACTCGTGAACGAGGCCGAGAATTGCATGTGCGCTAAGGAAAAAGTTACTTAAAATTGCCATCCTGTGGTAATGGCATCCTCTGTATAATAACCCCCTTGATTGTTAACAAGAGAATTATTAAGATTTCTACACTTTCTATTGACTCTTTCTTCATCTAAAATACAACAAAATAGACAATATTAAAAAGGAATTTAAATAGCTTCTGAATCCCAATAATTTTAATTATATTCAGAATTTGTTTCATCATTTTATTGCAACTTCCCAGGGATGTATATCAACTTTTATTTTATATTAGCATTAGGTTACTTATCTATCCTCTTACGAATTAAATATCGTCCACAGTTCGACAAATATATTAAGCAAAAACAAAAATGCTTTATAAATTATCTTCTGTTTTATCAATTATCTGCACATGTACGTTTCTTTCGAAACAAATCGTAAGAGCAAGGGTTTAATAGACGAAACAATGTATTGCATGTATCGCAGGATAAAGAACAGTATGGTTGCCCGACCGACGCCGTGTAGGATTATAATTTCAGTGTTCTGACAATAAGACGCCACGTTCGCGGATTTCGCAGACGTCAACGAAGAATCGGTCGGCGCGTTGAACCCGCGAGGGATTGACCTTGTCAGCGGGGAATTAACCTTGCAGTGAAATCAAGATTATGAGAACGAGGCGTTCTCGTTCGTACTGGGAGTTCGCGGCGACGTGAACCGCCGCGATCTTGAACGCGGATCGGGTTGATCCCGGCCGTTGAAACTTCGCCCCGAATGCAACGGTGAATAATTCTCCTCGTTTTGCTGTCTCGTTTCCGTCCCCGAGGACGGAATAAATTTGCAAGGATTTCTGTATAGATGTCGGTTCGATGGAAAACCGAAAAAAAAAAGGAAACGTAGACGGAACCGGACAAAAAAAGAAGAGAGACAGACAGAGAGGGAAAGAGAGAACGAGAGAGCGACATGAATTATTGCTCGACGACCTTCCGTTGCGCGGATCAGGAAAAAGTAATGGTTTATTTTCCCTTCCCCTTTCTGCAATATGAAATTCCGTTTCGGTCGATGCGATGCCTGCTCCCGCGTGTTTCTTTTTCGAGGCTGCAGTATTTCAATCGCGGAAATTGAAACGGAGAGGGCTATCGACGGAACGAGCCGATGCTCCGCGTCGAACCGCGTGCACCTACGGTCCCCGCAGATACATTAAACCTACGGAATTCCACTTGCACTTCGGCTAACTGAACCGAATTAAGGAACGACGCAACTCGGATCACGCGTCCTCATTTTCGCGAACTTCGTGAACCGACTTTCCATCCAGGAGTGCTCCGTTGACACGCGTACACTCGGGGACAAAATAGAGAGAACACTTTAAACAGTAACGCTGTTTGTATCTATTTATTTAACTCTTTCCACTCGAGTGGTGATTTTAAGGCACCGATAAAAATTGTTCTATCGTGTCTCCAAATAATTTGTGAATTATCGTATTTATCAGAGTTTAAAATGGTATTAAAAGTGCAACTGTTGTGCGAATTATATGACTCAATTTCATGTGAATAAAATGCGATAAATTATATAAAATGGAAATACTGTAGAACAGGGATACTATGTTGGAATTCGAGATAGAACGGATTCGAGTTTAAAGGGTTATGATAAAGGTTTTTCTATCGTAGTGACTAGCAAAATACCACTATAAAGAAATTATTATTATATTAATTTAAATAAAGAATTACATTAAATATTATAAATAAAGATATTATTAAGATATTATTTTAAATGAAAAATTTTTGAGGAAATATAGTGGAGAACACTTAACTACAACTTCTGAAATAAATCAACGAATAATATTTAATGCTTGATACTTCGTAACACCGTGATATTTAACAACAGCCATAATTCTCACTAATAAAAATTTACAAGACGTGTCTAATAATCGTTTGCTGCAATATTAGCGTCTATTACAGCGAAATGAAATAGCGAATGTCTTTCTAAACCAATTAGAAATTCGTAAATTCTCCGTAATTCTCGCACGATGTCTCCCAATATCGTTAATAAACAAAGAAAAGAAAATATCTAGAAAAATAATCCAGAGACAGGGTAGTTTGTTCCAACTATGAAAATACGAACGTTGAAGCAAGAACCGCAGCACGACGCTGAAATCTTCGGTCGCCGGTACGGTTTAATTGCGGAAATACGAACGAAGAGCAATCGCGTTAACGATAGTCCGGTAAAAATGTAGATATTCCTATATACAAAATATTCCTGAAGCGCCAGGAGCCCTGGACAAAGGAGCGAACAGCGAAGCAGAAATTGCCGGGATAGACGGAAGTTACCAGTTTCTGTAAAAACAGTTACTTAAACTCCGACGACTCCTCAGCAATCGACTTTGCGCCCGTTTCGACGGAAACTTTGCGAGTTGCCGAACGAAACGGGACCGCGGCGCGACGAAGCTCTGTGTTGCTGCTGCGCTGCCTTTGCGAATATTATGACAATAAGAATGAAACAAAGTGTAACCGAGCGGGAGGGGAAACAGAAGTATTTCCACGGTCTCTATCGAAATTAAAGGGAACTATTCGGTGACGGTGGCCACGGAGGAGACCGGAAATTGCCGGGTTCCAGGAATCTCGAGGAATCGTCACTGGGGGGGATTCGAAACGGAATGAAACGGAGGTAGTCGCGTTCGACCGTCTCGCCAGAGAACAAAGGAGGAATCGCGACGGGACGGGCAGCGATCACGATCGCCGCCTTCGGGACTCGCAAACAAAATTAGAAAACGTTCGACCATAAAGGAACGCGTGGTTTGCGGCGCATCGTGGGACAAAGAGACACTCGAAAGCGGTAAGAAATATCTTGTCGCTGAAATCATATATTTATGTTCAATTCTGTTATATTTTACGATGAGCGCGTTTTGTCTTTTTTAAGTTTAAAGTTACGTTAACCAGAGGGTCATTAGCAATTATGCGATCAAAGTGGATAATATTCAGTAATGTGATATTATATTCGTTAAATTATATCAGTAGTCTTGAGAAATTCTAATAGTTTATTTAATAAGATGATGTTATTATAAAATCCTCTTATATCGATGTTTATCTCCTAGCAATATTTATAAAAGGAAATGTAATTATACAACACATTGATAAAAACAGTTGTTTAGAGATAAATTTACCACTATTGCTAACTAATTGAGAACAAAGTGAAAACAATTTCACAAAAAATTCACAACTAATTAAAATCAAATTTTTAGACTTCCTAATTATATATTATCTTATTAACGTAAACACAATTGCATCAAATACTTGATTTCATTAAATATAGATTAAAAATCGAGAATAAAGTAAAATATTATATGATACTATTTAACTCCAAATAAAGATATTTGTTTCAACTTACAGTATCTCCATTTGGCATAACTTTTTATTTGGTACATAGAAAATTGAACGCGTTCGCTTATACTGCTACTATTCGACGATTTATCAAACACAGATAAGTTGAATAACGTGAAAACTCTTTCGAAAATGGAGTACCAATTTTTATCGCCACCTCAGAATCACTCGAGTGAAAAGAGTTAACGATTACTAAAAATGAAAACAACTCGCACCTCACCGTGTCCCAAACGTTCAGTTAACTGTACAGTATTTTCTGACTTTGAAGACACTTATGAAACGGTACTTAATAGCGCTTTTAATTGAATTCCGTTGCGTCATCCCTCGGACCGCGTCTTTCACCACCTGATTCGCTTCCCGGCTCTTTCATTGCGACGGTCGCGATCGCGCGACATCGAAATTTCTTTTCACGTCACCAGCCGAACCCCCGGGAGATCTATTAAAGCCTCGATCGAGCCGCTGCCCCGTCGATCGGGATACACAGGAAACAGGAGACATCTTAAAAGCTTTGGGAAATCGAGGGAAGTACCGCAGCAGGAGATTCCTGGGGAATCGTCATTAGCGGAAGTTACAAACTTGGAAGTTATAAATCCTTGGTATACGGAGGAAGAGATGGCTTCAGAATTTCGAGAACAGGAGGGCGGGAGGGAGGGAGGAGGGGGGAAGAGGCCCGACGAAGTCTGAAGACCCGTGGATCCGTGGAACCGAGCCAGCCGGGGGCTCCTCGAGTGGGTTCGAGCGAGCTCGAGAAAGTTGCAACGCGTTTGAGCCGGTTGGAAGAGGTTTGACCTTCCCGATTTTATTGCGTCTGGGAATGGCAGAGCCGTTGCACACTTCGGCGCCGGCTTCGCCGCAAAAATGTCCGGTTTTTTTCTCGAACCGGCTGTCGGTGTTTCGCTTTTCCGCCGCTTTGAGGACTTGGGCCGGGTCTGTCTCACCGGCGGTCGCTATGTACATATCTTTGCCGAGCTCCTTTGAATTCACCTCGCGGAATCACGGGGCGAGTTCAAATTGAAAGTACTGTCGGGGAGACCGCAATAAAACCGCCGCGGTTCACGGCGACGACGGCGCGTCGGGAAATTAAGAAAGCCAAGGGCAAAGGAATCGAGTCAATTGCACAGAAAATAGGGCATTTAAATGCGACTCTCGCTACGTTTCCGGGCGTGCACCGGCCGACGAAGAGCCGAGGACTTTTCGGCGGTGTTCGTTAACGCCGACTTAATAGCGGCACAACTTCGCCCGGCAAAGGGCAGCCTCTCGCAGATACTTTTTAACGACCCCGCGCGAGGTCCGTCGCTGCCATCCGGTTGACGTATTTTCTACGCGGTCCGGCAACTTCTTCGAAACCCTTCTGGAGAACGCGAACATTGCTTCGGTGCACGAGGGAGAGTTTAATCGCCCGGGTACCGCCGAGGATAAATCAGCCGCCGCAATGCGGACCCAACAACGGTTTCGGCTAATCAGAAGTAAAGAACTGATACCGGGAGAAATGTTTTGTTGATCCTGAAGCAACGTCGTTCACAGTGTTCGACCCACAAAAGGAAAGTCAAACATTCGTACAGCAAGATCTGAGAAATCTTGCGTCCCGAAATGTGGCTCTCGGAGCTATTCATAGTTTCTGTTGAGTATACCAATTTGTTGAGATTTTTACTAGGAAATTAGTGAGAGAAATTCTTCTATTTAAAATCACTTGAAGCCTCTAAAATGAGTGAATAATTACATGGAGGTAGCAGTATGTTCTTATGATCTTTTACTTCATTTATTTATTGATTTTAAATAGACTTTCAAAAATGGCACTAGAAAGCGTCTCCCTGATTTTTATAGAGTACTAAATACATTAAATTTTATATTAAAATCGATTATATTTTCTCGAATTTATTCAAAATAAAAATATTAATCAATATTGTCACGACGGCGTGCTACGTCTTAGTAGATAATTGTATCTTGAATTATTGTCAGAATGAATAATTAGAGAAAGAGAGAGAGAGAGAGAGTGAGAGAGAGAGAGAGAGAGAGAGAGAGAGAGTGAGAGAGAGTAGAAATAGAACGTGTGACAATTAGCGAAGCGAATAAATCCAAATAAACCACACTATAAATTAAAAGAAAATTTAATTTTCTTCTATTTATTCTTATTCAAGATAATATAACTTCGAGATATAACGTTCCAGATTTATTTTCTTCCAAATATCTGTGAATAAACGTCATTCTTATTTCGATCTAAAATCTGTAATACAGACGAAATTAATCCAAAATGATAAAATGATCCATACAATGGAACGCTATGCATTCTGAGCTAAGAAGCTACACGTCCACGCACGAGTCATTTTGACCCGAGCTGCCGATGATTACCGAAGTAGATTTGCTCTTTACAATCGCAGCTCTTTTGTGATCGGTCATAAAAAGCAGAAAATGTATGTTGAACCGAGTCTATACTCGGAGTGATTCAGAGACGTTACAAATTGTAGATGGATCGAAGCATGATGACTCATCATTGATGAGTAATTAGTGGATAGTGGATGCTTTCGAAACTTTGCTCGCTCGCGAATTACGGATCGAGAGTATCTGCTTCAGCGAATCGACCCCACCATACGAAAAGCTAATACAGATTGTAGACGTTCGCGATTGCATCAATTAGCTTGATGAATAGGTATTATCCTGCTCTGCTATTCTTCAGATTTAGGGTGGCGGCCAATTGACTAGAGCAAGAACAATTAGCCCGGTTTACTCGTATTCGGGCGTAATTAACTTTATATTTATCGAATAATACATATTAAATTCTTTTATTCTTTCATTTTGTTTATTTTGGTATAAACGTCTTTTTATAAGAATATTTTTTTATTTTTTTTTATTCCATCATTTTGTTCATTTTTGCACAAAAAGTCTCTTTATTTTGCTCATTCTTTTATTAAAGATTTGACTAACTAAAATTTGTTAGTTTCTTATTTTGTCTATTCCTGAACAAGAAGTTTTATTATTCTTTTCTTTCGTTTACTTCTGGATATAACATTTCTTCATGTTATTTATTTGTTAATAGAAACATTTAATATGTCTTATATATCTTATGTTACATTTACCTTCTTATATCTTATGTTCAATGAATATGAGGTTAGTTATGACCGAATACAAATTGATCAGCCTGTAGCCAACGACTATGCTATACCGTGCGATTACCAATTCTTCTTCGACTCGTTCCACTTGAAATGGAATCGAAAAATAGATAGGAAGCAGCAATTTTTGTACGAGATATGGAATGTCAGGAGAAAGTTGCTCGTAGCAACAGAATCGGAAACTTTACTTTCATGTAGTCGAGCCACCTGCCTATCATAAAATAATGGGCCGATATAATGAGGTGCTTGAAGAAAAATCAGCAATATTTGCTGTCCTGCTTCAGTATCAGTATCTGTGCATGTCCCAGTTTCATATTATTCTTATTCTGTACACTCTGGAATAATCTGCTAAAATATCCGAAGAAATTTGCAAATTGTATAGCATATCATTTTTTAATTTCGTTATGAATATGGTTATAATTTTAACTTTACGGTTCACTTAGAACGAGGAAGATTACAAACGATCTCATACATATTCTTATACAACATATAAACATGGTATTATTCATAAATGTAATGTAAAGTAGCAGAACAAATAACAATTAGTATATTAACAATTTACCGTCCGGTAGCCTATAAATTTTTTTTTTCCAGATCGGTGGTCTGTGAATTAGTTGCCATAGCAACTAGTAATTTGCTATCTATTATTAAGGTATTATCGTATCATTTCTTAAATATTAGATACTATTAGTTAATTATATCAGATAATATTAGATAATATTAAATATTAGATACGAAAGGTATTTCGCTATGAATAAAATAAATAAAATAGATAAAACAAATATTGTTTAATGCTAATGTTGTAAAAATATCAAAATGTTTATGACCGAAGTACAGTAATTTCTCTTGCGTTGTCTTTCGACTTAGAAACAAAAGTCTTGAGAAAATAAGATACTATTATCCGATATTTGATTTAGAAATATACAATATTCGAGCTCGTTTTCATAGTTATTGCTAATCTGCGACTAGAAAAACGAGCCTAAAAGTTCGAACAATTATATGTTTTCTTCTCAAGTTTTCCATTTTGCACTTTGAAGCCGAAGGACAACGCGAGAGAAATTACTTTTATTTCATTTTTCTCGATCTTTTCTCTTAATCTCTAAAAGCATTGTTTACGAACAAGAGACTCGTTCTCGATGTCTACTATAATTTCAATTAAAAGTCGCGCGATTAAAGAACACAGATCCGCGTACCGGAAGTGCGTCAGCGCGCGTGTAACGCAACCCGTTCGTGTAACAATCTCGAAAACTCTTTTGGCACTCATGACTAATTCGCACCGCGGATATGAAGTTTATTACGAATTGATGTTTTTTCGGCATGAGCGTACCACCCCGCGAAATATGTACAGCAGCACTGCGCAACGGCAAGCAGCTAAACTGTTAATAATGGAGTCCGGGGAACGGAGAATTGAGAGAAACGCCGGCAAGCGAGGCGTTATTTCGGCTCTGATTTTATTTTTTTTTTGCGCGCAATATTGTGAAAAATGTTTTGTCCGGAGCCGCTCGACGCCCACAAAGTTGTCTAGCTATTTGTGAAATTTGATTTGCTAGCTCGCGGCCATGGATATTCGTTGCAGTTCACGGTTCAATAATATTTAACACGATGTTAACTTTACTTTGCAGCCGGCAGAACCGCCCGTAAAATAGAGAAAACTTGCTCCCGGATTAATTTTAGGGGATAGTTTGTTCGAACATGTGTTTGCGCAAACATTTTCGATCGTACTTTGACTTTTTTCTTATCGGGGATATTTAATATTTGATATATAGACCGCGGATTTTGTGCGCTTATAACGAGAATGTATTCACCAAATATGAAGCAACGATATAACATCTAAAGAATTTAAAAATACTGTCGAACAAATTTCGGGTTATTAAACTAACTCTGAAATAAAATAAAATCTATGTAGCTTCTATATTTCGCAGTTAGTGCGGACTGTTTTTATTTTGGATAAAAATACGACAGGGTAATTGCAAGATATGTTCGAAAACTGCTTCCTCTGCAAGAATAGAGACTTCCATTTTACAAACTAATGATCGTCGAACGCTTTCAAATATTCCAGTTATCTTCGAAACAGTACTAAATACATTTTCAGCACAGTTCCAAAATTAATCTTCTGTTTCTATCGCATTTTCATGAACCAACGTTTATATATTTGTTAAACGCTCGTATCTTTCTAATAAAGCAGTTACTTGAACTTTTCTAGGCTATTTAATCTCAGTAATACATAGTACAAGTTTAGTCGCAACCTTTCAGGACACTCTGTCTAGATGACCGAAAAATTCTCTGCAACCCTTGCAGTATTTTTAAGAGTAAAACTTCTCAGGTATAGATATAATTCCATTCTTTTAATTCCACATACAATTCCGTTCCCTTGATGTCGATATTTAACTATTCATAACAACAAATACATAAATTCCTTTTTCTCCTAAAAAAAAAAACGATTGCAATCGAAGATCCTCTGCTCGTTTTAATCGCGAAGAAAACGATACGATAAGAGGGTTAATGCATCGGTAACGGGTCCCCTATAATCCTGTTTGGTCTTCCGTTCACTGAAATCATTGAACGAGAAATGTTTCATTTAATCCGAAGTGCACTCCCGGCCATAAATTTGCATAAGTTTCGATCGCGTGGCGCGGCGCAAAGAGTTCGCTTGGCCGACACCGGATGTCATCAACGAGTAGCCGGGGTAATGGGTAAAAACACGGGGGTTGGCCTGAATTCAATTTAACTTGTCTTAACGGTATTTAATGGGTTCCTCGATACTGCATTCCTGCCAGTATGCGGGCCATTCGAGTCGGCGGCGGTGGCGGCGGCGGTGCAGATGCGCGGCTACTAAATTACGAAACGGTTCGTGGGAGCGCGAAAGAGCAGCAACGGCGTTCGTACCCGTCGGCCGCATCGGTGTCGGGCGCAGTTGACGGATCCGTTCTGTAAATCTTTCATCGGGAGATAAAGCGGAATCTCTGTCTCATAGCCAGCCCGGCCCCGGAATCCTTCGGCAGACGTCGGCCGCGGATGTCTCAAACGAAATTCGAGTTTTCCCCTCCCGGCCCTCTTTCCCCGGCCTTCTTCTCCGGCACTTTTTTTTTTATCCACGCTTCTCCGTTTATCCGGCGACCTCTATCGATCCGCCGTTTATCCCTCGGTCCCTGAGAAACTTGGTTCTTTCTCTTCGAGCTCGAAGCTTTCTTCTCGGTTTTCGTTCCCCTTGACTTTTCAACTAACGTTCTTCCCTCGTCCGCCTTTTTCAATAGTCCTCGCTTCTCCCCGGCCGTTCTCCCTCCCTGCCTCCGTAATTACTTTTCGTATCGATGATTCCCGGTGATTGGTGGATTTAAGGGAAACTCTTTAATGCAGGAAAATCGTGTTTTCCCTGGAATTATGGGGGAATAGTTTCACGCCGGCCTCTCCCATCCCCCTTGCCAAGGCCACAATGAACCCTCTCCCCTGTCGGAGCCGCTCGTTTCGGCTCGCTGAATTTTCCCGCTCGCCACCGACGCGACAAACATCGGGCGACTAAGTGATTTTAGATGGAAACAGAACTTTCGGTCAATTCCGCTTCTCTGCTCGTTTTATTCCCAACTTCGCGGCGCGCTGCTGCGAGGAAATATTTTTTTTTTACGACGACCTGCTCGCGGAATCTTGCAGTTACGCTCTTTGGAAATGTCGCCCGCAGCCTCCCCATGGAATTTATACTCTCTTCACCCGGCGATTATTGATTTGCTGTCGAGAATTCTGAATGCGAAGTTTAAACATTCTTGGAGACTGTGAGTAGGAAGGGCGCGCTGTACCAGTTAGTTTGAAACGAGGGGACTGCAAATCAAATTATTTGTAGAGCAAAGAGTATTCTTATATGTGACAATTATCTTACTTTTACTTCCTCTTGTAGCGATATAATTATTTAATTCGTTTTATTTCGTCTCTGTCTCTAGAATATATTCTAGCTTTGACTAAAATTCTAATCTCGTGGCTATTTATGTAAATAAAGTTTAATTTAATTTATCATGCCACAAAATATCGACATTTCTTCGTGACGAATATGCTTGTCAAAAATTGCGAACTGTCGAAGCAGGATATTATCGAAATTTTAATATTATGTATGATATCAAAAGAATTTCCAATTTAAGTAGCTAAAAATGTCGAAGCTATTGATAAAATAATCGGTAGACCGAGGACCTTCATGCAAAATAAAAGTAATTAGTTGATCTGAAATTTCGTTATTAACTTTGAATTCAAAATAGTATAGAATAACATAAAGTATCTCCATTTTACATGATTTATTGATGCAATTCACGCATACGAAATTGAATCTATATACCAGATATACTTTCAACATTTCATTAAAAATAAAGAGAATTGATGACGTAAGAATTTTCTTACAACATCATATAATAATCTGGACTGGTACCTCAAAGTCACCATTAGATTGCAAATGGTTAATAATATCACTGAGTTGAAAAATAAAATTCGTTTATTTCAAATCTTACTATTCTAAAAATATTTTCATTGTTTGAAATGTTCGTCACGAATCTATAAAATCCCCAGAATCGCGTTAATTTTTCTAGTAACGATCGACATATTCCGACTCCGCATGCTAATCGAAGCGTAGCATTAATATTTCAGGATACGTAAAATATTCTGTTGTCGAAAAAATATAAGGAAACGCCGATCCGCAGCGTCGTTCCTCGCGTATTCAAATTAGCGATCTACTTTCCCGTGATCCATTACCATGGCTCCCCGTGCATCCGCGGCGTCGCGACGTCGCGTCTTTCCGCCGCATCATTCCCGGCCGTGTTTTATCTCGCATACCGTATCCATCTAGACATCGTTTTTCATTCCCCCTTGATCCGCGTTTCCTTTGCCGGCTGGCCGTCATTTTTATTCGCCGTTTCCCCTTCATTTCTATTCCCGGCTCATACGTTATTCCCGCGGCCCCTCTTTGCGCCTTAGCAGCACTGTTTCATGATACCTTCGATATCCTGTTTGCAGTTCATTTGAATGCATGGAGATACCCCCGGGATCAGAAAGCCGTTCACGGGGCGCAACACGTAGGATTCCGAAACTCAGATTTATTCCCCTAAGTACAGTCAATATTCCGGCCGCTGCGGAGCGCGCCGACGGCGTGGCACACACTTTTCTTTGGCTCCGCGGCGCCGCCGCCGCTTTAAATTGATACCGAAGAGTTTTAGGAAATTCCGTCTCGCGGAGATTGAACTCGGTCGTCCGTTTCCCGTTTCCCGTTTCCCACCCCCCTTTTTTCGCGTCGGTCTCGGTCGACTACGGTTTATTGTATCGCAGTCGGTGGTTTCCGGTTGAACGGGCATCTTTTTCTTCTTCTTTTTTATTTTAGCAGTTGAACCTCCACGGGCACGTTATTTTGCAAGATCGGTGACGAAAGCTTAGGAAAAATGTAGTCGGTATTATAGTAACAAATAGTAGCAGATCATTTTTGCACATTGTGTTCGCAACGCGATGAGACAGTATTAAGATTTTTACATTTTTGCAATAATTCAGAGAACAGCTATTGGAATATTTCAGAATATTTCACTCACTGTCTCTCAGTGGTCGATAATTAGGAAAATATCATATTATATGTACTTACAATAAATAAAGAACATCTTCATGCAAAATAAAAATTGTACGAAGACAGGGTTAAGTGAAGATGTATTCGCTTTTTCAGCAATTTTAATAAACTGACGACAGTGCTGTAATTAAACTGCGACTTTTCTGAATTATTTCAGCAAGTAGACAGTGATGCAATAATATTTTCAAATTGTTTAAATGATTTAATTTACTTTTTGCATTCGATCTATTCGTTTTTATCATAAATGCATAACATATGCAGTCGCAGTAATGGCAAACTTTTCTCCTGTTTTCAATGCTCTGTACATCTTTTGCTAATTTTTACCATGAGTGTATAAAATTCTCTGTCTATCTATTTATAAAATCAGTACTATTAAAAATTCTGTACATAATTATATGTATATTTAACCCTTTGCACTCGGAGCCATTTTAACTGTAAATTTGAAACAATTTTTCTGGTTCGTGGTATTTCCATTCTATTTAACAAAATAAATTTTTATGCATACAAAATTTATTCTTATGACTCCTACCAAGAGTTTTACTACTTGACTATTTTTTAAATCTAAACCTTATTGTTGCAAAAATTATTTTGAGATGAAGTAGAATAATTTTAATTTAAATAAATTTTGTATGCATAAAAATTTATTTTGTTAAATAGAATGGAAACACCACGAACCAGAAAAATTGTTTCAAATTATTTTGAGATGAAGTAGAATAATTTTAGTGGTGCCTTAGTGTCACCACTCGAGTGCAAAGGGTTAATACACTAAAAAAATAGTTTACATCAAGTTAAAGAGTAGAGAATCAATTTCCATCACAAGAATGAATCGTAATAAGTTCGTTTCATTATTATGGACACGATAATTAATAATTACATATAATTTATCAAGGTTTAATAAAATGTATAAAATAACATTAAATAATGCACCAATTGAGAAATACAAAAACGAGATAATCTTTCCAAAAAGCGAAAAATTAAGAAAATAAACGTAGATGAAACTCAACAATCCTATGCGTTCCCGCAGCGAAAAGAGCTGATCTCTCGAACGTTTGAAACTGGAATTAGATAGGACGTTTATTCATTCCGTTATCTCGTCCTAAACAGAAGTGTCCCATTCACGGCAGCGCGGCCCTATCTCGCCGTCGTAGACGGCAAGAAGTTAAAAATGCAAATCCAATCGCAGGATCGCAAAGCGGTATCACGGTGATCCGGGGACAAGAAAGAGGGAGCCGAACGGGAGACAAAGAATTTGCGAGCGATTCGAGTTTCGCGCGATGCTAATTATAGAAACTGCGGACCTACCGGGAGAGAGGTGGACGTCTTGCGCCATTCTGCCGGGAACGTCTCCGCCATTCTGCCGGTAATTGCGTCTCGTATCGCCCGGCGAAAAAACGGAGCGAGCAAGGAAAACAGTGAGCCGCTATGAAAAGAAATAGGGGCCAAGCGATAAAGACGGACAAGAGGGGGTGGTGCGTACAAGCACAGAGCGAGGGGTGTCCTGCCGGCCTACACCGAGACTGCACCCACTCAGCCCTCCTCTTCGCCCCTTGCATCCCCGCGACAACAATCTCGCCGCGGCGGGGCAAGCCGCGAGAATTATGAAAGCGTGTATTTTACTTTTGTCCCAGCGTGCCGCGGCCGAAACCGCAAATTGTGCGACGCTAAAACGTCGTTAACACTAGGTTCACGGAGATATCTTGTATACCTATCTCTACGCCAATTTGACGCACGTTAAGGAAAATTAACATTTTGTAGAATGAGTAATTTATTTTTAAAGAGATATTATCATACAGGTGCATCAAAATAGATCAAAATGATACGGTATTGTATAAGTCCTTTGGCAATGAGTAAAATATTAAAATATTATCTGTATCATGAAAAATAAAGTTTAGCATATTGACATCTCATATTGTCGTTAGAAGAATGAAATTAATCTAGAAGTGAAAATTCAAATAAAATTATTAACCTTAATTTCAAGATAAAAGAGCCATACAATCATTTCTATTATTAACGAAAATAATAAGTTACACTGGAAAAAAAATAGATAGAAAATAAATAAAACATAAAATATGAAACAATAAAAATGAATGAAGAATAAATAAATTTCATACAAGTAATTTCGAATAATATCTCAATTTGCAACAAACGTGGAATTTTGTTTCAATCTTTGCGGATACACCGAAGAGTTAATAGCAACAACACCCACTGGCCTTTCTCACCCAGTTTGGAGATTAGCGTACTCCGGGTCCGAACGTAATCCGTCAGAAAGTCCCGCGATTTCAAGCCCGAGCGATAACCTATCGTTCATTCGCCGTTAACCGACCACACATAAATGATCATTAGAACTAGCGATTTCGTTCGAACCACTCGGGAAACTGTTTCAAACAACTGGAACGTTCGCATAACTGCCGCGCCGGCTGCCAGCAGTTGCTACAGCGAGAGTTGAAGCCGCCCGGTTCTAACAAGTTCGGTAAATAGGACAGCGACAACGAGCAGAAATTTCGTTCGGTTAAACGACGCGTCTTGTCGAGTCCCGGGGCATAGAGGAATCCTGGAAACTCAGCGAATTCGGAGCCATCCAATTCGCGATGCCCCCCTAGCTTCCTTCGATTTTCTAAACAGCAACCTAATCCGCGTGGTCCAATTACCGAGGAGGATGGGCGATCCATTTGCGCGACAATGATCACCATATACGTGATCTACGTCAGCCAGTCATTGTTACACGAAATAATAACTCCAGCTGTTAAACTGACTTTCTTTATTTCCAGTGAAAATTATTAAAACAGTCGTATGAAGTTCATGAAATTTTAGGTACAATCAATTTTTCTAGAGAAACAACCAAACTATTTTAATTTGAATATTATTCATTCGGGTATCTTTTAAAATTGTATAACTTTCCTAGCATTTTATTAAATTGCTATACGATATATGTATATATGTATATAATACATATAATTTATTAATTTTGGCCCTTAAAGCCAAGAAATGAACTTGATTTACAATTATAATCCGCGTTCAGTCGCAACCATCCATACCGTTTGTCTCCATTGTATTATTGTAAATTGCTGTATGTTTTCAAGAAGTTAAGAGCATTAACTGATAATTTATGGGCAATTTGTAGACAATTTGTTTAGAATTTGTAGACATTAATAGATAATTTGTAAGACAAATTTTGTAGAAAACGATCGATTAATTCAGCACTATTAACTATTGTTGGAAGTGCTGAATGTGTCGACAAGATAACACGATCTTTCTCCTTCTGTGATACATTTTTTAATTTTTCCAAAATTTAACTCTTTGACTACGAAAGACGTATATATATGTATACGCTCTCACATGTTTATCAATATATCTATATATAAAAGCGTAAATATGTG
Organism: Augochlora pura; assembly: GCF_028453695.1. NCBI lineage: Eukaryota > Metazoa > Arthropoda > Insecta > Hymenoptera > Halictidae > Augochlora > Augochlora pura. Next base: position 9,991,788 of record NC_135782.1, read on the forward strand.
GTAAATATATTAACGCTTTATATTAAATTACCAATTATTATAGAATCAGTGTGCAAGTTAGGTAAATTAAAAAATAGCTTAGAAAATTAACTTAATACATTTAATAAATTAAAATGTCTTAAAAAATTAACTTAATGTGTCTAGTAAATAAAAATAGCTTAGAAAATTAATGCAGCTAGCAAAGTAAAAACAGCTTAGAAAATTAATGCATCTAGCAAATTAAAAATAGCTTAGAAAATTAATGCATCTAGCAAATTAAAAATAGCTTAGAAAATTAATGCATTCTTAAAATGAGAAACAGCTTAGAAAATGGCTTCATACCATGAGTTTCGTGATTGGCGGAACACTCAACTTCGGCATAAGCTAATCGCAGTGGCGCGAGGTCCGCCACGGAGGGGGTGTGAATCGCGGATCGGATTGCACCTAAAGGACGTGTTGGGTGTCTGCTGCGTCGATTCGTTTACAGGCCGGATGTTAACACCTAACGGAATACGAATCGATACGCCGCAAGCCGCAGATCGTAAATATCTTCGAATTCGCACGCAGCGGCTTGCACAGAGACGCGCGAGCGCGCGAACACACACACACGAACGGGCCCCGTACACACAGCCGCACGTACACCGGACATTCGGTCATCGAAAACAAGCTGCACCGACGAAGTTGCGGTTTTAATGCAGGCTACCTGGTCTCTGCGAACCTGGCCGCGTCCATGTCCCGGAGCTTTACAGGGTTGCTCATATTCATGCTCGCCTCCACTTACGCTTTATTTACATTCACGCCGCTCCGTGTTCCTGCACTTATATTCGCGCGATGGCCGCGCCGCGATCTCTCGTTTCTCCCTCGGGCCATCGAAATACACGCGCCCCTCTTGGAAATTTCGAAAAATCCGGTGCTGGCTGGTCACGCAAGAAAATACCCAGGAATCGTTCCGGGGGCAATGACCACGGCTTCGCTATTTTGCGAATGGCCAGTCTACGAAGCCCGTTTCGAGGACTGCCAATTTTTATTAAAATTGCGACAATTTCTTAATCGATCACTTCACTTGCCGTTTCTAGTGCTTTTTACATGTTTCATTTTTTTTAATACAACATTTTTATAAAATAAATAATTTAGGAAAGGATAAGATAATGTATATATCTTTCTTGACAAAGAAGACCTCTTTGGATGAAAATAAAGTAGACCTCGTAATTCATAAGGGTAATATTTTCATGGACAATTTTCGGTGGCTATTCTTTCATGTACTTCCAAATCTTACACGTGTACAAATATTTCAATATATAAAATTAGTTAATACAGTTATTTATGTTCAACCTATTAACTATTTAATATATATTTAATACATTAATTATAAATGAATTATATATTTAATACATTAATTATAAATGAATTATATATTTAATACATTAATGTAGCTACAAATACGAAAAATATATATTTCATTCAAATATTTTAGTTCATCTAAAATTTATATATTTCGTAAAAGCATTTGAATTAAATATATACTAAATATATGTTAAATATATATGAAATTTGCAGACATATTTTCACTCGACTATCAACCGTGATCAATGTTGCCGTATAAAAGATCTATTGATTAAAGAACCATAAGTATTCCCATATCTACACATTTGTCCATAATGGAGGTATTCCACAGCACAATAAACACATCATTATATCCAGGATAGCCGTTAAATGGGTTACGCGGAACACATTCGGCGTCGCATTAAAACATAAATTCGCTATCCGACGCGGAGGAACCGGACAAAATCGACGGATTCGAAATTCGATGGCAACGAGATGGGGAATGAGCGCGATCATTAACATCGACTCCGAGTGGTTTCAGCGGTGAAACCGTTTCGAAGTAGAACAAACAACGGCGGCGGAGTGCTGGCTAACGCAAAAATTAACGCGACTCATAAATCATGAACGGGTTTCGACAGTAGACGGAAAACTTTTTCGAAACTGGATCGCGTGAATATTCACGGTGTAATCCAATGGGGACCGCAGCCACCTGGCGAAACATTCTCTCTTCTGCCGGTGGTTGTTCAAACGAATTTGAAGCCGTGGTCGGGGACAGGGTAAAAAAAAACGCGAGCGCAGAAAGAGGGGAGAAAATGCGTGAATAAATTCGAAAAATGCGACGTGACTTTCTCGCGGTCTCTCGCATATATATATATATGTATATATATTTTTTTCTTTTTTTTTTTATTTATTTTGTTTCTCTCTCAGTGCTCTTGTTCTCTCGTTGTTTCCTCCCTGTCCGTGCGCCTCCTTTACGGTCACACGTTCGCGTGGCTTGAATAAGCAAGTGGTTCCCCGGGAATAATTGACGGGAAAATGATTACACGACAGCGCGAGTAAACAACGGTGGAACAACGGTGAAACAGCGGCGTTCGCGCCCCGAGAAAAACAGAATCCGCCGGGTTACGACGCGTTAATCATCCAGATAGCACCGACGTCGTATTACACCGCGAGATTAATGAGCGACGCAAGGCGGTGTAAAGTTCGCGGGGCACACCGTAAGCGCGACGACGACGATGCTCTATTAAATTGTCGCATGACTTCGTTACACATCGCGATCGTTTTTCTGAAAGGCGAGCCCGTCCTCTGGTAGCTCTGATACCGACGAACGTTCAATACCTTCGGCTACGAGCCACGTACAGTCCCCGTCTCAAATTCGCACGAACTGCACTTTTCCTTTTGCCCCGCCTCCAGTTTATCGCGTATCGAGAGCTTACTGTGCGATTCGACTTTTGAGGGTCTTTGATTTTTGTTCGAGCTCGACGATACGAATCGCGCTTAAGGTTATATTTAAAATATATATTTCAACTGTATATTTGTAATATATATTTCAACGGTACATTTAAAATATATACTTTTGCCCGAATTTTATGGATTAGATATAATAATTTATTAATTACTTACGAATATATATGTGTATACATTAGCATATATATTATTTATATACGTTATTTGAATCACACAGCGCACCCCATTATTATTATTAGTGCAAAATAATTGTAATTCGTCAGTTATTCCAGCTAATTTATAACAATTGAACGAAAACGAGTCAGATTAATAATTCAAAATCATAACACGTAATTTATTATAAATTTCCATTAGTTATCAATAATTGAGGTACTAGAAGTAGTAATAATAATTTCGTATAACAGTAATCAATCTGCGAACTATAATCGTATCTTGTCTCGCACAAGTTCAATGTCGGTACTTTATTTTAAATTTCTATTTTCTATATTTTTCTTCATTCGCCTACAAGTGCGCCGATTACAAGTGGCGGTGAGTGAACAGTTATGCATCAATTTTATAAACGTGCAGAAAAATGGGAAATCTCAACAAACACCAGAAGATCAAATCTATCGCCACTAACCGAGAAGAGCCGCCGAGATCTCGCGGGCACTATACTATACTGTGTCGAGGCGGCTTAATTTCCATCCGAGCAATCGCATGGGCCCGCAAGAGACCGAGCCTCGCGCTGGTGACCCCGCCTTCTCGTGGCCCCCGTTGGTAACGTCGCGCCTCCAAAAACCCGAAAGGGTGATTGCAGACGCGACAGCTACGTGGGTCACTTCTCTCTTTGGGACGGTCTTCTCCTCGGATGATCCTTAACGGGTGACGGGGGGGGGGGGGGGGGGGGGGGGCGGGGGTTCCCTACCTAACGCGCACAGGTTCCAGGTGTGCGTGTATCTCTCTTATCAGTGTTTTATCGCCCCAACATCTGCCGGCATAGTCTAACTTGTAGCCTCGTCCGAATGAGCTAGCGCTTCGCGCTCAATAGAAAGCTCCTGGTCACATTAATACCAACCTAGAAGAACATATACGATAATACAGCGCTCGTTAGATCCACGTGAACGTTTATTTAAAACTGCAACGTTTCCGGCGCGAGGAAACAAGTGACACCATAATTCCGACCGGAAAAGCGCGGCTTTATTGAAATGTAAATATTCAAAGCTCGTTGCACGCCTTCCGCGCTCCATCAGAGCCGGCGATTTAGCCGGCACCGAATACCGACCGGCAACACGCAAGTAACGCAAGAAGTTATTTCATTAAACCGCATTGCGTGCTGTGTTCCCTCCATCCTTCGTGCGTTATTACGTGTTTCGTTGTTTTGATATACCCCGGCCGAATAATTCGGTCGGCACGCCGCAAGTTTCGCGAATCGGTCGGACGTGAACCGGGCGTCGAGTTTTAGGGGGGGAATCCGATTTGCCAACTTTGAAAAAATAAATTTCCTTTATCTCGGTCAATTGTCGGACACGTGGAGATCGCATGTCCAAAGTTTCGGATGGAAATCCGATGGAACTGCGCTGGAGAAAAAACTGTTTTATCAATTGGAGTGTGTTCGTCATCAGAGGGTGTCAACAATCCGACGAGTTAACGTTCATAAATTTTCCCACCTTTTTGATGTACGGTAGTGCATTGTGGGATATTTTTAGACCCACCTCGTAATATTGCACTAGTTGCATGAGCACAGGTTTATATTTACTCTTAGTTATGTAAAGCAGTTAGTAATACCATCAACGAATGTTATAAACGTGTTCTGTTGTGTTGGCAAATTTCAACGTGTCACTACAGATTCATCAAGTAATCCGAATGATTATTTTATCTTAATATATTATATATTATCTCATATATTAATCAAAATTATTATTTTATTCTGCTTTTATGTTATGCCATTCCTTTGTTAATGAAAATATACCAATTTTGTTTAATTTGAAACACGACAAAATTTCTGTGCAATTTGGATCTATTTAGTCTCTGAAATCCCGTGCCTGAAAGAGTTGAAACATTTGTGGAAATCAAAGTAGAGTAAGTGACATTTTCGAAAATATTGACTTCCGTTTTAAATTGAATGTCTCAAAATAATAAAAAGGCGAGTGAAGTAACTGTGAATTGACTCAGCGCTGAATTATCTCGACATTAAAAGTCTTCTAAGAGTTTGGCAACACGACTTGCAAACGCGTCTTCAAATCCACGTGATCGAAGCAGATGCAAAACCATCCCTTTTTTTAAAGGTTTCTCGCTCGAACGGTGGTTAAAAGGTATAATCAAGGTCCGAGTCCAGAATCCAAGCCACCGACTCGGTAAGTGGAAATTTTTCCTGAAACACGAACGAGATCCGGAACGATGTGGGCGGAAACATAGTGCAAGCCCGATTGCTGGACGATCGTTGATCGATTTTCCTTCGGAGGGACCCGGGATACTTTTCGCCCCGAAGGTGTTCGAGAGGACTGATTGCCGGAGGGACAAACGGAAATAAATCACCTTTAACTCGGACCGCCCTGTCTACCGCGGGTCCCGGCTCCGTCATTGGCCGCCTTGTAGAACAAGCCGGCCACTTTATCGAAGATTAAAAGAGGAGTCCGAGACCTTAATCCTTCCCCGGGTACCGTGAATAGATCGATAGAACGGACACCGCCGACATCGTTTACTGCGAAATAAAGAGATCGAGATACGGAAACGAACGGCGCCGGCGATCTTTCCGCAAACGAATCGCCGTGGAAGAGGATACGAGCAGAGTCGAAAGATTACTGCGATTTTACCGGAAATAGGGGTTGGGGTAATTAAAAAAACATTTCCCTCGGGTCGACGCCGCGGGAAATATAAACGTCGTTTGAAAAGCAATTTCGTATTTCTTCGGCGGAAATTAAAAGGAGCTTCTTTAATAGCTATTTATAAATCAAATGACTCAAATTAATATTCGAGTAATATTCGGATGCAGACATTTTTACGGTATAATTACAGGTGTATATAATATATCATATACTTGCAGTTATATATAATATATAATATACTTACAGTTCTATATAATATGTAATATACTTATAGATGAACATATGTCGTATCATTTTGTTTCTCTAATTATATTTTTACATTTTTCTAAATAAAATGATATAGAATTTTAACATTTTAATTTACTCGATCGAAGCATAATAAACAAAAATATTTCAAATATACATACACGTGATAAACCTCACTACCATTTATTTAAACAAATTGAATTTGACTAATGCAATCTTCGAATGTGAATAAGTTCTAATGCCACGTCCCATGATAAATATTAATTTCCTAGTTTCATTTTAATTAATTAAATTGCTCTAGCTATGTGGGGATTTTAGTGGTCGATTTTCAGAACTCAACGTCTTAATACTATGTACCTAAGTAAACTAATAAATAAATAACTTCATAACTAAGTTCTCAAATCTAACGATCGGGCGATGAAGCATTGTTGAGAATCTCATTTGCTCGCATTGGTACACGAATGATGTTTGCTAAGAAGAAGCACGAACTGAATAGCAAGTTCCAAACGTATGTATGTACCATAGCCGGTTCATTCAGAATCTTCAAAGAGCGTGGTCTCTCGTTAGGAGGATGTCAGAGAGCCGACGAAAAAGTGTACCTGGCAGTCAAATAAAACAGGGTCGCGTGGTCTGCGGGGGTGTGAAATGTTTCTGTGGCAAAAGGTGGCGGACTGTTATCTCTCTGACGTACGACCGAAAAGCCCGGCGTGTTTTCTTTCGCCGCGTTTCGCCTTCGCCATAGCCGTGCCCGCATTCCATTGTTCCTGGATGGTATCTGCGATCGATACCGGGAGCCCGTTACACAACTCCATACCGCTGAAACGTTTCCGCGTGCGCCCTGATACGCGTGATTCGCACGCGTGTACATCCCCCATGCCGTTCTATTACGGCGAAATACATTTCCGAGGAGACGTTCATTCGAGAACTTTGAAGTAACAAGGGATCGGGAAGCTGGAGCAAAGTGCTATGAATAACATACGCAACGTCCCGGTGAACTATTAACTCCTATCTGATTTCAATCGGTCCGCGAACAGCGACGAGTTGAAACGTTTCGCCCATACAATTGGCTATAGTTCAGACTACTTTTTACTGTTCAACGAAGCAGTCAATATCTCGACTGTTAAAAAAATTACTACAAATTACAAATTTCGAAAATTGAAGACGAGGTACTAAGAGAGGATTTCCAGGCAAAAATGAACCCTACCAGTAATTTTACAGATGAAATTTCGAAAACATGCATTTCAACAGCACCTTTTACGCTGATTAAAATTATAAGAATATTATTTCGCCAACCAATATTTTTGTTAATTAATTAATTTTACAAAACTTGAGATTTTACACGAAATTGTATTCAAATCAAAATCATTATACTGCTATGAAAGTGTATACAAAATTCATTTTAATATAAATGAATTTGTGGTTCTATTTATATATTTTATTCGATCACCGCAGAGTAGAGAAAGGAGATAATAATTAAATAAAAATGCTCATTGGAGTTAAAGGGACTAATAAAATCTACAAAAATTAAACGATCCGTCTACCTATTGTATAATTTAAAAAAAAACGGTATTTCTGGGAGGATGAAGGAAAGAGAACGAAGAATTTCTGACTTACTCTGCACATTCTACAGTAGAGGCAGGTCTAACGATTTTTAAGCTCTGCTGAATCGGGTCGAGTGAAGGAAGGAGGAAGAGCGTTACAAGCGTCTACGATAGAATTACATTCCGACGCTTTCCACGACATTTTGCAGCCTAGTGGTTCTAATGGGTTCTAACATTCATTTAATCTTGTCGCTGAACAGGACTGCCTTACGACTGCCGACTGGACATTATCGGTCTATGGGTCCCACCAAAACTCGATAATGTAAATAATCAAAATTCGGTTCTAATGGCTTCTAACATTCATTTAACCCCTCTTAGGCACTACACGCCACTATAGTGGTTTTCGTGAATGTTTCCTGCTTTACTCAATTATTTTATCAATTATTAAAGCAAACGATTAAAGTGAAAGTGTGTATGTACAATACACTAAGAAAAGAATATACGTAATAAATACTATATATAGCTATACGGAAGAAAATGTATATTAAGAAAAATGGTAATTTAGTTATGAAAAACTTTATTTGCGCAAAATCCAGCCGTGCTTAAGAGGCTAATCTTGTCGCTGAATAGAACTGCCTTACGACCCGACTGGACATTTTCGGTCGAACAGTCCCACCAAAATTCGATAATCCCATAGAATGTCGAACGTTCTCGCGCTGCTGCGAAGCAACCCTTCATTTCGACGCAGCGCAGGCCTACTTGGAGAATGTACACCGCGGTGCAATAATGCCATCGGGGTCAAACCTCGAATGCTACCACTTACAGCGCGTTCTGTCTGTTCACCTAAGTCGCTCGTATCGCAGCTGAGTTCACTGCCGCTGCGAAAGGTCAGGGAAAGCCAATAAAGTCTTGCAATGGTGCCCTAGGTCCTTTCAGACTGTAGCAAAAGACTGTGTATACTGATCTTCGCTGATTCGTGTTGTTAACTCTTTGCACTCGAGTGGTGACTCTGAGGCACCACGAAAATTATTGTATCGCATTCAAAAATAATCTCTATGTTATTGAAGTTCAGATTGTAAAAATTATTAATAGTGGATCTGCTAGCGTAATCTACAAGACTCAATTTCATATGTTTAAAATGCAACTGGTCGTATAAAAAGGAAATATTGTTACTCTGAATATTTATTTCAGATTTACAGTTAAAATGGCTTAGAGTACAAAGGGTTAACTTCTGTAGGAAATAGAATTTTAGTAGCTTTGGATCGCTTGCAGAATTTTCTTGGGTCGTATAAGGTAAATGTTCTAGTGATGGGACATCAATTTATGTTTTAATTAATATTGAGTTTTGTATTAATAAATAAGTTAAAAGATAAAATTGAGTAACGTTTTGCAAACATTTCTTTCTACGGCAGAATAAATGCGTTACGTTTGGAAATAGAATACATTGGGGATATCCTATGGATAGCTTCGAAACTAACATAATAGGTTTCAGAGAACTAAGTATAAGCAATCTTTAAACCAATTACCAGTAACGAACGATACAGTAAGCAACGTAAAGTATTTGATATTTATTTATAACAATATTAGGATCATTTTGTGAAGATGTATGGTAGATGATTGGTAGGACCAATCTTGAGAATTCATATTTATTGTAATATATTTAAACAAATCGAATTTTCCTAAAATGTTTCTATTAATTAAATTGCTTTAACTTTGTAAGAATTTTAATGGTGGATTGTCGACTATATTACGTTGTAAAACTACATTACATTGTCGAATATATATGACATTATTTACAACTAAGTAAATCACTAAATAAATAACTTAATAACTAAGTAAATAAATAAATGAACGGCACGCCTGTTCTCAAATCTAACGAAACTCGTTCTACTTTGTACTTCACTGATCGCTTTTAATCCAACGATACCAATTTTGTCTACGTCTCGCTGTAAGTAAATGTTCCATTATCGAAATATTCCGGTGACGTCGGTGATCTCGGATAATCGGGGGATGCGCAGCAATGTATACAGCAGCACGAGACCGGTGTAATAGCATCGCAAGTAACGACCGCATCCCGGAAAGACCATATAACGTCGGCGCGGAGTCTTTGAAAAGCAAGGTTGTTTGTTCTTCGCGGGGGACGGCGAGCGCGGGGAGGAGGAAGACCGAGGCCGGTTCAGAGGATCAACTAGACCATTTTGTGGGTGGCAGGTTTCAGGCGTTTGACCTGGAAGGCATTATTACACTCGACTGTACGTGTGTACGGGTCCGCGCCGACAGAAAGTCGAGAGGCCGGAGACCGTTCGAATCCAAGGCGACGCGGGCTTCAAAGCCACATAAAAGGCTTTCAGCATGCAGACGGGGAAAGCCGAAAACGAACGAACGACGACTTACACTCGCTGGAGGAGGCCGAAGGAGCCTGGGCGAGGATGCGATGGGATCGGGCACCACGATCTCTCTTTGCCGCGCGGCCAAACGTTTGCGAACTGCTTCGAACGTGCAGGCACCAGCCAAACGCGAAGCTGGTCTGATACCGACCGTGTACAGGACCCGGCCACGAACCAGAACCCCGTTTATTCCAAGCGGCTCGAATGCCCGGGCTCCTTTGAAAGCCCATCAGCCTCTTCGCTTCCAGGCTACTTCGCGTGAATTTTCCGCTAAATTTCAGTTCGTTGTCTCCCTTCGATCGTGAAACGAGCGCAGCTCGCTACGCGTTTATACTATATATCGTACTTTCCGAGGGGAGAGCGCGATGCCCTTGAACGTCCACGAACGATCTTCGGTAATCGTCAGCGATCTCGTCGTTTTACAAGATGTTCAGCTGCCGGTAGAACGGTTTTTATCTCTCTTTGGTTTGGCTGCACTCATCGCTACGTCATCGCTCGTCTCGAGTTGTGCTTCTGGCTCGGTTTTATACCGAAGCTGTTGAAATCACGTAGAGTGACGATTCGTATTAACAATTAGATACGTTTTAAAATATAATTATTTTTTAAGGGTAGGCAATGGCTTGAATTTTCTTAAACAGGCGAAATAATTTTCTGAGCAATGTGTGTAAATTTTTCTTTTAAATTTTAATTTGACGAAATGAAAGAGAAAACAAGAGATTCGCGTTTTTTAACTGAGCTAGTATAAATGACAGGTTTAATATAAATATTTCCATGAGAAATTTTTAAATAATGTACTGTAATAGACATTGTACAAAGTTAATATATATTAGATAATATGTAATATATGTATGGATATATTAATGCATATCTTATCGATATATTAATATCTAATAAGAGACATATATAATATATTATATATCCATGTTTTATAATTATTATTGTTATTAATAGACATATAAATTCAATTTTGGCAACGTTATCAACCGATATTTATAAGTCATTAGTGTTCAATAGTTTCAGTGTTAAAAAATGCGTCTCCGTAATGCATGTTGCAAATTACTTCGGAATCTGTTGACGTTTATGAAAGTTGTAACTGAATTTAAATTAATATTATATTATTTTCTTTTTCATATTATTTCGTACATTATAATATTTTCGCTCCAGTGAAATGAAAGATTAAGAAAATTAAATTCTGCAGGATTTTAATTTCTCTACAGCTCCATTCAAAGATGCAAATTCGCTTAACTATTCGCTTAAAAGTATGGCGCAGTCCGCGAGGTTACCCAAATTGTATGTAATATCGTACGAATGGAATTCAAAATCAAATATACACATGAAACTAAAATAAAGGATACACAGTCCTGTGTTATCCGGTAATAATTTTTCAACGTTCCGCGGAAAAATATTTCAAACGAGCGATTCCCATTTTCAGAAAACAAAAAACTCTCGGTATTGGAGCGTCAAAATTATTCATACAATTTCGCAGATCGTGCAAAAGTTAATCGCGATGCAGTTACGGATTTTTACGCATTCGTATCAAATGCTGCCTGGTGATGTTCGACGTTACAAAAACTAACACAATTGAGTACGATTTTAATATTCCCTTGCGCTCGATGAAACAATTTTACAGAATTCATTCTCCTGCCGACTGGTTATTAAAAACAGGAATTAATCGTCTCTAACACTAGTTATAAGAGAACAAATAAATAGAGTACGGTCAATTACATAATTATCATACAATTAATACAAATTAAAATTTATGAGCAAAGAATATATTACGTAAGTATCAATATTTATAAATAAAGAACATATAACACAATTAATATGTATTAATATTTATGGTTATATTATACAATTAATTAAAATTTATGATCAAATCATATGTAATTAATATATTTATATTGATCAAGGAATACATATCAAATTCGTTTGCTATGTTATGTTCTTTAGTTTCGAATAAAAGGCTTTATCACGTCTTATTCGATAAAGTTAATAATGCCCGAAAACAGGCCAAAGGCGAGCAATTGTTCACCCCCATAGTAATCGGCTTTGCTGCTCTAGTAAATTAACAAAGATCTGACAGTGTCTGCTGGGAGGGTACGCGCCATACCATCTGGGCAGTGTCGTAAATCTATTCGCGGCAGGAACCGCATCGTTTTTCCGCGGATTATAAATTGCGTTGGACTGTTACCTGTCGGGCAACTTACTTGGCATGTTTAACGCAACACGATTCCTCGCGTGATGGACGATCCTTGCTCCTCCAGGAGTAATCAAATTTTATTCCGAGCAGTAACACTTCGCCCGGTACATGGTCGCGAGCATACTTGACGCTGAAATATCGACGTTTCATCGAAACTACGCGCCGGTGGCAGCTACATATTTCAGCAACAAACCGTGAACGCGGCGAACGCGATTCCGCGGGAAAGTTGGCCGCGCGCAGAAACGAAGGAAAACGGTAGCTGAAAGACACTTCAACTCGGCTGTAATCAATAGTTATAATTCCAGCGGCTCGGAGCCACGGAGATTCGCGTTAAACAATGTACACAAACCGGAATTAAACGGAAACCCATTCGCTTTGCCGAAGTTTCCGGCTGGCAGATAATCCCGTTGAAGTTTCGTTTCGAGTTCATATCTTCGCTGAATTCGCGATTCTCCACGCTACGTGTTCTTTTGCGATATTTTATGACAGGATCGGAGTGGGATGATTCTGTCAGTCACCGTGTTTTACCCCATGTACTGTGCATTTACAATAATTTTACTTCTGTTTAAAAGTAACGATACCAAATCGATGATACCGAATATTTTTACAATAAAATTTTATCTGTAGCTTTGTAAATTCGCAAAGTGAATAGTTAAGTTTTTTAATATATAGTGTGCGTTGCAAGTAGACTTGAAAGAAATCACGCTTTCCAAAATAAAAGAATAAACTGTACATACAGAGATTAAATTTTCATCTCTTTAAAGGCACAATTTCGTTGAATATTTCGTGTCCTTTGTATGTTTGAATTATGAAAAAAAATCATACTTATATAAAAAAACATTACTATATAATTTAAATGTTTTAATAAGTGTCATATAGACAAAAGAAATTATTTAATTTGTCGAAAACTACTGACATCACTTTAACTAGTTAGCTGCGTACGACGAGTATACACGTCATAAAGAAATTGCTACTTTACATCTTGCTACAAAAATAGTTATCGTACGATTTAGGTTAAATCTTAGGTATGAATTGAGGTTAAATCTTAGGTATGAATTTAGATTAAAACTTAGGTATGAATTTAGGTTAAATCTTAGGTATGAATTTAGGTCAAATTTTAGGTATAAAACATAATGTCTCACACTTTAGGATAATTCTACAATAATTGTCGAAAAAACTACACCTAGTATAATGAATAAAAAGTACAACAGAATTTATCTTCGAAATATATTGACACAGCTAAGTGGTTAATGGTCACAGTAATTGCTGTATTTATTCTAATCTTTCTCGAATCGCAGGTAAACTTGAGCAGGAGAACGAAAAAATTTCTCCGATGTTCGCGCAGGGTTCGCGATACCTATTACAATTTTTTGCAATTCCGCAGGGACAATATATCGATGAAGTTCGGCCATCCAATTTTAGAAAATCCGGCGCGCATTTTTTTCTCCCAATATTTACCTGACAGATTACTGCGAGGGTTTGTTGCCTCAGCCGCGTCGAGCTCGATGAATTCGAACGCCGGTATCGATCGGATCGCGCTGCGCCGGCTACGATACGTACTTCATCGAAAGGTTTTGCATTTAGAATAGAGCAATAATGATGGGTGGGCGAGGAAAAATGGGACAGAAGATAACGACAATCGGCTTCGATTGAGCAGGTTCCCGGCGTGTCCGCTTCCTTGGCCGAGGTATGAGTAATAGATCAAAGTTACATGAACGCCCAATTATCATAATGACGAGGCGAGACGATCTATCCAAAATGTCGATTCCAATGTTTCATTCCTCTTCTTTCTTACTATGTACATTTCTCCATGCATTGTAAATTGAATGAAACTTCGTTTGGATAGAAGTTTATCCGAGTGAGATTTATTATTTCAATAATTTAATGAGAATTATTGAGGACCATTATTCAAATGAAGAATGATTAAAATAAAGAATTATTTAAATGAAGATTTCAAGTGAAAAATTATTCCAATAAAATAATTTACGAATCTCTGACAAATAATGAATAATCCTTATTCGAATAAAATATTCGTCTAATCATAAATATTAATAATAATAAATGTTCGGATAATTTCCTGAAACAAATATTTGCTCGTAACTATTAAAATAAAGCCCAATTCTGGCTTTTAAACTATCAGATGTTTATTTAAATCAGAGTACCATATACGCGAGTCTCTCGATAGCACAAAATTCATACGTTTTATTAAAAAAAAGCAAATGAAATTGCACGACGCACGGTTCTATACGCTGTAAAATGAAAATATTTTCTATATTTAGATCGACACTTAGATCGCGAATATTTAGATCGCTGGCAAGGGGTGGACCGCGACGCCACGACTTAAGAAACCGAATGTTCATTAATGCCGCCGTTATCTTTCGCTTCGGAGAAGGATTTACCAGCGCGGCGACTCGCGGCATCAATTTCCATAAGAGTTTCGCGGCACCGATGTAACGCTGCTTCGGAAATATTTCTGTCGTTGTCGTTCTTTGTGCCCGCGATTTCAATTCACGATGCCGCGCTGGAAAACGCGAAAAGACGCCGCGAGCCGGGTGGATCCGACATACTTTGATCGGCGTCGCGTTCCGCCCGAAGTAATAACATCGATGACATAGCTTGCGATGTCGTGTCGAGTAAATCTGATTGCCTCGATAGAGTGTATTGCATCATTGCCTCGAACGACCCGGTGTACTCGATCCTCGAGAACGGGAAACCGGTTGCCATTTCTGCGTCGCTCCTGCGGAATACCATTTCTGAAAAGATCTAATTACAGTCGATAAATTCTTGATGGTCTCGAGCAATTTTTGGTAAATCTGTAACTGTTTTTTCAAACTGCAAAAATTGAAGTCTACGTTCTTATTTGTTTGTTCGTTTAAAGCCGTATCAGTACCTCAGGTTAAGAGCGACTATTCTGGTTTTAAATCATTGTAAGATTTGTCAACTATTATTTAGTTTTATTTATTCTATCACGAGGTTTATTATTTAAGTGAGATTACCGAGATGTGCATCGTTAATGCATTGGATTACTATCAATGCTTAGTCTTCGTTATTAAGCGTTTGCTCGCGTTTCTTAATGTTGGTCAGTGTTAAAGTATACAGTGAACAGTTATAAACTATTTCACGAGATCTGCCTAAAGCCGCTAATTTTTACCGCCAAGTTTTGTAACATCCTTTAAAACATAATAACATTTTCCAAACTGAACCAATTTCGATTTAGCCTTTGAAAAAAAAGTTAGAAACCAGCACGTTTTAATTTCGCCTGGTATTCAAACAAATTGCAATTTTCGAAAACATTTTTTCCATACATTCCGCGGTAAACCAGTCGCTCTGACATTACAAAAAAAAATTCAATATATTTTTGCAAACGTTGCATGTATTTTGCAAACATAAATACGCCGCAAACTCGTCAAAATTTGAATTGAAAATAGTACAGAGCTTTCATATCCGGTCCATTATATTAAAATCCCGATTGAAAATAATACGGAATACATATAAAGATACATTATCCGTATCTCGAGCGAGCATAAAGAAATCAAATTTTAATTTCTCTTCCAATCGAATGAAAGTCGATAAATCCAAAACGAATGCCGCGATACGATCCGGTATTAACTGCAGCGTGCCGCGGTGATTCCGCAGGTCCCTCTGTTTCCATGCAATATCAAAAACCACAAAATAAATCAGGAAAAAGCGGCCCGGCTGCAACGTTCCGTCGAACATCGAAGGCTGGCCATAGCTATCGTAAAAATAATTTCTTTTTTCCCCCCCATTGCCGCTGTACGAGGAGTTTTATTAATTTTTGGAACAACGAAGTTCTCTGCGGGCATCTGCCGCCGCAGGAAAAATTCGCTCGTGCACCGTTCTTCGGGTTTCGTTGGCTGCTGTTATTCATTCATCATGCACGGCTTTGCGAGCACGTCGGATTCTCTGCCGACTCGTATATAGTATTATTACAAGCTCGGCTGGGTACAGCTTGCATAGGGAAATGATGGGGCCCGGTGGACTATCGGCCGAAGTTTCTTACGAGCTCGGATCCCATTTTAATGCGTCCTCCTGCGACTCGGACGATATCGTGAATTACCTCTACGCATAACGGATGGGGTGTAATTGAAGGAGTGCCGTACAATTTTCCACGACCCACGTCGATGCACCTTTGCACCCAGCCGGGAGATTGTCTTCTATTCTTTGAAAATTTCCTGCAGGTAATCTAGCTGGGGAAACATGGCACGAGATTTCAATTTCGTTCTTCAATTTGGTCGCTTATGGAACAACTAGTCAATTTTTAGCTTCTGCGTGTGGAGTCGGTCTTCTTAAAGAGGGAAACGCTATCGTAGCGGCTTGAAAAATAGATCTTTCGTTTGTTCCTTTAAAAATTAAGGGTGTGGAATGTTATTACTAGATTCGGGGTTTCATCCATTTCTGACAAAATCGAGGTGATGTCATTTAAAATAGATTAAAAGAATTTGGAAAATGTTAACGTGGTACTTTGAATATATTAAAATTATTACAAGGAGAACAGACTAGATAGTTCCTATGTTTTTTAATCGGCGCAAATAATCTTTATTTTGCATAAAAATTCACAGTTTAGTTACGAGAATGCAATATAGCAAAATTTGAGCATTTAGCGACTGGAAGTAATATTTCATAAATCAAATAAAAAATAAAGCAATTAGTGGGGGTGATATAATATAAATATATTAAAATATAAATAAATATAATATAATAATATAAATATAGATATAAGTAAATAAATGTGGAGATAATAAAAATACTGGATATAAATTCTAGTATGGGTCATGCCAAACCCAGCCACTAGCTACTACACCCCAACGCGTATATTAATGCGAGTACATATTATCTACAAACTGCCCTACATGGTATGTTTAAACAAACTGTGCATTCCATACACCCGTTACATAAAGATCGTCTAAATCCAGTCCCGGTTGAGCGAAGTGAACGAGTTTTTCGCTAGCCTTTAAAAAGTGCCGGGACACGAAACGACCGGCGTATTCGCAGGATAAAAAACTGTCTGCCGTGTGTGGCAGCGCGCGTCGCGACGCGGCGGTCTCGCGGCAGCAGCGGCAGCTTGAATAATGTCAACGGAGCGTCGCCGTCGTCGATGGCGCGCGGTTGCGGAAGGGAGAAAAAATGCCGGCGAGCGCAATTAAATGGAAATCACGGGGAACGGTCCGCGCGGGCCGGTCTCGCTCGCGCATGAAAGCCACGCGGCGGAATCGCGGGGATGATCGCTGGGGCGGTTGAACGACGTGAGTCCAGTTAATTTCCTGATCGCCTTTCATCAGGCCTGTCAACATAATCCACTCGAGGAGTCGTCGGTGTCAGTGCCGCGAACGGGCAGACATTTTGAAAACGCCACGCGTCATCCGGAGAGCAAATGAAAGGTTGTCGGACGTTACAGGAAAGCCTGCATGTGTGTCAACCTGTCAGCCTGGTAACGGGCTCGTGTAGATTTCGGAGGATCGGCCGTCGCGGAAGGGATTACGCTGATTTAAAAGTCCCTCGGAGGAGACCCGTCCCTGCGACGATCCTATCATCTTTCGGAACGGACCGCTCGTAATTATCGCGCATCTAGGTGGTGTAATCTCAATAATTCTTTTATATATTTTATTTAATATATGCAGTAATATAGTATATTTTTATATATATTATATATATAACATATGAAAAATTTATTGAGATTACACCATTTACATATATATACAATAATTACGAGCGGTCCGTAAGCACCAATACAATATCTAATTGATTCAATTGAATATGTATTTGTACATTTTTATATTTGTGTACAATATATATTAATATGGTATATTTTTGCATATATTATACATATTATAAATATTCAATTCAATCAATTAGAAATTGCATTGGAACTTGAACTTTGGCAATCCGTCTGACTGTTAATGTATTGGCAGGATATTTATTATTATCACTTTTAGGATTTAAATAATTATACTGCAATTATTAAGTGTATAAAGTTTGTACAGTAATTATGAAGAAACTAAATATTGATATATTTATTTAGATAGACGAATTGCTATAGCTTAAGGACCAATACAATTTCTAACGAATTCAATTGAAGTTATGATATGTTTAATATTGAGTAATTATGAAGAGATAGTAAATCTGTAAATATACTGTAAAAGTGCTACAACTGTTAATATAAATTAGTAACAATTTATCGCATTCCTCACGTATCACTCAGGAAAATACAAGTTTTGCTAAAGCCCTTCTCATTTAAATTCTGTCGTAAGATCGTCTACTTAAAGTACAGTTCTATAATTATGGAAATAAGGAACACGAAACGGGCAAGACCGACGACGGAAATTTCAGGACCAGGGCGCGTTATTTATCAATTTCGGGTAGGAAATTGCGAAAGACGTGCGGCGTATCGCGTAGTTTCTGAAATAATCGTCGTGCTCGTCGGGAAGCTCGTAAACAAAAATCCTTGTCGAGAGACAGCAGAAACGAGAATCGTCGGTTTCATAAGAATACGGTCACGTGCTCTAGTAACAGGGGCTTTCTGGAAACATTGCGCTGGGAATCGGCCTTCGCACGCCACGGGTATTTTAATTACGTTCGCCGGAAGTTTTACAGCGGAAAGTGGGGCCGCGTCACGTACGAAATTCAAACGACGGCCGCGCGCGCCGTTTAACGAGCGTTTATAATATCCGTCGTTGTCGGTTGTCCCGTTCTCATCCCGCGGATCCGTCTTCTTAGCCGGTCGTTTCGACAGCAAAAGAAAATTTAATTAACGCGGCTCTTTTCCCGGCGGTCGCGCGGCCGCTCGGCAAGCCGGTCGGATTGATTAATCCGAAAATTTTCGTGAACTCGACGAGGAACGTCCCCGCGACGATGATTGAATGCATAATTGAATTTCATATTAACAATCCTGATACCCCCCCCCAATTAAAATATCCGCGGCGATACTTTCGACGCGCGCGTGCTCGCCGAGCAGCGACACGACACGTATAAATAATTCATCCGCACGGGGAGGGCTTGAATTATGCAACAACGTCAAGAAAATTTAGGCAAATATGATATTCAAAGCGCGGTTGGCCGGGCCGAATAGAAATTCTTCGGCACTAATTTGTTGGAATTACGCTCGCGCAGGGAACCCTCGTCCCGTTTCGTTACGATTCCCATTATGCTGATTCCTCGACGACGGCGCTTGCTTTAATTACTAATCGGCTTCGCCGTGATCTACAGCATTGTGGATCGTTTTATCAGAGTCGGGATGGGGTTGTCTTTTATTTCGCTGATTGTGAAATTAAATGTATAGCTTATAATGATGCATAGTGGCACATCATCTGATGGACATCATTTTTGAGAAGTGAATAATCTACTTCGAACCACTTGATTATAAAATTCAGTTCAGTGTCATAGGTGGAGTTATAAACATTGAAAGGCAATATAATTGTCTAATAAACATCATGATAATAACACATGGGCAAATTTGCACTCTTTTGAGTTCCTTATTTGATTAAATGTAAAATATATATATATATATATATATATATATATATATATATATATTAAAGTAGCAGTATTTTTATCAATAATTGAATATTGTACAATGGACAGTTAAAATAGAGCACCTGAAAACTTCTTCAATTGTAACTGAACTTTAATTACATCTTTTTATAAAAAAAAAAATAGAATTTCTTTGAATAGACGACTTCAAATTCCTAATACATCTGTTTACGATATTATTTGAACAAACTCGGTCTAGGCCACTATTATACTTGCCGCCACGTAACATCTTTTAAGTCTATACAAACTTACGAAATTTGTTTATTTGTCCAAATTTTCTCTAATTATTATTACTATCATTATTTACCCATGAAATAGGAAAATACATAAAATCACACAAAATGCTAAGCTTTTTCTTAAATGACTTCTTAATTTAAGAAACAAGACGCTTGGTCCCTTCCGGTAGAAACATATAAGTACGAGTAGGTATGAGTAATGTTAAGGGAGGGGGTGCAGAAGCTCATCTCTTTAATTCAGATTCCTCTCTCTATCTTGCGTACACTACGAGCATCGTAGCAGGATGACGATGAGGAGCGCAACTTGTGCCCAGTGATTCGGATGAGCAAGCTGTGTGTATCCGTTACGGTAGCATACGTCTGATGCAGCATTTTTATGGATCACCGTAATCTATCATGGTTCTGGCAGCGCGTAAATTATTCGTTCTCGTAAGAGATAGCGAAATAGGGGGCCGACGGTGCTCGATGCTGGGTAATCACTGTTGCGAGGAGCACCCGTCGCCGGCGCTCGGAGATATTACTGCAAAATCCATCAAACTCAATGCAACAACATGCAAAGGGATATTCCGGGAAGGGAGAGGGAGAGAGAGAGAGATAGAGATAGAGAGAGGCAAGACAGGCTTGGAAGAAAGCTCCCGGAGCCGGAAACGACGCGAAACGAGCGATTCAAGTCGTTGAACCTCGCCTGCCCTCCCTCTTTTGCTGTTTCTTTCGCGTTTTTACGGACGCGTCGACGTAAACGCTGGCTCGTTCCGTCGCTGGTTTAAAACCGGGCTTCGTGTTAATTAACGACGACAAACGAGACCTCGGAACCGAAGCCCCTTGGTGCTCGAGATTCGCCAACGACGCGGAAGAATTAATTGAAACGCTCAGTCGTTGCAGGAATGATTCGGTTGAAATTAAACGTTTCACAGCGCAGCGACTTTTAATATTTCTTCGTCGGTCGATTGAGTCCTCTCCTCGAGCTATAGATCGGTCTTCGATCTGCGTGGGAAGCATTTGTTGTTGCTATCGGCCCCTTGGAAGATGGCGTTCCTTTCTTTAATATCTCGATTTTTTCGTTCCACTTTTATGTGAATACGAATCGGATGCTGAGGAGGGCAGAAATAATTACTGTATTATACTATATTATATCGTATTATATTATATTATATTATTTCGTATTATACTATATTATATTTTATTATATTATATTATTTCATAACTTATTATATTATATTGTATTATGTTATACTATATTATGTACAGTCATGCTCCGATTTACGCTATTCCGGCTTACGCCGTTTCTATTAGCAATGCGATAATCATTTGCCAAGCAATCGGATACGCGACGGTACGTGTTAGTATGTCTTTGATTTCTCGTCGTGCAGCTTGATGTAATTGGAGTAATAATTAGAATGGTGCCAACACGACGTGTTCCTTCACCTCCGAATTCTAATGCAAGGAGGATTATTATGAATCCTAAAAAGAAGCTAAATGTAATAACACCTCTCCAACATAAAATGGTGCAACTAGATTTTCGTGAAGTATTGTATCTACAGATTCATGACCATACTATATTCATACATAATATGAATATAGATAATAATACGAAGTATATCAGAGTATAATGCGTAATTAATATTCTAGAGACAATATAAAAATTTAAATAGCAATATGTATGCTTGTAATATACATGTATATATAAATAATATTGTCTGTATAATATTATGCTTTATGATCTACTATTCTTTATATTTATATCACGTATGAATATAGTATGAAATATATGGTTATATATTGTACAAAAATTAATTGCTTCTTACTTCGGTAACAATTACAACGTATCAGGTATACTACCTCGAGTACGACTTGTATATTCAGTGTATTAAAAATCAGACTCTGCAGAATGCAACAGATTTCAAAAATTATTTAGCAACACACAATCTTAACTTTTTGATTTTAATTTTCTAAGACAATTTAATTTTATAGAATTCTCGTGATCGCGCTGGCTTTCCAGTTAAAATATGAATAATTCCAATGAAATAAGAATCACGCGATAATAATAATTATCAAGGAATGCAACTAAAAGCTACAGGAGAATTTATCGATTCTGAATGTTTCTATCAAATGCATCCATAACAATTAACGAATTAAATATGAAATACGAAATATGAACTTCAACGTGTACACGGACAGAAGCCATAAACCTGACAAGATTACTCTCACGAGGCCGTATAGCTTTTGCAAACGGTCCAATGGAAAAGCAATACGTGCATAATTCAATTTTTCCCGATATTCTTCCCTCTCCAGCATCAATTTTATCGTCGCACATATCTTCATTAACACACCGAAGCGATCCCGAGACTTCTATTCGCACTTCTGCCTGCCGCGCCGTATAAATCCCATGCGAGGATACCTGATATTAATACCAGCACGGTCGAGAACATTGAAAAATTGTTCTCGTTCAATGCCGAATAAATTAGTTGTCCCCGCTGTTGGAGATCCGTTCGATGGAAGAACAGGGAACGAAACAGCTGCGACAAGAAATCGACGACAGAAAAACTTCGGTTGTTACGATCTCGCGATTATTTTATTATTGCATTAATTAAAACTTATTTTACAATATTTCTCTCTTGTTTCTTTGTGGCGTCTCAATGGAGAAATAAAAAATACGATACTTAATCGAACAGCATGTAACCACTAAATTTAGTCTTGTAATTAAAAACTATATAAATACTTATCTAGCATATAACTGGCAATGTTATATAGTTTTTCTTTATTCTATTTTGTAGTTTTTATTTTTTCTATTTGATCGTTTGTCTGTATTGTATCGCAAAATAAATATTCGATCTGTAAAGCGAAGTATAAATTCACTTAACAAACTTGGTACAATTTATAATTTTGTAATACAACATAAAAGAACTTATACAGAATTACACATGACGGAATAGATAACTCCAATGTTACCAAATTGATTAATGTTAGCACTCAATCTTTCTGTTTCATTGCCATATCCCTCGTTTTCTTTATACTGATCCATTGAGCAGGATTATCACTATAGCTATCATTTAGACTAATGACTAAAGTGCGGATTTTATGAATTTATGATATAATTGTTTAAAAGAAGAGACAATGAAGATATTAAAAGAATTTAACATCGTCTTTGAACTGTTCCTAATTTATTGAACATTTTGCCATCATGTAATCACTAATGACATTATCGTTAATTTTAATAAGTTTAAATATCAACTCTATAGTGTTATCGAAAGCTATAATATTCAGTCCGAGTTTGTTTTGTACATCACAATCATATTGTTTTCATTTTCACTTCAATTTGTACTATTAACTAATTAATATTAATATTACCACTAGGCAAAGTACAAACGTCCTGTATCAATTTCAAAACAGATTAGTCTGTTATAATTTCCTTTTCCTTTCTAATAATTTTAATAAGTATCAATTAACAGATCCAGTCCAATTATTGTTGGTGTTATCACGTGAACGTTCATAAAGGATATAAAAAAGCATTTTATATGCTAAATAACAAACTAAATAAACGATCGATAAAAGTATGAAGATCGTATGACCAAACGCCATAACGAGAACGGCGAAATCGTTTCGATCGGCGGGCCTAATTGAAACCGGGGGTAACCGCGACTCGACGGGCCGCTTTAATCGGCGGCTATTTTAATCTTTATTCGCAATATACCGCGGCGGACGGATTATGAGATTACAGGCGCGAAAATGCGGCCGGTGTAGTGCTTGTGTTTTCGCGATTTCCCCGTCGCGATCCGGCGATCGAGGGCCCAGCCTCGATCGATCATGGGATTCCGCGGATCAGGGTCATTAATCAAGGGATGAGACGCCGGCTCGAATTTCAGGCTTAACTCCGACGGTGTCCTCTTCGCGCATATTGGGCGCGAGTCGCGCGGGGGAATGTTGGTGTTGGCTCGGGCTTCCGAGGCGGTGGGTTTAAGGTGGTAACCACGGTTCGTTACTCCGATAACTATCTGTCATCGTGCTGGATCCGGAATGTCACCGATCACGACTCGCTTCCTGCGACTACGCGAGACCGCGGCCTAGTTTAATCAAGTTCGGTGTAGCTAGCTCGATGCGCCTTATTGATTTATCGATAGGTTCCCGGGGCTGCTGTGGCTCTTCTGCGGCGCGCTGCAGAAACCCCTCCGTTAATGATTCTTCGGGATCACGCCATTGTTTGCAGACGCCGCGTCACGCCTACACGTGTTTTTCGGGGCAACTCGAGATTGACGGGTCGCAAGTAATCGTTCCCCATTTTTCTCCAAGATGATTGTTCAGTTCCCAGATATTGATTTCGTTCGACTTTGAATATCTCCGCGTGATTCTTATTTTGTAAATGTGAAACGGTGATTTGTTAAACCTTCAATCAACTTTAACATAACCTTCCACTTCCTTCGTAGTTAGAATAATTAGAAGTTTTTTAATTGTAACAATCTATAGGATGAAAAAAGACAATTTATATTTATTGCGTGTTTACGTTTACTTAAATGTTTAAATACTGTTAACGAGAAATCAGAATTTTATTTAGACTAGAAAAAACAGTATAGCATTTATACTCGGCAAATTAAGTTAAACGAAGTCTCCGTCGCGTGTCAGGCTCATCAAAATATGGCAAGGAGTGAAATGAAAGCATTGTTGTTTTAAATGACGATATCCTTTTAATAAAACACGCATTTTTATGAGAGTCATCGATCCGAATGACAGCAGCGACAATTGTAACAATAATTTCTCACAATACACTGTATTTAAACATTTTTTATAAGTTCAGATAAAAGGGTTGTCGAAACAATTTTCTATTTTGTCATCCCGACCAATTACAATTTGTAGAAATAATTTTGTATTCCTCTTTCAGCCAACTAATCCTTCCAACCTTTTACAAAAATTTCGATCGCTTGGTCCAATTATAAAAAGCTTATTGCGTTTTGAAAGCTATAGGAAAGCTTGTTTGACACAGTGTATATAAAAAAAAATGTTAACAAAATACTGATAACACAAAGTAAAAAAGTGGGATTAACGAAAATAATGTCGAAGCAAGAAAATAGTTGAACTATTCTAAAAGCACCCTTTACTTCATCCTAATAAAATATTTTTAATACATCATTAATGTTTGTGAGTTGCTATAGCCCGTCTCGCGTAAAGACGATCGCAAAAGAGTGGACCGTGCAGCATCGTCGTTCAATAATTCCGATGACAGAAACTATCTTCGAATTATCCGATTTTATCCGAGCAGAACCGATACCGTTCCTCGCATCCGCTTTGCGCTCGTTTCAAAGCCCCCCTCCCCGTTTTACGGGTTATATCTCGTAAATGGAATCCGCCAGTACTAGAACAAACTGCATAAAAGGAAGCTTGCGCAGAAAAATATTTAAATCGTATGTTTGCTGAAAAACAATAACACCGAGAAACCAATTTCGGCTCTATTTTTTAATCGGTTTAAAGCGCGGAATACACTCACTCTGCGGCAAGTTCGACGCGGAAACGTAGCAATTCCAGCGAATGCTATGGACAGATGCGTTTCCTGGCCGCACGGAGAAAAAAAATCACCGCGCCCCGCCAACGAAATATTCATTCTCGTAAATCAAGAGACGATTGTATTATGAATGGAAACCGCGCGGAAATGTTTACGCGAAGCGTTTGCTGGGACGCGTTCCGAGGCAGCTCGCTTAAACAATTCACCGGGTTACTTTCGAAGCGCGAAAAATGATTTCCGCTGCGGCGAGGGACCGCTTCAGATTTTCCGGATGCGTTGTTTAAGTAGAGTTATTCGTTCGTACAACGCGACGAATTATTTTCACGTTTGTTTATACGTCTGCTAATGCGTCTGCCAATGCCTGAAATTTCAGAGAAGCTTGTAGAAATGTTTTACTAAAATAATTACTAAAATACATAATAAAACTAAACAAAGAATCGAAATATTAATAGAAATCCGTTTATTTATATCTCAAAAATATTCCAATTCTTTCATCTTAAATCAAAACAAAAATAACAAATATTTCCAGATTAATGT
Organism: Augochlora pura; assembly: GCF_028453695.1. Classification (NCBI taxonomy): domain Eukaryota; kingdom Metazoa; phylum Arthropoda; class Insecta; order Hymenoptera; family Halictidae; genus Augochlora; species Augochlora pura. The sequence goes on from NC_135782.1 coordinate 10,017,547, forward strand.
CCATTGGAAGCTGACATTTTGACAGAAAATATATTAACGCATATTTACATAACAATATAAATAGTTAATATGAAGTTCAGACAATAGAATAAGATTATTATAGCTTAAATTATTTACACGAGTTATAATTAATACAAGCGTCTGTTATTTTCTCGTGAATTTAAGTTTATTTAATTTATAAGTTTGTCCAGATATAATATTTTGCGTTCATTGTATACAGGGGGGAGATCGAAACTCGTAGATAAATAAATAAATACGGGGTTTCCATTTCGCGTGGAAACAGTTTTCTGTCAAATAACTGTCGCGGGCCGCGTTTAATCCGCTGCCGTCGCTCTCTTTTTTTTTTTAGAAAAATATTCTCGGCTGACTGCGTCCTTAAGTGCTCGCGATTTTATTGTGACAGATCGGCCGTGTCGTCCTCTTCTATCCGACGCGAAATTCATTCCATTTCCTCGGCGGCGTCCCGGCTCGGATCTATACCGTACACGTGTCAGAAACTTGTGATCGATGTCTGCGTAATGTTTGCGGCCGAAGGAGAAATGAAAATGGTTACTTCCCGCAGTTTGCTGTGTCTTGCGTCATCGCTGATGGTTCCCAATGAGCGATGCGATCTATTGTTTTCGGGAGATCGCTCCTTGCCGCTGTTCTTGCTGTCTGTATTTATTATCGACGCGGAAATGCTGCTGCTGCTGCTCTCACTTTTAACACTAGGTTTACGGAGTGATAAAAGCAGCCGTTTTATATGTGTTTATGAAAGTAACGGTTTATTCTAATCGTTAATGTAATCGATAAATAAGCAATAAATGTATCTTTATAATCTGAATATTAGTACGTTAACAAATCAGTGACCCGTCATTTAAACGGATTCCGTAAATTTAGTGTTAATAAAATATACGTGATCGCGTTTTACTTTTTCAGTTTGAAATGAAAATAATGCGAAATAATTCGGCAGAATTTCTGCTGAAGTATAATTGTAGCAAAATGCGGTTTCATTATTAGTGCAACATGTACTTTGCAACAATGGCAACAGAATTTTTCAGCAGTGCTTTATTCTTATGATTTAAAATGAAAATAACTGCAAGTCGATCAATTGAAGTTTATGTTTGGATCAGAATGCAGTTGCATTATTATTGTAGCCAGCATCTTGCGACAATGGCAACAGCATTTTTTAGCAATGCTTCACCCTCATAATTTGAAATGAAAATAACTGGAAGTCGACCGATTGAGAAACATATTTATTATCAGAATGCAGTTGCATTATTAGTGCAACATGCGCCTCACAACAATGGAAACAGCATTTTCCAGCAATACTTTATTATTACGATTTAAAATAAAAATATCTCGAAGTCGATCGATTGAAAAATATATTTGTTATCACAATGCATCTGCATTTTTACTGCACTTTTCACTATTAACTTTTTCGTAGCGTTTAATCCTCGAGATTTAAAAGGCGGGTAATTTGGAATCGATTGATTTGAAAGTATCTGTATCGCATTGTAACTCGATTTGCATTGTTTGTTTTCGCACGGGATTAATTGAGAGATGAAGAGGATAAAATATTACATTATTCTAATATAAATATATTCTATGAACGTCCATATTTGCGTTATATTTCATCAATCGCGAGCACGGTTTGATTATATGAAAACGTTATTACATCAACAGATTAAACGATTTCATAACTGAATCTGACAACATTTATACTGCATTATTGCTGTTCAGTTATAAATTACAACTACGAATAAACTGATAACCTATACTAAATATCCTTGCGTTACTTTCAAGTTGTGAATAGGAGAAATTAATTTCGTAATTTATATTCCTATTAATTTAAAAGAAACTGTTATTTCACGTGAAATTCCTCAATCTATTAGTTAATTTGAAAATAACCCTTCCCATGCACAGATTCGATACTAAAATAAATATCTTCTTCGCATATTTCGTTAACCAAACATGTAAATGTTGCTACATAAATTATTCGTACAATTCAAAATGAAATCACTGGATAATAATTGGGCCAAGCGATCTGTAATTAAAAAATGATGTTTTCTCAAAAATGTAAAAGAATGCGTTCCCAAGATCGCTATAAATAATAGCCATACTGCAATTTTTATCGAAATCGGTAACGCAGAGACCAATCTACGTGCGTTGAAAGATATATAAAACAACCTGTTTTTTCATTAAAATTCGCGAAAAACTAATTTCGCAGAGATTAAACGTAGACCGCTCACAGCAACGTGAACCGATGTCACTAAAATTTTGTTCGGGCGCGCATAAATTACGTAGAACCAGCAAATACATATTAAAAAAGAATTTAGATCACTCGGTCCAGCTGAAAAAACCGTAATTCCGTTTTAAATGATGTCCGAACAGCTTTTACACGGATCCTGTATCTATTTACGGTGGATAAAAGACACCAATCCGGGCAGCATGCGAATTTCTATGGACCCGTTCGCCATCGAAAACGTCATCAGCATTCGAATCTCTGGACCGTGAACGCTACAAAGAGCGCGGGATTAACATGTAAACCATCTCGAATTTAGAATATCGAAATTGTTTCCGGACGGTATCGCTGGTAATATTCTATCCGCCGCGCGATAAAGACAATAACATTGTTATCTAGCCGGGCAATCCGACGTTTCGCGCGTCGACATATTCGACAAACGATTTCCGGTGACGCCGGCCGGCATAGGACGGGAACGTAATTACGAGTCGTTCGATCGGTAACGGGATCTCGGAATTATTACGGCGGTCCGATCAATCGGTCCTCTGTATTTGAATAGCGAATCCGGCCGTCAAAAAAGCTTTCCCCCCCGAGGACCGTAGCCGCGAGCCTCGAATGAATAATGCACATTCTCAGACGCACCGGCGTTCCCCGGAGAAATCTTCCCGTTCGCCGCGCTTACATAGAAAACTGCGGCGTGCCCGCCGAGACAGGTGGTCTTCGCTCGTGACGGAATTCTCCTTTGTGAGGACGCGGCGCGCGGGCGTCGGCGTCGGCGTCGACGGCGGCGGCGTCCTTTCAAATGCGGGCGCAAGACGTCAAAGTAACACTGCGCGGCGAGATATGGAAATAACATCGCAAAGTGCATTCACAATGGTCGGGAGTTCTACGGCAGGGAGGAGGGAGGACGACGGCGTGCTTTGAGAGAGCGGGGCCGAGAGACGAGACGCGGCCGGCTTCAAAGGAGTTTACTTGACCGGGCTTAATTCCCGGCGAAATTATCCGGTCCCGGCGAAACTTCTTCTTCTTCTTCTTTTTGCCGCGCGTACCGGAGTAATTAAGAAATATTTTTTTTCGAGCAAACGATTCCGCCGGGAACGGATTTTTCCGCGAGCCGGCCGCTGGACATATCTCCCCCCCTCGTTTGAAAATTATTTTCTCGTCAGGCTTCTGTGGCTTTCGGCTGGAAACGTTTTACATTTCTGGATGCCGGGAAAGTTAATGTAATTCGAAGTTTGGTAAACGTAATGGTAGATATAGTTGTTGCAAACGGGATGGGAGATCGTTTCTTTGAAGAAAAATGAACCGCCGTTGAAAAAAGAGATGTGAATTATTGTTTACGAAAAGGTAAAGTCAGTCATTGATTGTGAAAGAGGAAAGTGAACTATTATTTATAGAAAAACGAACAAACTATCGTTTTTGTTTCTTGCTTTAATTTATTTATTTTAGAGCTAAAGCGATTAAAAATTCGTTCGTTACTTTTAGGATGAAGGAGGTTAATATGAATTGTATAGTATTGTTACGATGGAAGCTGTCGATTGTAGAGATCGAGAGAAGTTGGCTATCTATTATATCTTCCGAATTCTATCAGAGTCAACAAAACGTAATAATATTAACCCTTTGCGTATTCAATTTATACATAAGTCATGCTGGTCGTAATTAATTTTCTTTCAGTGGACAGTAATAAGATAACAATAGTAAAAGAAGGAAGAACAAAATTTATTAACACCGTTTTAACGTTTAGACGTATGTAACATGATAATGTGTTTCAATATTTATGTAAAAATAAAAAAGATGAAAAAAGATAAATAAATTGCTTTGGTGACTGAGAGTAGACGTACGGCCGCAAAGGGTTAAAGAAGCGATCGGCGCGACACAGCCGAGCTTCCCAATCGAATTTAATTCAACGAAATCCTTTAATCTGACGAGATTTGTTATACCATGACGCGGCAGCCCGTAGTGTTAATCTAATTCTTGGGGCGCATCTGCATAAGAAATGGAATGCCCGCGGTTAGGGGGCTGATCATTATGCCGGAGCCGTGCTGAATGGTTTGGCAGTGATCACGCCGCCGATTCCGCCCGATCGTTTATTAACGGCGGGAGAGTTGTTTAATGAAGAAACGGCCCGGAGCGTGCTGCATCGATGAAATTCTTAATTCCTTTAATCGACCACGTCCCGAGCAAACGATCGGTCCCGCGCTTCTAATCGGCGGTAGGTGGGGAGGGGGGTGGGCATTATTATTCGACGTGCGAGCGAAATCGACGTAGAGAATCGAGCACGGGGCTCCATCACGCAGCTTGCCAACGGTAATTACGGAATATTACCAGGGCTCTCGCCGTGCCCGACCGCTTTATCCGTGTCCCGCTCTATCCATCTCTCGCCTACGCGCCGCCAGGCCTTTTTCACCTGTAGCCACTTTCTCCCTCCGTAGAATAATCGGATCGCGTCGGATGCGCAGCATGCATATGCATTGCTGCTTGGGCGAATGGTATGCAAACGACGTGTAGGAAAAGTAACCGTGCTACGGAGACCTCTAACCCCGGTCTGATCCCTTTTAACCCTTTACCCGAGGAGTTAAGGGGATGAAGAAGGTGTCGGGGGCCGCCTATTCGACGACGCCTTCGTGATCCCATCAGCCGTGTTCCGCCATTCTCGTTCGGCTCGTTCCGTATCGTGCCGCGGCGCCGAAAGAAGCGGAATAGAGAGCAGTGGCGCGGAGCGAAGCGCATAGAAACGGGGAGAAGCGGAGGGAACGCGGAGAGACTGTATCGCGAGAGCGCACGGACAAAATTCACTGCTTTTAGGATCGTGTAATAATAAATGGGGGCCAGTTTACGTTGCGTGTTTCGCGATACCGTGCTGCACCCTCCTGTAACGAAATTGGCACGGTAATGGGCATCGGTGAAAGCGCGCGCGCGCGCGCGCAACCCAGACTGCACTCGATATGCACGATGTTCGGTAATTCTTTGATTACTCTGCGAACGAGCAGCCACTTTTCAGTACACTTGCTACGAATTTCCCGGCGCGGTACCGGCTCGGCTATCTGCCACTTTAAATTACCTGTCGACTGCTTGTTACAGAAAACCTGTCCCCAACGAAAGTCATTTCTTTTCGAGCGAACATTTAATTATGACTTCGCCCCTTTGTCGTGTTACTGAACTCCCATTTCTGCGTATCGCGTTTCTCTAGTCCGTGTACAAAATATTCGTTCTCGTTTTAACGACGAACAACTTTTGTATAATTTGTTCAAACGATCTGCATTATTTCGTAGTTTCGATTTTTAATACTGAGTGTAATAGTCTTTTATGTCATATAGTAATAAATCTTTATATATATATTTTTATATACTTTTATATATGGTTTTCAAAGAATTGGTTTTTTGTTAAACATGAATTTTGTTTATTATGTTTTTCCATGGAATATTAGTTGAATTCTAGAACTGCGATTATTGGGTCATTTTTATTAAGCGTACTTCAATCGTCATTTAATTATTTAATTTTCGGTATTTGAATAAAATATCTTTTTATTCTGGAAATAATAACAGAGCCAATAGATTTACATGAAGTATATTTAAAAATATGTTTAGAAAAATTGATGTATAAATTTGTGAATTGTTAACTGCAATATTCTGAAAATGGTCTGCAGTTCAAGGACTATAGCGTGTGAATAAACCTAAATTCACAATAATCAGAGCGTGTAGATTTCGAAAATATAAATTTTTGGATTACGCGAATATTATCGCACAGTCATTGTGTTTAACATTCACTGACTCGTCTCGCTTGACCGAATGTAGGAGTCCTGTTAGTCGAGTCACACTGTGCACCGAAATTATAAATTGTTTAAATCAGAAGTTTTATGCGACCGCGGTTTTCAGTTTTATTTTTTGTCGTATAAAGCGTGACGTTTGAAGGCTGAAACTTTTGCATAATTCAGAGACACATATAATGTGCTTTTAAAACGTACGTAAGGGGTACAAGTGGGAGAAGTACTTTTATGTACATTCTCTCTAATCGTATATTTATAAGCTAATGTCTCTTAGCATAAAAATTCATTTTGGAGAATTTTGCATCTTCGCTTTACCTCGTAAGATATAAACCTAACTTTATAAATTCTAACCTTAGAATATAATGAAAAACAAAATTTTATAAGACATAGTTCGTGATAATACTTTTATTTACTATAAACGTTTCTAAACAATTGAAAATTCTAGAAACATTTTCTAAGTAATTATTGAGGGGGATGGTTACTTCTTGAAATATTATTTTCAATGCAAAAATAAATTTTATAGACGTAATTTATGATATCTGTTAAACGTTTATTAAATAATATAAAATTGGAGAATCTATTTTTCGAGTAGTGTTTACAACGTCCAAGTGAATTATATAATGCAAATAGCAAACCTAATGTACTCCTTATATCGTCCTCAATACTTTAGACTATTTATTAAAGGTACTAAAAATATAGTTACTGACGATTGTGTAAAAAACACCTAATAAGTTTTTATAAAAACTTCACTGAAGATATTCGACACAAGATCAAGCTTTTAATAGCTGCGATAATTCTCGTAATTAATAAAAGAGAACTGTATCTTCTCTAGGTGATTTCCAACAAATTCTCAGCGAGAAACATTGCGAGAACTCGAGAAGAGGTCTTCGAATGGGATCGCAGTGAACGATAGCGTTTCGTATTCAACCGGTTCCCGATGTTCTGAATAATTTAAAAAACGAGGAGTGCTCAAGTATGTTTGGAACGAGGGGGCGCGTTAAAAGCGAAAGGTGGAAGCGAATTTCTCCGAAACGTTTGCCTCTCGAAGAGTAACACGGATCTCGTAATTACTGGTCCATCGTCTTCCTTTTTTCCCTCTCGACTTCTTCACGGCTTTTATTTCTCTCCTCTCCTCATTTTCGACCACGTGCCGCGAATGTGATCGTGTCAAGCTCGCATCTAACGCTGCTCGGCAGCCGAGCGGATTTGCTTTCGCGGATGCGGGTGAACGGGCGAGAGCGAATGGGAGAGAGAACGTGTGAAACCCAGAAAGAGAGAGAGAGAGAGAGAGAGAGAGAGAGAGAGAGAGAGATTGGGAGACGTAGCAGAAGCGAGAAAATCAGCGAGAATGGAAGAGAGAAAGAGAGAGAGAGAGATTGGGAGGCGTAGCAGAAGCGAGAAAATCAGCGAGAACGGAAGAGAGAGAGAGAGTAAGAGATCCGGAGCGATTTCGAATCTATTAAACGAGAATTCTGTGAATTTAAATGGGATGCGGCGCAGCGGCGTGCTTCCTCTATTTTCTTATCGGCTCGGCTTTCCACGCGAGACACGGTTTTACTCGAGCCGTATTTATTTGCTCCCACGGCCGACCGACAATGCATTTCCGTTCAAACAATGCACGGACGGAGACTTGTGTTTATTGGATCTCGAACTTTATGCGCGACACGCGCGCCATGTTTACGGGCGGCGACTGATCAGCCATAAATTCGCTCCATTCAACGCGACTTACGGTCGCCTGTTGTTCGACACGCCGCGTTACCGTGAAATTCCAGATTTTTATGTTAATTTTTTTGGAACAATTACCTTCTTTTTCCAACACGGTTTATACGATTCGTTTATAGATACAGCAAGCGATTTAAGTTTCAGCGAGATCGTGTTTGGAAATCCCGTAAATGCGTAGAATCCTCTGTTTACGGAGTGCGTGTTTTTAACCATTGATTCGGTACTGTGAAACATGGATCGCGCACGTAGCCGTAACTTCACAGGATATTGAACTTCCAAGTGCAATTTCAAAGTAAATCTTTCATTTTTTCTTGGGGTATTTTTACATGTGCTCTTCTTCTGTAATATTGTACTTGGGCTGTAAAGAAGTTAAAAACTGATCAATGTACTATCATACATTTTCCTAGTTACTATGTACTGTAAATATTGACAATTTTTATGTTCAGTAATTAATTTCACTGTAAGAACAACATGGATACATTATGGAATATATGAATTTACGATATCATGTACGTTACATTTACAAATCACATTTACGATATTCACATGTACGCATTCCATTCCTATTGTAATGCACATAATAATCTCCAATAATTCTGAAATGGGTACTTAACAATAAAATACAAAATAATGTCCATAAAGTAATAGAGATTTATTTCACGGAACACAAAGAATTTTGTAAACTCTGCACTAAAAAGCTAGAAAAAACATGACGGTATATAGATAATATAGAGAACAAATTCAATAATACCGTGCAGTATTAAAATAACAAAGAAATAACAAAGATAATAAACATATATTTTATTAGAACTTTCGTCCATCATTTTTGAGTGAGTTACTTTATTGCTCCGTCGTCATTTGACACATTATACCCAAATCGGAACTCCATTGTCGCATTTAGTTACTTCGTCCATAATAATAGGAATCTCATAAATGAATCAGTTCGCCGAAACTCCGACGGGGAATTTTCTTTCTTTTATCCCAGTGGGTATCATCGTTCGATGGTAACGTAAAAAGCGTTTTCAATTCCACCGGAATCGCTTATTTCATTTCGTTTCATACTCCCGCGAATTCTGCGAATGGCGTACAATCCACAGCGTACGGATTAAATGTATTTCACCAGACTGCGGATTCGTTTTTCTTTCGCGAGCCGGGAGTTGCGTTGTTACACTTTGTTTAACGCTAAACCCGCCGACATTTTGTATACAGCTGTCAAACAGCTGTAATGACAAAGATGAAATAACTTTTACACGATACGATAGAATGAAGATAGGGATAAATTGTAGAATGTGAAATACGATCACAAAACGCGCGTCGCAATGGAGTTTAAACAACGAATTACGTGAACAAGTGATACAGAATATTAGTAACTATAAAGTGTGGAGATGCCATTCATTTATTGCATTTCAAACGCACACATTCTGTGTACGACTAAATCGACTGCGGAAATTTTTAAAATTATATTTCACTTAAATAATTTCAATATTATCGTTGAAATTGCAATTGAATTTATTATACAGCATGTCTTTAACAGGTGAGTTTATTTAGTGAATATTTTCCAAAAGCACATCTTTTACATGCACAACAGTGTTTATAGTTTTACTTCTATTGTAATATTCACTTTAATTTTTTTTCCAATCATTATAGTGGTTAAAAACTATACTTTCTCTTTCCTATTATCATGGATCTCGATATTTAGTGCTATTTCAGTATTTTTTTTATTTTCGTTCACATTTCTTACCCTGAAATTGAACTTGTAACTAGAAATTGTACACACGCGCTTGATGCGCTACAGAGTCGATGCGCTATTATTGTTTGAAATTGCGCTTATCGCGTCGCAAATATGAAACAATCTGTGCAGAAGAGCGCGGTCTCGTGACTAGGAACCCGACAGCCTGTGCACGTAACCGTCTACGCAAATATTGATTTGTCCGGATCAAAGCAAGTGCAAACACCGACAAAATAAATCATTGATAACGGAGGGATTGCGAGCGGAATAATTGGCGATACTTAATAATGCCTCATCGAAATTCGTTTAATTGTCCGCAGGAATTTGTATCCGCGTTCTGCATCGCATCGCGATCCCCATACGTCGGATTCCTCAATCCGGGCAACGATACTATTCGTCTGCCTCTTGATCTCGGAGACGTCGTTCAACAGTTTCGACTAACTGGCGAATTCTGCGGCGCGTAATAATTCAAAGCCGCACGATTACGCCGTTCATTACGGGCTACGGAATTATTCCTACGGGATAACAGGCTAACAGTCTCCATTATCGAGCGGTTTGCAATTTACAGGTGCTCTGTCTGGGAAACTGGCCGGCGACGGAGGAATTCACTTACAGCGATTCCTGACTGGAAAAACAATCGCCGCCGGCGCGACGATCGAAGAAACGAACGCTGCGGAGCAATCGGTAATTAATAGACTGCGAAATTTTATTGCAATTTAATGTCTCGCCTTTGATTATAAAGTGTAGAGATTCCATTGGTATTTATCACGACTTTGAGTTATTTTAATGAGATGAGAGGAGTGAGGTAGTAGTTTCAACTCTTTGCAGTCGGAGTCAAATATTTGTTCAGACTTATAGTCTTTATTTATTTTATATAACCTGGTGCATTTTAGACATTATGGAATTGAATTTTGTGACTCATGCAACAGTTAACAGCTCTTAATAATTTTCTATATACAAGCAAATTTGATAGAAATTCTCAGAATCATTTTTAATGGCCCCTTAGAGTCACGCAAAAAATTAAATTCTTTCTCAATGTTTTTAATATTGGGTATTTGATCTTTAGTCAAGTTTTGTCAGAGATGCATAATATTTGCAGTCTAGCATATATTGGTAATTATTAAACTGTGGATTTCATGCATTTACCTTGGAAATTGATAAGAGAAATATAGGAGATAATGAAAACATTAGAAGAATTTAAGAGTACTGTTTGTATTATTTTCGTCTGGTTAAAACTACTAAATAAAGAAGAAAAGAAGTAGGAGAGAATGAAGATGTAAAAGAAAATGAAGAAGTAAAAGAAAATTCGCAGTCGAGTAATTACAGAATAATGGTACTTAAAAAGAGAAACACATTTCTTAATGAAAACTCTGATTGCTCGACGATCTTTCCTACCTGTTGATATCGATTCTCCTTTGTTTAAGAGGTTAATGATTTACTATTCTATTTACTCTTAAAATACATATAAAAGGGAAATAATAAATTTTGAATTAGACTGATTTGTAGCAATATAAATCATTTGATCACTTTTTAATTAAGAAGACTATTAGAAAAGGCTTATATTTCAAAAGAAAATCAGCTTGCGCTTCTTTTATAGATCTATTTGATTTTATAAATGTTAATAGAATTTCAAATAATTAATATAAATTCCGACACATGAAAAACTATTTCCAATAATTATTACCCAAGAAAATACAATTCCAAATAATTATTTCCAATACATGCTGAGAAAATACTACTTCAAATAACTACGTCCAGTGCATCCTAAGAAAGCCCTACTTCTATTAATAATTCTCTTCGCTATCGCATAAACAATTATTTCCAATACATCTCCGTGACGTCGAATAAAAAATCTCGTAACATTATTTCGCACAGCAAGAATATTTCATTAACTGTTTCCGCTAGCACTCGCAATGTTTTTGCCCAGGTCCGCGTGGAAATCGCAGGACCGGGGGTTGGGGGGTTCGGGAAAAGCATCGGAACGGCGGACGCGACGCATCCGTGGACGCGCGAGCGTGTAATTCCGATTACTTTGTCGGTGCCGAGTTTAATGACGCGGGGGGGGGCTCGGCCCGATTTCTTCTCGAATAGCAAACACGAAACCGTTCGCAGAACAATTAGGTGAAACGCCCGGCGCCGATGCGTGCACCAATAACGCCGAAGAAGCCATCGCAAATATTGATCGCAACAATGCTCGTAGTAAAAGTGCAACGAACCCGGTCGCGCAATGGTTGTAGGGGAACGTTTCCGGCCGGATGGTCACGTTTGCGCAGTTACATTATGAAAATCCACTGTTTCGGAACGCGGGCATTACACGAGCACGGTCACGCACCGATAATCGTATGCGCGGAATTGAAGGGCAGGTTAACTTCATAATTGACATGTGCGTTAAACGCCGCCCCGGACATTTGACGCTATTACCATTAATCGCACCCGATAGAGCGTAATTGAAAATTGGTGAACCCCCCCCCCCCCCCCCCTCTGATAGGTGCGTGTGCGCCAGGTGCGCGCGCTCCCATAGTTTTAACAAGCCCGGCGATGGCTGAAACGAGGGTTGCACATCAAAAATTCTCGCGGCCTCGGAGCGATTTCTTTTTTTTATTTTTCTATTTTTTCTTTTTCATTCGTCAAGCGATGTGCCGCCGGTACCGCACCATCAACACCCCGACTACTACACTCTGTGGATATTATCCGCTTAGAACCCTTACGAGCCCAACACGGATTATAAAAAGCGGGGCTCGTACGGTGTACCCGGATAGCGGGTTCAAAGAGGAGCTCGCGAGTTTCCAATTTTTCTCAGATTAGATTATTTTCTGCAATCTGGGTCGCCGGAGGAAATTATTCGGCGATTTGAAAGCCTCCGTGCAAAGAAAGCCTGGCAAAAATGTCAGGTTATGTCAGGTTATGCCTGGCGAAAATGTCATCGGTGCCCCGGATGATAAAATATGTACGCCGGTTTCGGGACAGATTACGTCGCGGATTTTTATGCAGAATGAGAATTGTTTTTTTGTAAAAAAGGAATTTTGTAAATGAAAGAACGAAAGGCGTTCGGTTCATTTTTAATCCGGGTGGATAATTTGTAAACGGAATTCGCGGAAATTGGTGCGCGGTATTTTATGAGGAATTTTGGAAATCAACGAAATGATTACTTGAATTCTTTTTGAATAGAAATTATATTTCAGTTCCATCTTAGAAAAGGATCCTGTTATCGTAAAATGTACTTTTCGCGATCGTAAGAGCATTAAGGAGATAAAATCGTAGAATTTAGTCCTACTGAATTTCTTTTAAATTCGAGTGGACAGTGTCATATTTTATTTCGATTTTAAAAATTGTTTTCTGTTACTATGAAATGCTCTTTGCACAATTATAATATCATTGAAGAGATAACATTGTAGAAATAATTCCTATTAAATTCATAATTCGATACGATAACGTCATACTTTATTTCGTTCCTAAGATTTAATTTAACAATGAAAAATTGTCCTTAAGAAAATAACAATAACGTTAATGAGATAAATTGTAGAATTCACTGCTATTAAACATCTTTTAATTATATTTATATCAGACTTAATTTCAACTCCAGAAATTAATTTCCTTCGCTACAAAATGACCTTTGCAGAATTATAATAGCGTTAAGGAGATGCATTATAGAATTCACTGCTATTAAACATCTTCTTCCTTCAAGTGAGCAATATTATACGTAATTTCAATTACAATAATTGTTTTCTTTCACTACAAAATATCCTTTGCACAATCATAAAAGCGTTCAGGTGATAAAATTACAAATTCACAGCTTCGTATCCTAAAATCATATACTGATAAACAGAGAGCAAAAGGAACCTAACCATTTTATTTAAATTTTATCGAATATTATTAGAGAATAAATAAAGGATACAAAACACTGACTATCGAACAGTACTCCAATCATAGAAATTGCAGATTATTTCAATCTTCTTAACACTATACCGATCGGTAGCCTCTGAATCGATTGTCACGGCAATCAATAATTTTCTATCTATTATTCAGGTGTTATTATGTAATCTTTAAAATATTAGACACTTTTCGCTATAAAGAAAATAAATAGAATGAATAAAACGAATGCTAACGTTATTAAAACATAAAAATGTTCACTGTCGAATGACTGATCGGTAAAGTGTTAACATAAGCACCTAATTTAGAATAAAACACCTGATCGTCGAATTGATCGATGAAAATTATCGGGAGAACATTGCACAATAATAACAATTTATAAGAAGTGAGCTCGCGATGGTGTTATGAAGAAGGCCGAGGCCTATAAGACGAAAATAATGAGCGGAGTTTGCTGAAACAAACTTAATCCTTTCGGTACGAGTGTCGGATATATCCGTCGACCCCGCTACGACCGGTATAAATAACAGAATTTTCTATAAGTATCTCTTAATATTTTATATAAATATATCTCTTAATATCTCTTAAGCTACAAGCAATACTTTCGTTAAAAAATGTCGTTTTATTCGGCACACTTTTTATTTAACGCTTAGGAAATATCTTCTTAAAAAGGAGGACTGCTCACGTGTGGAAGCAATTTTCGGCGCGGCGCCTCGTACAGCGAAAGAGTCACGGCGGACAGAGAGTGCTCGTACCGAAAGGGTTGATAGTTAGAACGCTCGAAACAGAATTCTCGCCTTAGCGGAATTGGCGCGTATTCGGGGGGTCCGCGCGACGGAGGCGCCAGAATTGTTTGGTACACGGTCTTCGTTACCATTTGGAAAATTTATTGTCTCCGGCTGAACAATGCGGCCCGGTCCGGAGCGCTATGTGCACGCGCGCATCGGCGCGGAGCTTAACGAGCAAATAACCGGTATCCACATTGTTAAATATTCGAGACACCCCGCGCAGACATCTGCGCGCGCTAGCTGCGAGCGGCCGGCCGATGAAAGGGCACGTTAAAAAGGGGAATCGATAGCCGGGCAATATTTGTCGCCGCGTGAGAACCGGCGAACCGTGGATCGTTGTCGCGGCGTAAGCATCGGAAGAACTTGCGAGAACTTACGGCGGCGGACAAAAGATCAGCGGTCCGATCTGGCCCACGCAAATCTTGTCTTTATTGCTAGGTTGTAATTACCGCGGTGCCGTTGTGCAAACGCCGACGCAGTGCTAAACGAAATTAAAATAACTCGCCGGCACAGAAATCGCTGAAGATCAACCCTTTGTGGTCTTGAAACTTCAGCGTTTGCTGTAACATTACCAATAGTCGTTGTGACTTTTAAATTATTGTGAAATAGTACAATTGTTCTTTATGTGAGATAACAATTCGGCGGGTTGATTGCAAGAAAGATGATTGTGAAATTTGTTATTCACGTATTATACGCATATTTTGCTTTCTAATTTAAATTAATCAAATTTTAGATTATTGTGAAGTCAATTTAGATAAACGTGTCTTTCGTCTTCTAATAATTTGAACAAGCATTATATGATACGAAAATATTCCGAAATTCTTTAAACATCTTTACAGTCTCGCATTTGACCCAGTAATTTGCGTAAAATCCACAGCCAACTATTAATTACCATATAAATCATTAACATAATTCACATCAATTCTATCATTTCAACATTTATAGAATTTCGATAATCGTGCAGCAAAATAAAAATCGTCGTAAACGAATGTTCTCGAAATTAATAAGAAACGAAAAGGCAACGAAGCAAACGAAATGAAACAAATGTCGATTCTGTAATAAGCGTGCAACTGCAATTAGAATTCATCGTCTTTTTACGACCGCTGTCCCAAGTAATCGGCCGAGGAATTCGATTATCGGACGAAACGGAAACCGGCGACGTCCGCTGTCTTTCTCCAACGACCCGTTAAAAACAGCAACTATTTGTTTTACGGCAGATGAAGAACGATCAGACGAGTCGCACGGCCCCCGGTTATCATGGTTAACCGAAAATGAAAACTGCTCTTTCATCGGCGATAAAATTTTTATCGCGGAATTCGCCGCGAATTCCACGCGGCGCGCACTGGTCCGCGCGGCCGATCGATAACGCGCGATTTCGAAAATTTCCGCACGAGATTTTTTTCCCCGGTTGATTTTCAGCGCCGTCGAACGGACCGACCCGGGACCGAAATGAGAAAATTCTTCGCATATCCGCTGTAACTATCGTTCGAAAATTGTACGCGAAAGTAAGTCATTTTCGCTGCGGATACGTTCGCGCCGTCGCCGTCGCCCTCGTCGCCCTCGTCGTCGTCGTCGTCGTCGTCGTCGTCGGGTCCTCTTTACATCCGGCCACTATCGCGTTACTGAATATTCATAGTGACCGTTAGCCAGCAAATCGATAACTCGTTACTTTATCACTTTTCCAATCACGAATTACCTTTCCGGCCTCCGGGAACCCGTAGAAACGTCCTGCTCGAATGTATGATGAAAATTGGATTAAAGGTTGTCGGGGTGGTGGCTCGGTGCCTACGCTCCAATTTCGCCAACTGTTTTCATCCCGTTTCTTCCTGGGGGCTCGCCCAACAGGGGACTATGCTCGCTCGATTGTGCGAATTCATCGGATGTCAAGCAATATCGACGCGGCCGTGGTAAATATTGGTTTTTCGTATCGTCGCGAGAAATAGCGATCGGACGGAATAGCGAAACGGCGACGAAACCGTGTAACAAAGATGTTTGTTTATTGTATTTAAACTACTGGGCGGTGCTGATCCGTAAATGGCACACACGGAATCCAATTGGGATCTTATACAGGGTGACATGGCTGGATAGGCGCTGATTCTATGTTAACACATTGTTGACCGACAATTTTACGCTGAATCTATCTCATGTCACCGGCTATTATTAGTTTGGGAATGCAAAGACGTCATTTGACGTTCCCGGTCAATAACGTTTCGTTTTCGAAAGACGTCATATGGCGTTCCCGGTCAATAACGTTTCGTTTTCAAAAGACGTCATATGGCGTTCCCGGTCAATATTATGTTAACAATATATTGTAGATATAGAACAGATTATGTTCGATCGAGACTTGGTCTTCGAAAAGGTTAAATCAAAAATAAGACAAATGTTCTGTTAAAGTTATGCTAATGTTATGATAGAGTTATGTCTAGGCCCTGTTGAGTTATGCCAAGATTATATCAAGATTATGTCAAGACGCATCTGGTTATTACATTTCAATTCTGAATTGCATGATGCAATAGATTTTATGTTTATGCCTGCTTGATCTTTTTAGTTCTTCTTTACCTATAAATAGTTTTGTCAGTTTTCTATTATCTTTTGTTCTTGAACAAATTATAAGATCAGATTTGATATTGAGATATATTAGAGCCCTACTTTTACAGACTAGTTTACAATTTTATTTAAACTCTCTTGCATAATCGCTTGAGTCGTAAACAAAGTAGATATCATTCGAGAAGAACGACCCATATATTGACAAACATAAGAGCAATTTTTTAATTTACTTATTCTGCTAAACCCTATACGAAGTTATTGGTAACATGCACAATGCTGTGAATATTTACGGAAATTACAATAAATCCTAAACGATTATAAATTCACGCGATGTCTATTAATATATTAATAAAACAAATTGATTAATAACCATGCACAAGTACTAACAATAATTTAATTAATTGTTCGGCATTCAAGTCAGAACTCTCATTTAAATATTAGGCTTTACTGTGATACGTCAACAATGATTTAAACACAGAATAGTTGCTAATGATCTA
Source organism: Augochlora pura (assembly GCF_028453695.1). NCBI lineage: Eukaryota > Metazoa > Arthropoda > Insecta > Hymenoptera > Halictidae > Augochlora > Augochlora pura. The sequence continues at coordinate 10,034,687 of NC_135782.1, forward strand.
TGGTGTCGTGCAACGTTGGACACACACGCGGACTAAAAAGTGAAATATGTTTGTTGCTTGATACACAGCTTGGGGGTGTTTCGGTAACAAAGCAGTCGGAAAGGGACCGGAGCAAGAACGCGTTTATTAGGAGAAACTTTCCGACCGATCGCTCGCCGTCAGAAGAACCTCTAATTACGGGGGCAATTAGTAGGCGGGCGTGAAAGATTCCCTTCCGGTGATACGCGATTAGATAACGATTACCGCAGTTTACTGAGGTGCTTGGGGATGGAAATCTCTTTTAAGACTGTCTGCGGATTTCCTTCTTTTATTGGAGGGATTAATTCGGAGGAGAGCTTTCATGGTGCTCGGTTTAAATGTGCCCGGTGCTTAGCTCTGCATGGACGTGGCCGTAACCGAGATAATGAAAAAAAGTCTGTAGTTAATGAAAATCGGACGGGGCTTCGGATTTATGGTAGCTCTAAGGTCCTAACGGTATCAGTTGGTGAAACATTCTTTTGTTAACGTTCCTGGTTTTGCTGTAACTAGACTGCGGATTTGGTGCTTAGATGCGGCGATGTTGAGTAGATGTAATTTGATATAGAAAAATGATTCGAAGAATTTAAACACGTTAGCGCATTATTATCATTCTATTCAAATTATTCGAAAAAGAACGAACGTGTTTTTTAGTTTGTATAATGTAAAATTTATTTTACATGAAAATCTGCAGACTAGTTGTAATTGATCCTCTTAGTTAACAAGTGGCGTGGGCGCAGAGTTGTAAAAAACTTGACGATTATAGAAATAATTTGTTTTAACCCTCTTAGTGCCGGGAGGCCGATATATCGACCCGCATTGCATTGGCCAAAAGTGCCTTATACTTATACCTTTGTTATTTATGTAATTTTCAATGAATATAGAAAAATTGGAGTCACTGTTTCATTCTTAATTTCGTCCTTGATACACTATTTTTGAATTATGTAAATATTGCTTTTCGTTTGATTTTCATGAGCTTTTTTCCAAACCCTAGTTAAACCGCGAAATTTGGCTTTTTCGCCCGGCACTAAGAGGGTTCAATACAGTTGTTTTATCGCAAATAAGTTACAATCAATTCGGAACCGTATAAAAAGTGTCATGTGCAATGTAAAAGCAACTGCACAGGTTACAGACTGGGATTATAAAGGTAGTCGTCAAAATTCATAAGAATTTTTCAATTTTGCAATGCTCATGGAAGAGCAGGGTTCTTAAGCGCCAGACAAGCGGTGTTGGACTGAATCAGGTCAGACAAGAATGCTTTTAGACGATAGAATAGAAAGTATCTAAGGAGTACAATAATCTTTCACTGACACGGTAAGTAGAATGGATCTACATATAGCGGAGAAGAGAATATAGAGTGGAGAAGTGGAACAAGCTCGTATTAGATCGGACAAGTAGCGTATGTCAGCACTTGATCAGACAAGAACGGCTTAAATCTTTATGACCCATATTAGGAAATAATCAGGTTGCGATCAAATCTACGTCTACTGTGCGAAGTAGAATAGGTGTGGCTATGTATTAAAAGTAGAACGAGTTTGTAACCGTTCTATTAACGTTAACTGCTGCAATCTCTTTGATAAAATGTGTGAGTTACTAATTATAATACATTACATTATAACATACTACGTTATAGTACATTGTGTTATAATACACTGCATTATAATACTCTACATTTTAGTACATTATGTTATAATACGTTACATTATAATACACTACATTATAGTACAGTACATTGTAATACACTGCATTATAATGCACTACATTATAGTACATAACGTTATAATACACTGCATTATAATACATTACATTATATTATACTGCAATATAATACATTATATTATAATACACTATAATACACTACATATATAGCAATTATACTACATGTGTTTGCAAATAATATAACTTAATCAAATCTATTTTTGATTGTTGTAGAATTATTTTAATTAGATTATCATGAAGACCTATCTATAAACCATAGAAATTATAACCTCGATACACAAGAAATCGTACAATACTTAAAATCAATTATTAACATCAAGAACGATTTATTTTATTGAATATTGATCTTCATTCGTCCAGTAATTGCTTGAACTTTTTCCTAAGATATAAAGAAAATTTCACCATTACAGTATCAAAATATTGAAATAACTCTTCTGGTATTTCAAGAAATTTCGTCCCTTTCATTCCGTCTTAACAAATAAATAATTAATTGAATTTAGATAAAAAAATTTGAATAACTGGCTCCACTATCTAGTCAAATTTATAAGTTATTCAATCACGAATACGATCGAGTGATTAGGTATTTTTATCGGTTCATATACCATTAATGAGGTATTGGTGCGAGTACGAAAATTATCATAGAATAGGCTCAATTTATAAAAGCGCACAGGTGTTGCCAGGAAGGTAATACGACCCAAGGCACATAGATTCGGAACTTTCTGTCCCAACTGCTGCAACATTTCTAGACATATATATATATATGTATATATTTAGCAGATAGGATATTATCTGGGTCGAAGTTTTAATTAATAGCACAGTGGACGGAAAGTGCACTAAATTCTATGGAACAACATATTAGAAAGCTGTCAACGTGCACCAAACCCGGAACGTGTACCTCTCTTTGTGCGAGCAGTTTCGCGTTGGTTCTATTCGACGCATAAACTGCGAACCGCTTATTTCGCTGGAAGGGTCTGAAAAACCTTCGTGGTACATTATTACCGATAATAAAAATTCTTCCGGGCATTATGCAAATAATTGAACAGCTGGTCGATCAGGCGCCGCCGGTGCTCTAGATGCGTTCGACTTGGGAATTCGTGGAGACGTCGCATCTTTTTAAGCGCGTTTACGTTTAACCCTGTTCTTCTGGTCTATTTGACCCGAAGGAAATTTTGTTTGTTGATAACCATGTCATTTGCGGAGAAACTGCTTAGTTAATACTGTTCTTTATCACTTCGTAATTATTTCACAAGTAAAACTTCTCCAAAATTCTAATTTTATTAATTTTTATAGCTATTGTAAGATTCACAACAAGTACTTTGTTCTTATCACTTAATAATTATTTTGCAAGTAAACCTTTCCAAAATTCTAATTTTATTTTTATTTTTTATAGCTAGTACTAATGTTCATGACAAGTCCAAAGGGAACATTACCAATCATCTCATAAATAAATACGCAATGGTATAAATAATTGAAGACTTAAAGGTAAATTTAATATTTTTATTGATATTTATTGATATTTAGAAATTCTATCATAGAAAGAATTTCTATGATAGAAATAATAGAAAATAAACGAACATGACATTTTGTTAACGGTGTAACATACCAGCGTCCCTCTATTCCAAATTACTTTCGAATAACAAATATTTATTTCTATTTGTTAAACTATTTTGCATGAATAAAATTATGTATGTTATAATGAAGCAATTCAAAGCTGTTTATGTATAATTTTATCACTTTTAACATAATATTGTATATCTCAGCTGTTACAAATATTGTTAACACCTTCATAACAGTATAATTTCAAATTAGTTTAATTCATCGTATTTCATTCTATTCTATTATATTTTATTTCATTGTCTTTCTTTCATTCGTTTTATTTCATTATGTGCTTTGTAACGTATACGAAGATTTCGTAAGAAAATCAATAATAATGTTCAGTATTATATATCCTGTCAAATAGACTTGACCATTCCAAGCTTATACCAACACGAATAGAATAGCAGAGTTAAACCAAAGATCAACCCAAGTTCCCTCGTGAAAGTTCCGCCGCGTCATAGTAACAGCGCCGAATGCATGAACGGATGAAAATGCAGATCCACGGGGCGTATAACTCTGCATAAAAGGAAAGAAACATCCGAACACGGTGGAACCGGAGTTACGAAACAGCGAAGTAGATTGGCCGAAAGCATTATTAAGATTAGCAGCGGCTCGTTCCTTTCCGTCTTCTCTTTTTCACCTTTTCTTCGACATAATTTCTCCGGGTGTACGTTCGCGCTGCACACCGGACTCCTTTTCGGTACGCTACCTGCCTTATTTCGCACTTTTGTGTCTCCTCTGTCACGTTGTATTGCCACGACGCTTCGCCTACCCAAGAAAAATTGTGTGCATCCATTTTCATATTGCACGAATGAAATAGCGGACAGCCCGGGTTACTCGCATTCGGAACACGTAGTCGATTGTACTCGACTTTGTTAATTTACTAGGGACTGCGAAAAGTTGCTTCGGTTTATGGAAAATTTCATCAAGCCTGTTATCGAATGGTCGATCATAGTACGCGTTCTTTGACGATGCACCTTCCGTTACAGACTAATTTTCATAATTAATACGGGGAGCACGAGATTGTACCTTAGTCTTGCAGTAGTGCAAGTCAGCCTTTGGTCGGACAGATTAACAGAGACCTTTATACGGAGTGCATTTCGTAGTTGCATTCTATAAATTAAATGCGAGATCATGATTGTGATCGTGTTCAAGCCGAGTTTAATCTCTAGCTAGTTAATTATTTTGGTAATTTTTATTAAATTATATGTTACATAAACGTGTTGTATTTAAACGAAGGAAATCAAATATATACAAGATAAATATAGTAACTGAAAAAAAATTGTAATAGCTTTATGGTTAACCAATAACTATTATTAACAGTTAATTATTATTAATAAATTTTATTATTAAGTTGTTACTGAATTATATTCATGATCTCCAAGTACTTAAATTAACTTTAAAACTAAAAATTCCAATACTTTCGTTATCATAGAATATACGATTTTCGATTGTTAAATCTTTGTTCACATTTTATGTATATAATGGAACAATTTAAACTCCGTAGAAGGAGGTCCTGAAAAGTCACCTGACTTTCCGTATTACTGTGAATTTTTAAGGAACTGTGTTAGACAGAACCGTTTGGAAGTTCAAGTGTCGTAATACAGACCGTAAACGGTGCAGCAACTTTTTTCCCGGGCCTCGCATAGCTTCTCGAATATCAGCAACAAGATTTCGTTGGCCGCCCTTAGGGCCGATCGAAAAATTGTTCTCGAACTACGTTTTTGCGCGAAGTACGAAAGTTTTTTGCATTTTCAAGCGGGGGCGAACTTCCCTTATCGGTAATGAAAAGTCTCGTGCACGGGTCGTTGCGCATCGAAAAGTTTGAAAGGCGGCAACGTTAAAGAGTTGCAACGGGAGCTTTATGAATGTTTGACCGATACAAGCCGGCTCGAGGAGCGCCATATTCGATCGTAAATAATTCAGGAAGCTTCAAGGGAGGCTCTGCGCTTCTTGATCGAGCACAGAGAAGACGACGCCCAAGGGGGATGCAGAATTTGTTCCCGAGGCGTGCTCTTGAAATTAAACATTCTGGGGAATCCAATCGAAAATAACGCGATCTCCGCGTTTCTCTTTTTTTTTCTTTTTTTTTTTAATCGCGAGGCGAACATTTTCCTCCTCGTACACGCGACTACCTGACCCCGCTTCGCCAAATTTTAATTTAATCTAACGCGACGCGACGCGTGCTCGTCTTGTTCAACTACGGGATAGACAACACTTCAGGCCGGCAGAAATAATTTTCATCGCAGCTCGAAAATATTTAATTATTCGCAGCTATAAAACTCATTTCTCCCAGATACGAGTCCCACTTCTTCTTTTTTTACCAGCAATTATGTAATTCTACGGCGAAACAGGTTGAAAATGATTTTCCTGCACTTTCGTAAAAAATTTGGTAGATTTATCGTTCATAATAAAAATAAATATTCGACCGAGCTTGTTGAAATAAAAGATCTTTTTCAATTTTCAAGCAACATTTCAAATAATCGGAAAACAATTTCCAAATATAAAAGTAATTACTGAAACGTATTTAATTATTCTATATAATATTCTGTATAATATAAATTAATAGTATAAAATACTGTATAATATATACTATAATATATATTATAATATATATTTCTATATTTATTCTATATAATCATAAATAACATTGCAGTCGCAATCATACTATTCTAATAGTTTATTACTAGACTCTGCATCTCAATGCAATATAAAAATCGTTAAGTAAATTGTTTAAAAATGCTTTTCCTTTGCCAATAATTATCAACAAATTCTTCACAGATGAATTTAACATTTAACTGTTTTTATTACAAAATAAACGTTGTTCCATAATTGACAACTATTTCGGCGAGATTTTTGTGGGAATTACGTATTATTCGCTGCACATTAAATCATTCACATAGAGTTCGCGGTCTCGAAATGAAAATTCTATTTCGATCGCATAATTCCGGTGATCCGACACCGGTATGTCCGGCGGCATAAACTCGGTTAATATAATCCGTGTAACTTTAGATACGATGCGTCCGCGCCGTAGAAACGGCCGCGCAATTAAATGGGGCGTTACATTATAATATTTACTCGTCATACATTAATCTTGCTAAAGCCTCGACGCCCCGTTGTCATAATTACACCGGTTGATAATTACGCGGGAACGCGGTTTGCGCGGCTCGAACGCGACACGACGCGACGCGTCCATTCTTTTGCTGCGCTCCTGACGGAATTAGGTGTTGCCGGACAAAAAGCCGACGGTTATACTTATTTCGCTCGGGCGAGTCCCGGGATCGGCCGAGACGATAAGCCATGAACGGGGCGGATACGCTCCTAGAAAATACCGATAATAAACCGTATCATATTAGGCGAGTTCTGCTCGGCGTAGGACTGCTACTCTAAGCACACCACGTGCCAGCGAGAGCACCGTAACGAGAAAGCGCAAAGATAACGCTATCAGAACCGTATAATTTATGTTACATATTACCCTCTCGAATGCAAAGTGCATGCGCCGAACTGGGCCAAGAGGATCCACGGTAAAACCGGTTCCATTTCTTTATTTTATTCTTCGCGTTCTACCATTTTATTTACCTGCGCCGACTTCCCGGCTCTTCCGAACTCGTGGAAGTCGATTTTGCATGTTGGAGATTCGAGTCTTTTTGCCAAACGTACTATAAAAAGCATTATAATCTTTTATTGCAGATTTTTAAATATTATTTCTTCATTTTCAAAGTTGTTTCGTTATTCAAAAAAAGCTTCTTTCAGTATTTTAGAAATAAAGCAAGTCTTCTCTCAGTTTAAAATTTCGAAACGGTCAGAAAAATGTCAAAAATTTTTCATTTTACTCTGAACATGAATAATTCGTCTTTTATTTTCTCGTGAAAGAAGGAAACAAAATAAAATTAACGATTGAGTAAAATTACCAATAATTAGAGTGGCGTGTATTATAACATAGAGTATAGGACGAACCCTTTCGTATTGTTCGTATTGAGAATTCAGATGAGCATATGAGATATTCTTGTTATTTTTTTCTAGTAATAATTAAATTGCACAGCAGTGCACCACTTTGTTACCTCGCTAATCAAGAACAGAAATTAAATAAGGATCATTTAAACCCTGAAAAGAGTGAATAATTAAATGCTTCGTAAATTTTCACGTATAAAAGTATCGTGGCAAATGAATTTATTTTTATACTCAGACCTTTCACAAAGCGCTGAATTGTGAACATAAGCACGAAATGAACTTCCGTATTATACCACGAAGAGCTTGCAATTGAATAAAATTATTCAGAGCTATTTAAATTTTAATTGATTTCGTTGGGCATCTCTTTGCGCGGAAGTGTCATTACTTCGTATTTTTCTTCGTCGTAATTTGACCGTAATGCATTATGCTATTGGATAAAACATCGTTTGATGTTTCTGTTCGTACCAAAAGTATATTATCCTACGTGCGTGTGTGCATGCGTGTGCTCATTGAAACTGCTATGTAACGCGTGCACAAATAGCGAATGTTCCGAGTAATGAGGATAATAACTTTGCACCGATTAAAATGCGGAGATTAACCACTTCGTTGTAAAATATGAACAGATCAAATTGAAGGCAGCTACCACGAACTTTCGCCATGGTTTTTGCGCGAATGTGCAGAATAGATGTCCTCGTAACGTGCAACGAGAGAGAGAGAGAGAGAGAGAGAGAGAGAGAGAGAGAGAGAGAGAGAGCTTCGTTCGAGCGAGCCTTTGTGCGGCACGTCATTTTCGATCCTTTGTAAATGCATCGTGCAGTAACAAACGAATATGCGAACGATACGTCGCGCTATACCTAACCTATAATAATTATACTATGCGTGCACGAACCTCCATCATTTTGTCACATATTAGCGATCTAGGCGAACAGAATCTTTGACGCGATCCTGATTTATAGAAACACATTGTGCATCAACAATAAAATATCTCATTATTAGTAATATGTAAAATTTTTCTATATGCAATAGTGTATAATATATAACTTTACAGTATAGTTATTCATATTAGTAATTACTTACTTAGATTACTTAAATTAGTAGGAATTAATGTTACTGGAAATATAATTAAAAACTTCCTTTTCACACAAGAAATATTTGTTAATACTTGTAAACCTACATGACAATGAGCTTATAGTTTATTTACGCTTTTAAACATTAAATTGTTGGAAGTACTAGAATTATTGGAAGTAGAAATAGATTAAAATTGTTCAGAAAAGAATATAGATACTACAAATAATTACAACGTATTAAAATTAATAAATACAATGTATCTGTATAATACCAATTGTTTTAACTTCTTTTAATAATTTGGCTTCTTCGTTTTATGTAGAAAACGTTGTACAATATTTGCAAAACATTTTATCAATATTAAACAACGTGCCAACATCAAGATCAGTATTTCCACGATATAATAATTTCGTCAGGCTCGATTGCTGAAATATCAGATTGTGCTCCCACGTGAACTCAACTTTCAATCTACCAATTTCTACTTCGTTAATAAGTTTGAAGCCTGAACGCTTGAAATTGTTTTCGCATAAGTTTCGAGCTTGAACACTTGAAATGTTTCGCGTGGAAGTTTCAGCCGTACCGGAAGTCCTCTAGAATCGTAAAGGACAATGGCTTTGTATTTTTGCTTAATTAAGAAGTCTGAAGTATCAACCCTCGAACTCTTTCGCATAAATGGCTGGGCTCGCGTTCCGATCTCGATGCTACCCGCTGTGGCTCATACCTCCGTGAACGTCTGCGGATTAATTTAATTCAACTTTAATTGTAGGCGCAGCCGGAGTTTAGGTGCGGTAATTAAAGGATAGCGTCGAACGAAGACACTCCGGCGTTCGTTCCAGCCGGGCGAAGTACGAAGGAAATAATTAGCGGGCCGCAGGAAAACTGGCGAAGGAGTCTTTCGACGAGATTTAAAAGTGCGCCGAGATACGCGAAGATGAAGCAACTGTGCGGGCGGACGAGTAAACCAGTAATTCACTGTCCGGATGCGTCTTCCTTTAACTCGCGGCCGCTTTAAAGCATTCCCGGGACGGTTCGTCGAAAGAATTCCGGCCCCGCTTCTCCCCCTCCCCCCTGGGAACCGCGCGATGTTGCATATTAAACGTAATTAATTATCCGCCGAGTTTATTAATGACGCAAGGTGTGTAAACTCCTTGAATCGCAATGTTTCCTTAATCGCCGAAACTTTGTTAACGATCAACAAGGGCCCCCGCGAATTCCGTCGAAGTTCCCGGGGCGCCGGGGATTCGGCCGCGATCTTGGATCGTTAAAAATTTCATTACAGAAATAGTTTAGAGCTCGACGGTTTTACGATCGCGGCAATCGATACGATTACATGCCGTTTCCGAGGCGCGTTCCAATTTCCCTTGAAGGACACGGTTTCAGTTGGCCAGGCCAAGTTGACGGCGAAACTTTCCGCCGGGCTCGCAGAATCATTTCATTCTGCGAAATAATAAAGTAGACGAGGTCTAGAACTGTTAAAGTTGTGAACAATATTGGAGAAAATTATTAGCTCGTTTCTCTATTGGATCGTTTATCGTTTAATAGAACTGTTACGGTTGTTTGCTTCAGAAACCGTGCAGGAACGATGGGGTCGTTTTATTATAATCGTTGGAAGAACGAGTTTTTGGACGATAATGTAGCTGCAATTACAAATAATATTTATTCATGCACGAATTTATATTTTATAATCGACAAATTGGAAGTTATTGCCTGTGGAAGTCAATCGCTGGTACGAAAACTTGCGAGAGCAATTATTAGTATAACTATTTCTTTTTAAATATTTAAAATTTCTTTTTCTATATTCTGCTTAAATATTTATATAATTTTCTTCAAGATATTAATAACAAGACTGCGGATTTTTATGCTAACTTTATTACAGTACTTGCATGAAATAGAAATCAGATAGCAACATTATTCTTCCCTTAATCACCTTAATAAATTAAAAGCAATTCATTATCGTTTCGAAATGCTTTCAAATTTTTAATTCTCTTTAATTCTAACTACCCAGTTTTGCCATAAGTGAATCAAATCCACAATCTTATAATAAATTTAATTCTTTCGATATTATCAGTGTTCTGTATTACACTTATCCATTATTACATAAAAGCATAATATAGTGTTTTTATGTATGATGCAAGATTTCTGGAATAATTTAATATCTGACTGTAACAATAACGAAACCAAAGGAGAATTATGGTCATAGCATCGCAAATTCAATGGCTGCAAACAAATGTCCGCGAACTGCCCCTGCCGAGGGAGATTAACCCCGATCAACAAAAAATCCTGTTGAACAAGGATTCCGTGTCGCATAGTTGATCATAACTATTCATTTCGACTGATTAATTTAATACCAATATTAAACTGTCGTATCAAAGTATCAAGTAAATGTTACATTGCGAACGGCGGCTGACCATGCACGAACCCATACCACTGCGCCCATAACATTCGAGAGGTTTACAGCTCTGTTTATGATTCGATTACGATATTCCACGTTACAACGCTGATAAAGTGAATTTCATGCGACTAATAATAATATAATAATTTATTTAACCGTAATCGTTTCGTACCAAACGGAATAATTAAACTTGGACGCACACACTTGGGACGTTACAAACGAATACAAAGGCGCGCGTCGAACGCGTTTCCGGTCAGAGCGGGGGAAATAAAATGCAGCGAAACCGGATTTAATCGCAACAATAGGATGGATCAATTCTCAAACGCGCCGTTGAAAATCGATGAACGAATTATGGCAACTCGGATATATCGCAATTTTACCGTTCATCGTAAATATGCTTATTATCAAATTGCTTCTAAATTCGTAGTCGGTGAGCTATTGCACTTCCCAAAAGAATCAGGAGGGTATAAATGTTTATTATAATTGTATTTTATTTACGGAAAATCATTATCACTCTCTTCAATGACTGAACCGTGTTTAAGAGAAGCTCGATAATTATCTTTTATAAGTAATCATTACAAAAGAATTTATGTTATATTAATCAGACTAATTTGACGGATTATAAATTAGACTGTTGTCCTGAATACTTATTTAAATAGTTGTTGATCTTTTTTTATTTTATATGAATTGCTAGAGCGTTAATTATAAAAAATGTTTGAAATTACAATCGAACTATTAAATTTAATATTATAATTATAACGTATTAACCCTTTGCATTCGAGCGACGCCTCTAAGGTGCCACTAAAAATTGTTACACCACACTTCAAAATAATTTTCCCATTACCAAATTCGTTCGTATATAAACAATCGTTAAAAGTGTGTCTACCATTACAAAGACCACAGACCTAATTATGCCTAAAACGCAATACATTATACAAAAAAGGAATACTGCAGTTTAGAAAAACTGTTTTGTATTTTAATTTATTGTAAAATCAAAAATATTACAATGAAGAATGAATTTTCGAGATTGGCCAGAAATTAGTATCTTCCATATTTGGATAACGCAGCGCTACGACGTGTTGAATTAAAATGGCGTCGAGTGAGATAGGTGAAATACCATTCGAATTCAGCAACAGCGAAAGCATAAATTTCCATTAAAATCGTCGGAAATTACGGATTGTGACCGGCTTTTTGGGAGAAGGTAGCGGCGCCGCGCGGGTCACGCGATATCTGTTTCGGGAACAGGTTCACGTTATCACGCGGCGAGCAAGATATTCTTAATTCCGCGCCGAGTGTTGCAGACGTAATCCGGCGGCCGGCATTAGATATTTCGATGGGCGGGGGGAGAATTCCAGGCAACTGGTAATGGGGTATAGCCGGTTAGGTTATTCCCTGTGGGCGATATTACGATAAGCAGGCCTCCGGTAATGGCGTTTGCGACGCGGCTAGAACTAATACGACTAGGACATTATTACGCGAAATCCAGCTTTTCGATCGGCCGCGGTTTCAGCTGACGCGGCCACGTTCTTCCCATTGCCGGGAGCCTGGTAATCGATACGTCTCGCGACATCATTTTTGGACGAGAATTCATCGCCGCGATATTCCACCGGCATTAGAGAGTTTCCGCGCGCAGATGTTGCTACGCCACGTCCGCAGCGGCAATCGTAGCGCAATTAGTCAATAATTCCAGAAACGTGGCCGTTGCCATAACGATGTTTTACGCGGGCTCGCTCGCTTCATTTATCGTAACTCTTCCGCGGGACGGATTTTCTGCGATTTACGCCCCGCCCGCTGTTCCCCATGCAAACGAATGTGCCGGGATTTCTGTGACACGGGATCTTTCGACATTTTGAAATTGCTCTCGCAATCGCAGATAGGGTTTTTTTGATGTTCGCGTTATTTAAGAGTACGCGCACGCGATTTAGAACGTAGAAACGTTTCTTTTTTTTCAAAGTGATGTAGACGATTGCAAATTTTAGGAAATATTGACGGTAACATAATTGGGAATTATTCGAGCAAGTTTTTATTCGTGATTATAATTTGTATAAGTTTATTTGGGAATAATGTATTATTACGAATTTACTGTTACTGTTTGGGAATAATTTATTTGCGAATAATTCATTTCTAGATCATTATAGGGTGATTCCACGCGAAATTGGACACCTTTGGGATTACTGTTTCAGATTTTTCTGAAAGTTGAGTATTTCAAAATTTTGATAACTGTATATTCTATACACCTGTTAAAAAATCTATCCTTTTTAATTAAATGTTAACTATGGCACTACCAAACCGAAGAAAATTAACTTTTAGGTGGTTATAGTAGTACAAACGTATTAGTATGTGAGAAAACTAACTCTAGTTGAAAAAATTTATTTTAACGTTCACCTTTCAGCAGCTTAGTAATTATTAAAAAATTATTGCAGACACTGCCTAGTAAATTAGTCATTTAATCCAGTTTTAAAAAAATTATTCCTATTTAAAGAGTATACGAATACTTTTATCCCGTACTGTAGTTGCTTTGACGATTTTTTAAATATATAAACTGTAATATAAATTATAAAACGTTTCTTCTTTTACAAAATTCGATCGATAGATCGATTTTAAAATAGCTTGTATAGTTCTTATCCTAAAAACATTTATCAATAATTTTAATAAGTGTTTGTACCTGGTATTTCGTTCGAACAAATTCCGTTCAAGTGAATTTTGTCCAAACCTTATCATTACGTGGCAAATATATTAACATGATCGAAGAAGTCCGACGTGAGTGGCCGCACACTGTCAGTAAACCCCTTTATGACGTCCAATGAATAGAATTATGCATACCTAAAATAGAAATAAACGAGGAAATTAATTAGTTGTTCGAACACGTTCACTGAAATCGTTAATGTTTCCTTTCGTAGTTAGTATTGAATATGGTAATCGATTTCTTTTTGAGAACAAAAGGTACCATAGTACTTTACCTCTTTCAGTGATTACGCCATCTTCATTCTGTATCGTGAATTGTCATTGAAAAATGAATACTGTGCTTTCAAAAATAAGAGGAAAAAAGCTTGAGAACTTAATCAATTAAGCAACCATTTCAGAAATAAAATAAATGCTCGAAAATAAATATTCATTAAAATTGATTTAATAAATCCAGCTTCGTTGCAGTCTACGAGGTGCCAGAACATTACAGTAATTTTATCTTTTCTGTTAATATATTGATAAATAAGTCTCGATTTGTATGTGTTACAGACTAATTTTCATAATTAATACGGGGAGCACGAGATTGTACCTGAGTCTTGCAGTAGTGCAAGTCAGCCTTTGGTCGGACATATTAACAGAGACCTTTATACGGAGTGCATTTCGTAGTTTCATTCTATAAATTAAATGCGAGATCATGATTGTGATCGTGTTCAAGTCGAGTTTCATCTCTAGCTAGTTAATTATTTTGGTAATTTTTATTAAATTATATGTTACATAAACGTGTTGTATTTAAACGAAGGAATTCAAATATATACAGGATAAATATAGTAACTGAAAAAGATTGTGATGATTCCTGTAATTTTATCTTTTCTGTTAATATATTGATAAATAAGATTTGATTGAGAGATGCTAACCCTTTGCAATTAACCATTGAAGCTATTTCAATTCGAAGTTCAAAATATGTTTTCTCGAACTACAGCATTACGATTTTCCATGTTTCCTTGCAACTTATACACATGAATTAATATGTTTAATAATTTTTTAAATGCGTGTAAACAAAGATGCTACTTCAAAGTCGCCATTCTAGTGCAAATAGTTAAAGTACTGAACAGCATTTTTCTATAAAAGCGATGGTAAAATGTAACTGTTCCATTTATATATTAAGGATTAATTTAATGTATAATTTTTAACTAAAAATACATCTAACGGTAATAGACGAGAAAAAGATGAAGAAACTGATGATAGATGTTAAGAAAGACAGACATACGATCATTTATTATCCTCATACCTAATTATGTAGTTACAGCATTAATTAATAGATCGTTGATTTGATGGCAAACTCGAGTAGCTCCAATGAAAAATATTAGACATACAAAAAAAATTAATAGAACGTTAATTTATATTTCTCACAAATAATAAAGACAAGTTGGTTTCGCATCAAAATCCACGTTCTAGCAGTTATTTAAACAGTATTCTCGGCCTTTCCCATTGCTATTTTCACCAACAACAAAACAAACGCATTTGCGAAACCTCGACGGGCCATTTGCGTCTCTCGAAACCGGCGCTGCGCGGAAATAAAATGGCGACTGTCTAAAATTAATTCTCAATTATGTCCACGGCGTGCTCGAAATTGGCGAGTGTCACGTTCTTGACCCGGTTTCGCAGGAATATCGGACGATCGTCAGGCAGAGAGGGATCGTTCGACAGAAATGGTCCTCGAAGCCGTTGAAACGTTCGATGAAGACGGCATTAGCCTGCGGAAACGTCGGGCCGAGAGAAGCCCCGTTACGATCGCACCTCCGATCGCGCCGGCGGAGTAGAAAACGATGAATAAGCCGAGTCCGTTTAAAACACCGCAGCCGCAGCCGGAGCAGTAAAGAACGATGGGACGATTAAAGACCGGAGGCTCGTCTGAGAAAAGAGCCGTTCGGGATCCTCGTTAACCTGCCTCGCCGGTGAAATTCTTCCGGCAACGGGCGTAGATGGGTCGAAGGATTGCGACGGAGAAGACAGATAGACAGACAGACAGAGAGAAAGAGTGGAGGAGAAGATATAATGAGAGCGAGTGGGAGAAGAGATAGAGAGATGAAAAGAAATACATAGAGAAATGGTGATACATCATGGAAAAGAGATAAAGAGAGCAAGAGAGAGAACAGAGAGATAAAGAGAGAAGAGATAAATAAAGACGGAAATAGAGAAAAAGAGATGAAGAGAGCAAGAGAGAGAACAGAGAGATAAAGAGAGAAGAGATAAATAAAGACAGAAATAGAGAAAAGGAGATGAAGAGAGCAAGAGAGAGAGAGAGAGAGAGAGAGAAGAGAGATAAAGAGTTGAAAAGAGATACATAAAGAAAAAGAGATACATAGAGAAAAGGAGATAAATAAAGACAGATACAGAAAAAGAGATAAAGAGAGAAAGATAGAATGGGAAGAAGACGATATAGAAACTCGAGCCGAATTACTTTTGCATCGCGTCGATTGAGCCCGGGTCTCGGAGCCCAACTGAGGAAGAACGATAGCGAGGCAAGCGAGATCGAGCAATGTAAATGCACAGCTATGTTCCTCGAGTGCAAAACGCTTTCGGGAGTTTCGTAAACGACTCAGGCCCTACGCTTCAAGCGTAAAAATGGCGCTGAGAACACCTGCCCTATGGTCTCTCCTATTATCTGAACTTCAATGTAATTCACAATTACACCTTGAATCAGAATTTTGGACTATCTTAAAGCGTAAATGTCTCTAACATTGTCTACCTTATGTATTACAAATTAAACATTAACGACCCTCGATAACGCATTGAAGTTGTAGTTGAACAAGAATAAAAATCGTTGGTTGACAATTATATTCAATATTCCTCGATGAGACGAGGACGAGTTCAGTTGAATATGCAATCTCATTATGCTGTTACAGTGTAACAAAACTCGACACCATCAATTCCTTCGGCTTCTAAACGGACGCTATTGTTTAACCAATTTCGATAACATAAGAAACTGCGCGAACTTATCTCATTGCGGCAAACGAGAATTATTCGTATGGATGCATGTGCAGGTTGTGTCATAATTCAAGGTAGAAATTGGGTCAGGTAGATTCTCTTGATTCCCATCTTATTTCCATTCGCAGAAACGTAATTTCAAAGACATGCACGGAAGATGGTTGAATAATTTACATTATCGTAACGAAGTATTATTACATATTCAAGCGTATTCGATAAAAGGGACTCTAAACTTTGTAGAATTGTAGAAGAAAAAACTATGTCTCAGGGCTTTCTTCACAATGGTATTAACGCCTTCGCTATTGATTATTCTCTCCAATATTCTGCAATGCATTAAGACAATTTCCTAAAATAAAGAAGAAAGAAGAAGAAGAAGGTATAAACTGTGAGTGTTGGTTTTATGTATGCGTCTAGGTTGCATGGTCTATGACTGAGTGAATCATTGGAATTTTTATGCGAGTGTCCCATCTAGTATGAATGGTGTGATATGTGCACAAGGAAGTAGGAATAAGGCCCACTTTGTGCCCAGCCGTAGAGAAGACCGCAACGAGGTTTGTGAGTGAGATAGCGTGAGTCGCAAATAGAGTTGAGAAGATATTATATAGACTAATTTTTAGTTATATTAAAATATATTATTATTCTAATCTAAAGAGAAGTAAATCATAATATTTCATCCCACTCTACCCACATAAACATATATCCGCGACACGGATTTATGAGACGATCTAACAGAAGTGCTAGAATCCAACGATCCGTCGGACAAGAGGCAAACACGAATTGCCAGATCCCGAAGATGCCTCAATCGCGGGTGCTCGATCGACTGAACGGACCTGCGACCAAGTGGAAACGGAATGGCGATCGAAGAAAATGTCGGGAGGGAGGGGGGGTCGGAACAACGGCATCTGTAAGCGGCGACAGAGGCGTTTGTAACGCAGGAATTTATCGCCGCTAGCTCTGGCGGTGGTAGCCGCACTCGTCCGAGCTCGTGGAACGACGCTCCTTTATCCGTAGGAATCTTGGCCGTGAATCAAATCCGTGATTTACGACCGGTACACGTGTATATCAATTCCGCAACGAGCCGATTATCGGCCTGGCAGAAACGGTCGCGCCGCGGCGGTCGTTGCTTTCCGTTGAATCCATGCCAGCGATACACCGTCCACATCCGAGGCAAATGCTTCCGAGCTTTCTCTAGGATCCCCGGAGCTTTTCTTCCGACGCGGCGACGATGGAGTCGCGAGGTTTTTCCCGCTTCTTCCGCTCCGTTGCCGTTCCCCTTAAATTGGATATTTCGGTAGTGACGCGAGCATGATCGCGATACTGATCGCGAGTCAGATCGCGAGCCTGATCGCGAATCCAATCGCGAATTTAATCGCGAATTTAATCGCGAATCTAATCGCGAGTCTGGTCGCGAATCTAATCAAGAACTTGATCACGAATCGGTCCACAAGCCTAACCACGGGCCTAATCGCTAACCTGATCACTAGCCTGATCCACGCGACTCCATCCGTCCATCGAGTCGAGCGATCGCGAAATTTCGTTAAACTCGTATACGCGGCTTTCCCATTGTAAGTGTATAGTATGGGTGAGAGTGTATGGTATTTATGAAAGAGCGTGCGGTTGTATGAATGTATAGTAATAGAATGAGCATGAATGCATGGTTGTGTGCGTGAAACAAATGAATGATTCGGATCATCGATCGGGCGAGTGAGAACCGAACGTGGCGGCGGCACTTCTTCGGTGACGCCACGTGGGGACAGAAGTCGTTTTAGTGTATCACATTATATAATAAAAGTTATCATTATTCATTTAATCAAGTTCCTTACACCATTGCCAGGTATTCCTCATCAGCGGACCGTTCCAGCTCTAGGCATTAATGTCCTATCGAGTTATCGATTTTTCAATCGCCCGTCCCCACTCGCGATCCTCTAACAGGCAGATCCAGCATTGTTCACGTTCCTCGGGATTGATAAGACACGAGGCCGCTCCCATCGAATGGATCCACGAATTCTGCGACCGAACATCGCTCGACCTGGCGGCTTAACAACCTACCCCTTTTCTCGAGCTTTTGTTCCAGCGAAGCTCCGTGAACTCGATTCAATCGACAGGCTTGGTAACAAGCATTTGCGCGACGCTGCATGAAGCGGCATTTGCTCGAGGAGAGTAGAAAACGTTTCCTTAATGGAGTCGTCTACGTACAACTCGTAAGATTTTGTATGTTTTTTTAATTATAACGCGTTGAGTGAATAATGAAATTCATTTTATAATGTTTGATAACAGATCTAAATAAAAATGTAGTTGTGGAATGGAGTAGGTAAATATTAATGTATGGAGATGAATTTACCATCGTTGACCCCTTCAATTATTAACATCTTTCATAACTGTGTTAGTTATTAGTTCTTCATTCGTAATAATTTCTTCGAGAGAACGGGACAAATTTTGTTCCTTACCATACATATCTACATTTATTTTTATTCCTAAACTTTTAAACAAGGAGAAATAAATACTGTTTCGATGTAGATGAAATGGTTAACCTTTATATTTATCAGTATAAAATTTTCGTTACGTGTCTGACTCATTGTTATAGTGCAATGGGTCAATATCTGACTTGCAGCCAATGCAAGATAATTAACACGTTCGTCGCCCACAATTAGACACTAAAATCCCCACATAATTAAAGCAATTTAATTAATTAAAATAAAACTAAAAAGTTCACATTTATCATGGGGGATGACATTAGAACTCTTTCGCATTCGAAAAATCATAGTCGAATTCATTTTGCTCGAATATATTGCAATAAAAATAAATTTTCAAAATTGGTCAGAAATTAGTGTCACCCAGATATTGGTGGCGCAGACAACGTCCGGGTTAATATCTAGTTAACAGCGAATCAACACTAACATAAAAAATTTAAAACCAATTGGAAAATAAATGTTACAATTACATGGTCTGTTATTAATCTCAAAAAATGTACTAGAATTAGTGTTATTTATATAACAATATAAGTGTTATTTATATAAAACAAGTGTTATTTATATAACAATATAAGTGTGAAATATTTCATCGTAGCTAATCCTTATCGATCGTCGATGTTACTAAACCATTGGTTTAAACTTGAACTATTTTCAGACCTTTTTTCGTGGTAGGCCGCACAATGCGCCCCGCCGCTTGGATTTCGTTATAGGGGCGAAGCTTCGGGGTGAATTACGTTACGGGAGATAGAAGGCTAAGAATAGAGAGTTTCGTTCCTTGTTACGTGCGTGCTTTTGTTACAGCGTTACGGTTTAATGAACAATAAAACATGGATTAGTTTAAGGAAGTACGTCGTTACGATGTTGAAACGAAATCGAATTCTTTTGGAACGACTAAGAGATTTTCTGAGAGACTGACTTTCAACAATGTCATAGTTGAAGATAGTGAACCTTATATTTTTTAAACAATACCTTTTACAGTAGATTATACAAAATTTTTATCAGTTCCTGCCTGATTTTTCCATACCTGAATTATTTGACATTCTAACATACTTTAAATAAACTGCTTTGATTGTATACTATAAGAGATAATAGATAATGGTATAATAATTAATAAAATAATAATATAATAATATATAATAGATAATATATAATATATATTATGTATTGACTATGTAATGAAATTATAATGTGTGATGACTTTTATTTTATGGATGGAGCTTCGAGAAGCATGATCACGCTTTTTGACACAATTTAAATATTTATTATTAATTTCAGTTTTGTACATCGCTTCAAAGAAACATTATTCCATGAACATTTATTGTAAATTACAAACGACGAATCAAATTCGTCAGATTAAACGATAATTATCAAACGTTTTTACTACCTTTCTAAAAATGAGTTTAAGTAAATTTATAAAACACCATATATTCATGTCAAAGTGGCATTTATTTTTAATCCTTATCATTCTTTCGTGCTGTAAGTTAATCATGTAAAATACATGAATGAAACAACAAAATTCATTTCCAATGAAATGATTTAATTCCTACATAATTGTCTCTCGACTTTCTACAGCAAAATCACCATAAATTTTGTCACCATAAATCACCAATTTGGAAAATCTATTTCGAGTTTACATCAACTATAAATTATTATATCGAATCAAATAAATTTCATCACTAAACAAAATTATCACATTAAACTAATACATTGTTGGGATTTATTCAGTGGATAGTTGAAGAATTTAGGTAATAAGACACGCGTAACACAACAATATATTTAATAGAATAACTAGGATGCCGATGGATTGAAATACACACTTTTGTATAACTAGCGTAACGCACGGGGGACGACAGAAAGCAGGGCGCGCTCTGGTGAAACCCCCATATATATACTCTCCTAAACCGGAAGCGGGAAGATTCAGTAACTTCCTATGCAACACTTTGAATATAGAAAACTACGTTTTCCAATATACATTGAAGCGACACTAAAGAAATTTCAAGTTTACGATCGTAATTATCATCGAGGTAGGCCGAAAATTTGATCGTAACCACGGGAAATCGCCGTAAGAGGTTTCTTCTTCGAGTTATTTCGCCATAACGCATCTTAGGAGAACGCCGGAGAAACGGCGATATTATGTAATTCGTGAATTTCTGGCGCCTAAACTACCTAACTGCTCGTCACACTTAGAAGACGTCAGAAGTTCCCGGAGCAAGACGGCCGAAATGGTCAATGTCGAATCGCGTTTGAAAGTTCGCTCTCCCTTCGGGGGACTTTAGTCAATGTTTTAATAGAGTTCCGCGAGGCGCGAAGTGAAGTTACAGATTCGCGGGAGAGAGAGAAAGAGATAGAGAGATAGAGAGAGAAGGAGAGAGAGAGAGAGAGAAAGAGAGAGAGAGAGTACAGGCTGGAATTGCATTCGACCGGGGGCGCGTGTAAAATTACGTTTGACTGTCGGCTCTTTTTACCGTAAACTGCGGCCATTTTTCTCTATTACACGAAGCCCCGTCCCTTTACAATTCTCGCGGCGCGACGCATCAGAACGTTGCTGCATTCTCAGGCTGCATTATTTATTCGAAGTTCCGGCGGCCGGTACGTGAGGCGAAGCACTATGGGTAATAAAATAGCCGGCGTGCTCGGTGAGGAAGGGAAAATTCGTTACATTTATTAATGGTATCATCCGGGGCGGGACCCCGAGAGCTCGCGTCTGCCGATGGTGTTTGCCCGCCAGGCGGAACCGGGCTAAACACGTTCGCCTGAGCGACATTTTTTTCCCCCGCGGATTTCGTTGCCTCGAAATTTATTCCTCACGGAAAACGCCATTTATTAGCGGCACCAGGATTCGCGGGAACCTACGCCCCGGCCCCCGGGTAATGAAGCGAACTATGCTTTCGGTGACGCCTGCCTGGAGTTATGCGGATCGCACGGTCACGCTCTGCTAACAATATCGCTGCCTCTCCTACCCTTTAAGCACCTTGGATATAGAAGTCGGGACAGCTCGCGTCGATCTTCCGCAGTGAATGGCTGTATTATTCAGGGTCAGGCGGAATTGTGTCGACGAAAATACAAATTTTATAATTCTGTAGTTAAAGTAAGCTGCTGTATCTTTTATGAAACATTACTCGATTGTGGACCTTACTTGAAACGGTAAACATTAGTTGACAAAGTAGCGCAAACGACGTAAACAACCTATTTCACGTATGAAAGTGGATACAAAAATTCGAATCAAGTTTTTGGACGTAGCTCTTTATAAATTAACTCGCACAAATACTGTTACGTAGCAAGCAGCTCCGCAAAAAGATTTTTACTCGAATGAGGTTGTTTTTAAACACTTTCCACGTTGCATTTTTTTATTTTCATAATTTATGGAACATGCATAGGATATAACCTAATCCAACTACTATTCCGTACATATTTATGGGTTTAATTGCGGCGATATCGATCGACATTTGTTAACATAAAATTTAATTATAACGTCTAGTTTCGTAATTTATATATGTAATAATGTTATAGATATTAATATAATATAATGATGTATATAATTAATATGTAATTAGTAATAAGTACGCAACATTAGTTATCACTAATCACGTATTAATGACATGCGTCGTTATATTAAAATCTATTTCAGAATTTCGTATATAAATTGTACAACTAGATATTATAATTATGTTTTACGTTAGAAAATGATAGATATTGTTGCAATTAAAATCAATTAAGATCAATTTATTACGAAATAGGCGATTCAAGTTAATGCTTGTAATTTCGAATTTATCATATTACATACATTTTCATACTATACTAATTTTATTTGTGAAACAATTATTACGAAGTTCATTACGTTGTCCAGAAACATCGAAACATCGAACAGTAGTATGAATAAGATATAAATAATATAATAGTATAAATTTGATATAAATAAGACTGAATAATAAGACATATAAGAATTTTATCATAATAATAATTTTCAATAATGAGGCATATGACGAAATTTTTACCTTACAGTGTTTTGCTATCTGTTTGCACGCGCGATCGATTTATCACAAAGTATCGGCGTATATCGTTCGCTGTTTCCCATTTTTAACAATTTACACTACAATTTTGATATCAATACATCTGTATGACAATATCCCTTTAAAAATAAATGACTTATTCCACAAAATGTTTATTTTTTCAACATGCGTCAAATTGACGTAGAGATTGGTATATAAGAAATTTCCGTCAACCTAGTATTAATATTATCGACAATTTTTGTTTATTGCATTGTCTTTACTTACTCTCGCTTCAAGGACATCGATAACAGAAGAATTAGATTTTATTTCTAGAACTGAATAATATTCATATTCAGTAGATCGTGCATGAAATCTCCGTCACTGACTCGTTACTATAGCGCAAAGGGTTAATTGCCCGCCGACAGTAGGCGCGTGTAGTCGTGCAATGAAAAACGCGGCGAGTTCTGCTCCTAAAAAGAATCTAACAAATGTATTTGCTTTCAATTTGGACAAGTTGTTTGCCTTGATTGAATGGGCATTGTTCGGGCTCGTGATTGATTAAAAAATCAGTCGGCCATTGAATGTGTTTGCACGTAACGTGCCGAATAATCTAATAACAGATGCTCGAAAGACCGCCCACGTTCAGGTGGAGCAAAATCATTTCGATTGTAAGAACAGTTGCATATACACACGGAACCATCCTAACGCCTTCTAAAATGGTATAACTTTTTTATTATTGTGCCAAACGATCTAAATTACTTTTGAGACGTTACAGAGATATTAGTAGAAGTTCATTAGATAATGACTGAAATATTGTTACTAGAGCCTAGAACGAAAATTTCGAAAATGCGTTTTGTTCATGTAAATTTCACATATTAACCCTTTGCGGACGAGAGGCGACTCTTGATCGCCACGACAGTCGGTGTTTATGTTAAGATAATTGTATATAAATTATATAATTATATATAAATCATATTTGTATTACATACGATTGAAGATAATTGCATATAATTGCATATAATTCTATATAAATTATATTTGTATTATATACAATCGAAGATAATTGTATACAAATTATATTTGCATTATATACAGTTAAAGATAATTGTATATAAATTAAGTTTGTGTTATATACAGTTGAAGGCAATTGTACATAAATTATATTTGTATTATATACAATTTCAGATAATTATATACAGATTATATAATTGTACATAGTTGCATATAATCGTATATAAATTATGTTTGTATTATATATAATTTAAAATAATTTGTATACAATCACTCGATACATTTAAGAAAATCGCCTCGTCCTGCTGCCTCACTTGGTCGAAAAGGTCATGGTCCGTAAAGGGTTAAATATTTCATCACAAACTACAGGCATCGAAGACTGCACCGTTTCATTCATTACGATCCCCCCGATGACTTCTCGTGCAATCAGATACGGTTTCTAATGTCCGCCAGGCAGATACGATTATTCCGAACACAGAGATAAAAGCCGGATTCCACTTAACGGCAGACGTTTCCAGTTTCCACGGCGGAGGAACGAAAATAAGGCGGGCAGAACTCTCAGAAAAATGAAAGCTGCCGGTGCCGTATTCCAGGTGCATTTCGAGATAAATACGAAAGCGTCCGAAGCTCTAAGTAATAAGTGCAAAACGATCCTTCTCCGGGCAGCGGGGCGATTAATGTTAATCATCGGAATGCAACTTCTTGCCGGTAGAAAATTATGGCAGGGCAATAAAGGTAACGGACGTTGTTTTCCTTCGGACCAAGGTCCATTATGCTCTTTCACGTCCAATTTATCGTCCCGGCGAATGGAGGTAAGAAGCAAATTGGTCGGGAGCAAAAAGAATTTGATGGGAAATTAGAAGATCAAAAAGAGAACGAGAGAGAGAGAGAGAGAGAGAGAAAAGCTGCGGAGCCGGCGCAACGCGTTCGAGAGTAATTTGAATTCCATCGGCATCATAACCGTCTCCCGATAGTCGACGACTGATGGCCAGCTCAACGGGGACAACTAATTAATCTGGCGGTCGGTAGGATGACAAAGCGTTACGAGTGCAAGGCACACGGTCCTACATTATTAATGAGAGCCGATGATTAGTATACTTTCATTTGTCACGCGGCGCTCAAAGAGGATCTCATTACTCTTGCGCGAGGGACACGCTCTCAATGCGGTCGCGGACGTAAGAAACACGCGAGATTACGTTCCCAATAAATTATCGCTCGCTGAAGCTCCCCGTAATGGGGGAAAATTGCGACGCCATGAGACGCGAAAGTAACGAGGGCCGAGCTTGGTACTTGCCAGGATACGGAATTGAGATTAACAGCCGATATCCTCGCGATCGTTGTTGACGTTCACTTGCTCCGGAATTCGCGGGGAATTCGTCGATTAATCTAAATTTATTCGAACGTATAATTGCCCGGTGCAACGCCGTATTTTAAATCCCCGTGGAAAACACGACAGTGTATTTTTCGGCAGTAAATCGTTTAAAGTTTAATTGTGATAATAATTATGAATTAGCTGAATATGCCAGAAGAAATTGGAACGAAATTATTAAAGCGAATTTGAGGGAAACAAAGAGGCAGAAACATGCGATTTTTGAACGATTAAGTTTGATCACTCACTGTCTACGTATATTAACACATTAACGACGAGCTTTTTTTATTAAAACAAATGAAAATTAATTTAATTCAGTCAGCCATTACCGAGAGTCACTGAGGATCAACAAACAAACCTTTACATCTTCTTTATAGTCTCGAATAAAATCCAGTTAAAGGAACATTAATCCTTATCTTTTCCATCAATCAACCAATTGCAATTTCATCGTCTAGTGAACTAATCTCGCAAACGTGCGAAAAAATTTAGATCGCTCGGCCCACCCGTAAAAAGGTCATCTCTTCGAAAATGCTGCGTGATCAATTCCGCGATCTGCCGTATACGCTTGTTACTTTTACGAAGCGATATAAAATAACAGGTGCCATTGGTCCGCAAGCCTACCGTCGATTATCCGAAATAACATGCCCGAGCCGGCGCATTTCCAGACAGGTGGCCGTAAAACTTAAGGAACTTTAACGTTAGGTTCGTGGACCACCGAGAGAGAATGTTAACTCGCGCGGTCTCGGCTGAGTCACGGTGAACAGCATAGTCTAAAATCAGTCACCCGCCCGGTGAGCCGTATTTCTGTCAGAGTCCACGCGAGCAGACTAACTTACGGCCGCGCTAAACGGGCCGGGCGAAAGTAACGCGCGTATAAAGAACGGGGTTTTATTAGCGGCGGCCGAGGTCCGCGACGCGCTGGACGTCCGCGTCCGGCCGGTTAAAACTAAAGCGCGAGAACCGTACGGCGGACGACAGTATCGCGGATCGAACGGTTGACAAGGCCGAGATAGCGGAACGATGGAATCCGGAGACTGATGGCCGGATATCAACTGCACTCCGCAGGATTAACTCTTATATCATCCCGAAACAGGACGCGCTGCTCGGCGCAGCGTCGATTAATTGCGCTGACTCGCCGGGCACTCGGGTTCTTCGTTTCGCGAGTGTTTCGCTCTGATTTCTCTCGATGAGTTTCCCCATTTTTACGGCGTCGCTGAAATATTCCTGGCCATCGAGCTGCGCGGCGCATTAATTCTTAAGCATCGAACGGGGCCGA
>NC_135782.1:10061313-10149881 GCF_028453695.1 Augochlora pura
TGCGTAACAGGGGCAGTAAACTGCACTTGGCCGCTTAATGGGAAGCAGCCGTCGATGAGCCTATCGCCAAGCCGCAACAACACCGGCCGCTCGCTTGTCCGCTGGCCTAAAATTAAGCGGCATGTTCTACTAACGGTATGACTCGCGACATTTTCGCTAGACGTAAAACTCGGCGAAATACGAGACGTTTCTTAAACTTTAGCGACGATTATGCAGTGGTTCCGCAACCGGCCGCGCAACACGCTACACAAACACATTGAAGCGTCCTAAATTGTTAAAGAAGCTCCAGATTATAGCTGGAGCTAATGATGAAGAAGTATCAATGTTAACACTTTGATCGTTGGAGCGGTAAATTAAAAAATGATATAAAATCAGAGCAATTTATTTGATTGATTTATAGAAATTTTGAGTTGTATTCTAAAATGTGATAAAGTATTAGTATTAATAATATTAATATTGGTATTGGTATATATATATAAAGGTAAAAAAGTTATTGCATTCCAAAACGTGTTCAAATACTTTCTGCCAGCAATTCTATTTGCGAAGCCGAACGACAAAGAACTCGCGTAATTAGATTTATCTCTTCGCCGAGGGTCGTATTCCCCAGGAAAAGTTGGATGACACCGTACGGAAAGTAAAGAGCAGAGAGCACGCGTGACCCTCGGCAATGCCGGCATTGTCTCTTCGAGGAACCGAGGCACCGTAAGCGCAGACGTTAAGTTGATGAAACGGGATCGCGCAGGTATTTATGATAGCTGTCGGAAAAATCGCTGACTCTACCATAAAGTTTGCTTTATTTCCGGAAGTTTTGGCAAACGGGACCGGGCTCGAGAGGCGAGCGGCGCACCGGAGTGGATGGAACGACACGGCGAGACAATGGGGGAAAACGGGAGAAAGAGGCGGGAAAAGAAGCGCCGCGTCTTCCCGGCAGATCCTGGCCGAGCAAAAACGACGGAACCCGGGCGGTCGGTGGGTGCTCGGGCCTGTAGGACATCCGCCTAAGTGATGCATCGTATCCTCCGGGCTGTGCAATTCTTACAATCCAGAAAACTAACGTTAAAACAATGCCGTAATAAATTCGTCCGCGCTTTTGTCCCGGTCGCGCTATGCTCGTTGCTGCGCGGCCCAACCCGTGTGTACAGAGTATTAAAATGTTAATAGAACGTAAAGGGAAGAATGGCTTCAACCGCCTGCCCCGCTGAGAAAAATCTACGTTCACTTCGGAATGGCCGCACTAAAGTTTACGCGTCGCCGGAGGATTCTTACGGCCGCGGAACTGCTCTGTAAACACGGTAATAGAATTCATCAAATTTTGAGAAACGCAGCGGTGGGCTGTTCGCACCGAATACGCGATAAAAATCATTTTCTGACTGAAATCGTACGTTAACTACGGCCAACGTTTTCATAGTTTACTGTAAAACATTTATATGAGCATTTAGAAATATTGAACAAGTTACAAGTTTATTTTTAGAAACAGTCACAAACAAAAGTATAATTACACAGTACTTATATATAATTGTAAAATATTTATACATACTTTCTATATAATTATACAGTACTTATATATGATTATAAAATATGTATACACACTTTACATATAATTATGCATAATTGTAATAAAATGTTGAAGCCTTAAACAAATTAATAACTCATAAATATCGAATTTGCAACTAATGCAAATTTTAGGAAGTTATAAAAATGTTACTGCAATAGCACCAAATAGCAACTAATCTTTTTAAAAAGAGGGGTAAATTTACAATTCATAACCTGACGAAATTATTTAAAATTAATTTTCACTCTAATCGATTTCTTAATTTCACTAAGATTTATAATACATAAAAACGGGGCAAAAGTCATTGATCTCGTATAACTTTGCTTCAAAATGATAATAGAATTAAATGAAATACTTTGATTTATTAAATTATCGACCATAGATATAATAAAAAAATGAGATCATCATTATTATATTACTTTCCATTGAATAATGCCCTGAATTAAAGCATCGACATTGATTCTCATGAAATGATATCCGGAAGCAGGGGTCTTCTTCCATCCTTATTCATTAGGAAACAGTTAGGGTCTCGCAATTATAGGTGGATCGGGCCGCGTGCAACAGTTCTAGGTGAACGGAGCGCTTTGATAGCGCATTATACGGTTTCGTGTTCCGTCCTTTCAATTCCAGACAAGCATTCGATCCGGACAGATTCATCTTGATTACCAAAATAATCGGGCAGGATATCGCCGATGGCAATTCCATCCATCGACGTCTATCCCGTCGCGTCCTGACGTTTCCTAATTGCCGGGATAGCCGGACGAAATCATCTCCAGATCCGCGGCTTATTATCTTCCAGCCGGCGTGGCTCGATTGACGTGATTCGCAGTCGAGGGCCCCGGCTTCCTATGCGGAAATACTCACGAAATTCGACCGCCGCGCGAACGGAACGACCGCTTTTCGAAGCGTATTTCGAAGCGGGCGCAACTTCCGCTTCCTCTCTCTCTCTCTCCCCGCATAACAATTCCGACAGGGAAGCACGCTTCAACGTAATTGGAAACCGGCACTCTAATAATTGAATAATGGGCGTATCGACGCGATTGTTCAACTTCAATTCCGGCCATCGAGGAGTCCGAGGAGCGTACCGGCATCGAAGACACTGGTTACGATCGACGGTGGTGAAAATCAGTTTTATTTTTCCGTCGAGCACCTTTTAGGGAAAAATCGAACTCTTCCGCGGCGTGTGCTCGGAAGAATTCTCGTCGGACAGGCGTGCGAGGAACTGTCGAACTCGGTCTTTTGTTCGGTAGAATGATTTGTTTGGCATGTGAGAGCGATTTTAGCAGCGCTGATGTACTCGAGTTCCAACGAGCTCCTTCGTGATTGAAATTAATCGTGTTTGAAGAGTCGTGGAAAGCCTCTGATGTTATTGTTGAGAGGAAGTCACATGATCGCGCATATGTTCGCTGAATGGAGTGGATAAAGTAGAAGTAAGTAAGTATATAATAAGCAAGTATAATTCTGAAATAGAATATTTATGAAGTTTTATTATCCGGTATTTTCCGATATTCTCTGCCTGCAATTATTCGTTCCGTTAGTCTCGGTTCACTTGAGAATTTCCGTCGACTTTGTACATGTAACAATTGTTTCGTATTATTATAAATTGTTAATAGATATTTTAATCGTAATGGATTTTTGTGTGAATTTAATCCTCTGCAGTCGATAAGTGATGAAGACAATTTGATCTGCATAAAATGCGCATATAATAAGACAATATGATATATATAACTGTATGTGTATAGTACGACTGAGAGTGGATGGCGTGTAAGAAGGAGTGTGCGGTTGTATGAATGTATAGTAATAAGACGAACATGAATGCATGGTTCGTGCGTGAAACAAATGAATAATTCGGATCATCGATCGGGCGAGCGAGAACGGAACGTGGCGGCGGCACTTCTTCGGTGACGCCACGTGGGGACAGACGTTTTGTGTATATCGTTGCATAATAAAAGTTAACATTATTCATTTAACCAAGTTCCTTACATTAAGTAATAGTAAAATTTAAAAAAAAAGTATTTTACTAGTCATACGATGACTAAACTGATCAGTTTCGAAAAAGCTGTGCCACCTTAAAAGTGGTTCTCGAATCATGGATCACCAGACAGCAAAAATTCATATGTCTCTCCGAATAAGTTCTTCCGATCAAAAAGATTATGTAGTACCCGCAGCAAAGATAACACCTAGACGAGCGCATAGAAGCTTTTCGACAAATATCGACACCGGTTTCGAGTACGATTCGAGTAGTGCTCGTCGGCGAATCCTTTCGAAAGCATACTTTCTCGCGCGCGAGTGCACACGGTTTGTTCCTCGAAAGGTATTAATTGGGGGAGAGTATTCGCCGCGGAACAATTCTAAACGACCATGGGCCGTATCCTCTTCAGGATCAAGGAGATACAAGCGGCCACTCGCTAGTTAATTAATTCCCTCTTAGACCACCGAGTAGGGTTCTTCAATGCTGTCTACGACAACGAGCCTGAATTGACCCCTCGTACACCCTTAATACCACCAGGAGAACACGGAGAGGGTGGTGCTGGCGTCGTTTATACAAGGATAACGACGACAACGGCATTCAGAGAGTTCTATTCGGGGGGGAGCGCAATTAAGATTGCCGAAAAATTCAAATTAGCGTCCGCGTGGAGCACGGACGGGGGTTTAATTAGAAATTCTCGGCAGACTCGGCGCGCCGGCCTGCTGTGCCGCGCGTCATTATAAACGGGCTGCTAAAAATGAGCCCTTGATAATCTCAGCCTGGACATCCTGCGTGTCAAGCGTAGACGGACCCCGGCCAGGCATTCAGATTTCTCGGAATGTTTAAAGACCGTTTAATTGAAACTAATGGATCCGCCGTGTGGGCGATAACGAGGCGGGAAAGGCTCTGCGAGCACGCTGATAGTTGGCGCAATGAAAGAAACAGAGTTACGCAATCAACGCTTGAATGGATTCGCACTAAATCTTTATTAAGACGGTGTCTGTCTGTTCGTTTTCACTTCGTATTATGGCTTTCGTTTCGATCGTTTCTATTTAAATAATGAAAACGTTATGTTTAATGGAAATGTTATGTTTAATGAAAACGTGATGTTTAATGACCGTTATGTTCAATAATGATCGTTATGTTTAATAATGACCGTCGCGTTTAATAATGTTCGTTGCATTTAATAATGATCGTTATGAATAAGTAATGAAAAACTCGTGATAGAGGCCGAGCGAGAGATTCGGCGAGAAATTGATGGTGCAATATTTGCGTTTGAAAATGGGTGATAAGCATACATTAACCCCTTGACGTACTTTCACGACACTGACTCCGTGATTGTGCTTTTTAATACTAACCTGTTAAGTATTTTTTCGTTTTTTACGAGTCGAAATAAAATTCTCTCTATTGTCATTAATATTTACGCACGAAAATATACGTAGGCGTACTGTATCAATTTTACATACTACTCTATGAAGTTATTACAATAGAGAACATTTAATCGTTGCAATTGTGATGTTAATGGTACTGCGAAGGGTTAAGGATGATAGACGTGCAGACAGCTGAGGTATATTAACCAGTTAATTGAGGCGATCTCTTTGCAAAGCGCCCGCCAGTGTGTGTTGCGATAATCAAGCGATGACGAGGGACGTTATAAATCCAGCTAACATTATTTATAATTTTCATTTACCTGTTTCATTTCGTCTTGACGTCCTAAACATTTTACGTATATTAAAATTTACGAATATAATTTAGTTTTCGCCAGAATTACAAATTTAAATATCAAATTGTAACAAGATTTTACGCATGACGCATGTAATCGTCATGACACAAAATTCTGTCACATCTCTATGACGGATATAGTCGTCAAATGCACGTAATTGGTTAATTGAAAAGCGATTTGTTTCAAGAATATCACTGGGCACGAGCGTGTTGCGAGGAACACGATGAATATTTAAAGTTACTCGATTTAATATTCGGACTTAGGACTAATATTCGGAATTAGGCCCCATTTTAATATCGAAATAATATTCGGACACCGGGATACATCTTACTTCTAATATCATGGCGTTCGAATATTAAATCGAGTAACTGTGTTTCGATATGTAAACAGTTGAGACGTCTACTTTCTGCCAGTTTCGTGCAATTTAATTAGGACGAACATACACAGGAAGAGAAAAATTACTTTTGACAAACTGCAGTTTCACGTAGATTCCTCTAGCGCGCATACGTTTAACCCTCCAACTACGAGCTACGTAGAATTCACGTTGTAAATAGCTTGTAAAGTCTAGCAAAAAGAAATATAAATTTTAAAAAATTCTTTACAATTTTAATTTTATGTTCAAAATTAAGACAATTTTCTGAATTATTTTCGTTTTCCTTTTTATATATCTTTTAAAATAATCTATGTATTATAATACTATGTAATATAATCTGTATATAATCTATGTAAGGTAATATTATTAAAAAATAATACTAGCTCGCGATTACCTACAGATAAATAAATAATTTGAAAGTAATTACTATCATAACTACTAAATAAATAGTAATTATTATACTGCGACGTCAGCTTACATATCAATAACAATTAATAACATGTCCATACCATTTTGATCATAATAATCTGACAAAGAAAAGTTTTCAACAAAATCGTATCAGTATTAATTTTTCTACAAATTGTGATATATAAAATTTCAAAAAACGAAATTTTTGTTTTAAGTTATTAAAGTCATTTCTATTCTTTTAACCCTTTGCGGTCAGCACAAACTTATACATTAGTGTCACGCCGGTCGGAATTAATTTTTATTGAAATTATATATGCAAGATTAAGAAGGAAGAATAATGTTCATTAATTCTTTTAATTTTATGTAAAGAAATAAATAAATAACAGTAGCGAAACGATCGCAAGCGGTTAATATTAATTCGTACATTAATGTGAACTTCATAAGATTTCAAGCCATTGCTGGAACGGATTAAATGACCTTAAACCTTACAATGACACTCTACAATAATTGCGGGCGCAAATGTGCCTCGACCACCGTGGACCCCGGAGATTCATTCGGTTTGGTCGATTCTCGGCTAGGATTCGGATCGACGACACCGGACACTCGAATTGCCCTGGGCCGGCGCCTTTGTCGCATCTCTTTGCTGCTTCTCTGTTAATTGACCGAGTAAATATCCCGATCCGAGGGTTCCGTTCGGAAACATGTTGTCGGACATTCTGCGGTTGTCAAAGCGAGCATCTGCGGAGCCCTCATCGGCGTCGCAACGCCGGGATAGACCAATATTGAATGACGCCCGTGAAAATGCTAATATTGGCGTTTCCTTTCAGTGGCCCCGTGTAGCCGGTATTGAAAATGTAATCAAATAAGAAACGAGCGGGATGTCGGCCCCGGATGGATGCTAATGCCGCAAACATGTCGAGTGTATCCTCGACCGCTGCGAAACGAACCAATAAACATGATCTTGAGCTCACCGTACCGATTTCTTGGGCACTTGTAACTCGGCTCTCGAATTCAGGCATCTTGTTCGCGGTCGTGTTTTTATTGGAAACCACTACGCTTTTTAATATGAGCATCGTCGAGACGCTTCAGGGTTTTCAAACGTTTGTCGAAATATTCTCTCGGTGTTGTACTTATTTGTTTATTGATTTCTGTGTTTCGATAATAGACTACAAAATCCATTTTGTGTAAGAAGAGAAAGGCTACTTAGGCTGTTTAAAAATTAATAGCTTGCCTTTCATGACTGCAAAATGATCGTAAGTTTGCAAATGAAGAACAGACATCTCTGATCAACAGTTTTATTGTATCATTAGTATGCAGATCTTTTTACAGTTTAAATAAATTATTTTCTCTAATAACTTTGATAAGAACATTGGCTAGAATACGATTCAAAGTTGTATAATTTTATTTTATTGTTATATATTCACGTGCAATGAGCATTTATGAATTTTATTAAAATGTTGATAGCGTGCGACGTGTCGTAGATTGAAAGATTCCGTAATAAATTAATGAAATTTATGCAAGTACAAACTTAAGCATCACCGCAAAATCTATTTTACACCGATTTTAAATAACGCTTTCTCCTTTCAAGAAATGTACATATGTTAACCAAATAATGTTTATAGTAACAAAGTCTAGATTTAAACATTTGTTAATAATAAAACTGTTGGTATAAATCACAAAAGACAATTTCATATGCATAAAAAGCACTTCTTCGCATAAAATGGAAATGCTATAAGCCAAACAAATTACTTTAGATTTATAATTAGAATGGGTTCGAGTGTAAAGGGTTAAACATTTTTTGGGGTTTATAGGCAATATATGATCATTTAAAATGAAATATTGTATTAAATATGTAATAGAGGGTTGTACTAATAATATAACAAATTGATTCTGTATTCGACCTAATTATTTTCTCTATACCACAATCAGACAGGTTCATCAACACTTATAATACGTTACCCGACAGATAACAGAAGATCATTCAGCAGAAGTTAAGTTCGACCAATAAAGTACTGTATTGTTCGCGCATGAACATGTTCCAGCGAACACGACAGAACTATATCTGCTCGACTGATCAATTCCGACCGAGAAGGACTCGGGTCTCTAATCCGAACGATACCTCTCGAATAAAAGAAACAATACTCATATCCACGGTTCGGTTCGCAACGATACGAGAATAATACCGCATCTGGCAGCGCTATCATGCTCGCCGCCCCGACAAAAGTTACATAGACGGCACGGAGGCCAAGAAAATACGGGGCGAAGACGAGTCCGCGTGAGTGTAATTCAACTTCATTCGTCCCGGGGAAGATCGCGAAATGAACGTCCGTAATAGAAAGGACGAGGATAAAGGAGAACTCGCCTTTGAAAACTCAGATACGTTCCATTTGAGCACTCAGACCGAAGAAATATCGTCCAATCCTTCCCCGGCCAATTTTCCGGGAGCCAGTCGCTACGCCGCGGCGCGTCGCGTCGCGCCGGGAGCAACGGGGATCGTGTGTGTGACACGCGGCACGAAACCCCTTGACCCCTTCCACGAGCCAAGAACACGACGTTAGTCCCCCGGCCCGTTGAGAAGTGGAAACGTAAATCACATCACTCCCTTCTGTTCCGTCTTTATTCGCCGAGTATCCCGTTCCGACGCCCAACTATAGGCACCCGAAACACGTAAGAAATCTGGCTCGTAAGTGTCCTAAAAATTACGAAGGTAACTATGCCGATTGTTGACGCCCTATGTGCTGGCGATCGACTCCAAAAGTTGAAGATATGTGAAAATTATTAATGAAGGCAGTTCGAATTTTCTGTGGAGAATATTAGATGAATTCTAAAAATTCTAGTAACGTTCTGTTTGATCAACATTTTGCAATAAACGTTATGTGCGACCGGCCTGAAAATATTTGAATGCTTATAAGTTTTATTTGTTTTTTATGAGTTTATTTCTTTTAATTAAGACAATGTTTGAGACAATTTATACTTATTCTATAAATCATTTTACTTGTCTCCTTTACATCTTGTCATGTATAGATTACATTTAAGAAAATGTCATTTGCGTCACTATTATTCTTACCCACACACAAAATAATAGATATAGAATATTGATTACATAATTATATTTTTACCTATAGATACTGTTAACAAACGAATTGCACTTCTTATTTTCTCTTAAGAAAACCACAAATATTAATATCTTCAAATATATTCTAAACTAGACAGAAACACGTGACTTTGACCAGAAAATATTTCGCACCCCTTTCGTGTGCTCCCTGCCAACATCGTTTAAACCTCCCTCGCTCGTGTTCCTCGCAGAGCAACGATAACGTCTGTATAACGGATCACCGAGTTCCCTGGTTAAATGACCGCGGCTATCTGACGATGCACAGGCATGATCTTCAATAAACGATCCACTCCTTTCGCAGGCGAGACGGACTGTCTATACAGAGCTTCGGAAACTATCCTTCAACAGGATTGAGAATCTAACCCGTAGCGCCTTTGTACAGCGTAGTCGAAAGTTTCCTCTGGCGTTATGCAAATCAGCCTTTTGTCGGTAGCTGAAGATTTTATGCAGAATATTTGATATTTGGGGCAAATGGCTGAAGTTCTTTACGTGAAAATTTCGCCAGTTTTGTTCGTTGTGTCATCGTGCAATTTATGAGGTAACTCGTGTGATACAGATATAATGTATTATAAGTAGAGCGTGGATCTTTGTGCTGGATAAAAATTTGGCACATTGAAAGCAACAAATAGAAGTGAAATTAAACTTTATAATATAATGTAATATAATAAAAAATGAAAAAGATAAATGTAACAACTCCGCTTCAGCTGAGTAAAAATGTTAAGAATGACTATATTATATTATATTATATTATATTATATCATATCATATCATATTATATTATATTATATTATATCATATCATATCATATTATATTATATTATATCATATCATATCATATTATATTATATCATATCATATCATATCATATTATATTATATTATATCATATTATATTATATTGTATTACATACACCTTTTTACTTTTATTATTCTTGTGTGACGGCTGCAGAAAATCTCTTTTACCTCTGCACGGGAATAAATCATTATTATTATAAAAATAAACAGTTGTGCTAAAATCAAGTATGCAGAGATCAAGGTATTATAGCAAAGGATCTTCGATCGGTTCTAAAATGCTCATTGCTAGTCACGGAGCGAAAGGAGTCTCTTAATCCGATCGACATGAAAAACCCCTAAAAGCACGATATTGTAGTCGACATGCATGCGGATTTACGTCGGGCTCTCTGCAACGTTACACGACCGGTTTACGTGTCGCTTTACGGCGTCGTGAAAAATATCCCGCGTTTTCCGTAATCAAAGAATAGCCCCGGCCGTTTCGGCCGCGCGCGTTTAACGTTCAAAAAATAATAATAATATCAACAACGTGTATCTTTACTAGCAGTAAAACTGTGTATCTGAACCGGGCCGGCGACGCGGCTGCGATGGGAACCATTACAGCCGGTCTGCCGACGAACTTTTCGCCGTCACTTCGAAGACGTAATCTGAATTACATCGAGCCGGTTTCAAGCTGAATTATGTCGAGGCCTAATTCGGTCTTTATTAGCCGGCTATATAGCGGCAATAGAAACGAGACGGCGGCGGTGACGGCTGTAAAATTTTAATAACCGTCATCGTAACCTCGGGCCGACGTTTCTTATCCCCGTCGGATATCTCCCGAAAAAAAATGGGCCGGTTTTTATCGTTTATGAAATGTATAGACGCTATCAAGAACTTATATAATACGTGAGATTTCATGCGTTTTGAAACTTAAAAAAGCGTTTTTATAGATCGTGCCTATCGCTCGTGCGCTCGGCCAATTCTCGCGCGTTTATCCGGCGAAAATTCTACCCTTTTCTGGTTCTGCCTCCTATAAAACGGAACAGTTCACCTCGAGTCCTGTTGCCATCGGAGATAAACGTTTAATAATAAAAATACTAATATTTGTTGATACAGTACAGTCTCGATTATCCGAGTTCCGTTTAAACGAGGTTCAGTGTTAATGGTGCCACTATCGATTATCGATGAAAATATCAATAATACTGCAAGGATATCGATAATATAATTTAATATATTTAATAACTTAGAAGAAAAATAATTGAAAGACGAAAATTAGCAGAGTAAATTTTTATTTAAGATAACTTCAGATGGAATTACAGATTTGTAACAGTTATTAATCGAAAGTCTAAGATATCTATGCAAAACTGTGTTTTTCACAATATAATTTAATTGTTTATAACTCTTGCAAACTTCAATCGATTTCAATGAAATTTTTAACATGCATATACTAAATTATCCAAATCTATAAAATACATTTTGCAAATTTTCTTTATAGACTCAAGAAAGAAAATCAAAAACGGGAGTTGTTAATTTTGTTGTCATTCCAAGTAAAAATTGAAAGTAGCATTTTCGTCATTGTCTACTGACTAGTCCGTCATTCATAGTAAAAGATCAAGTCGTTCAGTTCAGTGTCAAAAAAGTTATATAAACCGTTTTAAAGGGTGACCACGTATACATGTATTTGTCGCCGACTGTATATCATAACGCGAGCATATTTCAGATTTATTGCTAACTCAATGCAATGTTAAACGCGATGATATATTCATGGCGCTAGCGGGCGAGGGGTTGCGGCCGGTCGTTTATTCTCGCAATCAACTGCGAGTTCTACAATCGCGAATTATCCATTAAAGCACTTAGACGAAGCGTGCAGCCTCGCGTCGCCCCGGTCTCGTTTCGGACATCTCCTACGGGGGAGAGGCCGGGAGTAATAATTAATGGACACGTTTTAAAGCAGGTCGCTTCATTGCACAAATTTTCATATTCCATTCGCCGGTAGCGAGTTCCTTAAGAGAATGAAATCCCCCGGGTGGAGGAGGGGATTAAGATGATCCGCCCCTTCATTCCATTTTCTATAAAGCACTCTCCTTCCTTCGTTTCTTGCCAACTTCCCGCTCCCACCGCCCCGCGCCCCCCTCCCTCGTGGTATTCATGGCATACGTATACGCGGTATTCCGAACTTCCTTTTCGACGATATTAATAGCAAAAAAACACGAGAGTCTCTGGACTCGTGTCTATTACGCTGCTCGAAAAACTTGGAACATAGGAAATTTTTAAATAAAAATTGATCGACTTCGACCGATGACAGCTTCGCGAGAAATCGTCATAAGATGTTCACTTATTTTTCAAATTAAAACTTGACATCTCCATTTAAAAGCATTGTTTTCTTTATTTTTAGTTTGACGTATCTTTACCTTCTAATTATTGATGACAATTTCATTGATGACATCTTCATCTTCTAATCTTTTAAGTGTTAAGCCATGTTTGTTATATTGTAGATTGCTAAGTTTAACAAAATGCACGGACTTTGTCAAATTTTTGTCAGAGATCCCATTTGCAGATAAATTAATTTCGACTCTCCCTTTTAATTAAGAAAGCAAGAAACGTGAATGCTAATTATTCGGCATAGAAAACAGGAATTAAACAAGATTGATGAATGAACAGGAGAGCAGTGTTTGTAGAAAAAGATTAGGTGCAAGTTTGAATAATTCTTTATGTGATTAATCATTCTTTTATTATAATTTTGAGACCTATACATATAAATTAATCGATGTAAAATAGTGTGTGATTCTTTCAATGTTTGATGGTGCATTGAAGGAAAACAATTGAAAAAGATGAATATGACATCTGATTATTTCACTTGCAAATAAAAGATCGATAATTTTTCTTTTATACAACTTTTCTCTTATACAAAAAGATGACCTGCGTTTCGTTCACCCTATTAATTTTCTATTCCTCTCTACATGGAAAATATTATTATTCAATCTGACTTTCTCGTGGGTCTTTAAAGCAGCAACCTCCTCGTGGTGAGACCCGGGCAATTGGTATCATCCCCGGCACAGGATACCTTACGAATTGTAATGTGTTTTGAGTCGAGAATGATGTCGAGCCAATAGCTGCAGATTACAAATTCTTTTCTAAATCGTAAACTAGTGTATAAGACTGTAACAAATATATCGTATGATTCTCTTATATTGAGGAATATCGTCGTCTCGTTCATCGATGGATGCGTAATTTTAATACTTTAAATCAGTATTGGAAATAATTTTTCTGAGAGACCGCTCAATACTAATCGTTCCATATTGAACATTCGTAACCCGGAATTCATTGGAATTCGCATTAGAATCGAATTAATCGTTCAAACACTCGAACACTGATCGTCTAATGACAAATACTCCGCGAACGGTTCACAGAATCTCCACAGATCTAAGGAATATAAGCTCTATGACCTCCGACCGATTTTCACCAGGACAGACAGAAAACCAATTACAACTCGACAAATACCGGACGCAGTAGAATTCAAAGGAGTAGAATTCATTCGCGCGACCCCACGAACATCACTCTCCCGGGCTTCGTCTACGGGGAGGCGAGCATTCCGAATCACAATCAGGAATTTCAATTCCGGCCGAAAAAAAAAAGAAGCACCGGCTCCGAAACGATCCGCCCGCGGTATACGTCCCAGTGCAGTAAATCGTCGCGAAGCGATTAACTCGAGAACAGCTTGTAACTCCCGTCGCGGCGGATCGATCCCGTGAACACTTGGCCGGGGACTTGTTCGTTCCCTTCCACTTGTTCTCGCACTGCGGTTTTCCAATATGCGTATCCACTCGGCTCGTAAACTATTCGATCGCGCGACACCCAAGCCCAGAGTCCACGGGATATCCTCCGGCTGCTGTTTTCAACACGGCGAACGTCGCGAACAAGTTCTCAAACGTGACGGAGTCCACGTGTTCACATTCTGGTCTCCGACTTGTTTTCAACAACCTCCTGTAGCTGCTTCAGATTGGTATTCTTTCGATGCTGCAACGCGCATCGTATGCAACTGTGTCTCGATAAGTTATAATTCATTTTTGGAACTCTGACACCATAGGCCGCGAAGACGATTGTTCGACTGCGAGATTGATTTTCCGGGTGAAAAATAAGTTCTTTGCAAAGTGTGTGATTCTTTAAGATGTCTTGTGTTTGGCAGACCGCGGATCTTTTTATGTAAATTGTTATCGATGAAAGGTTTTTTTTAGATTTATTAGAAAATTCATCATAGTGAATGTAGGATGATAAAGCAATTGGTATTCGTTGCTATGCATGTCTAATTACATTTAAAGCAGCTGCATATAATAAAAGTGCATCGAAATCAGCAGTGTAGTTATCAGTCTTCCGGAGGCAGTCTTCGATAACAGGTGTCTTTTGTACGTCAGTCTTTTGTACGTCAATCTATCGTGCTTCAGTATTTTGTACATCAGTCGTTCGTATGTAACTTCTTCGTGCATCATTCTTTCGTACGCCAGTCTTTCGTACGTTAGTATGTTGAACATTAAATTGTTGGATATCAGTTTTTTAGGTGAACAGTCTTTGAACTTTACTCCTCGTCTTTCAATTTAATACTGATCCTATCGAGCAGTAAAATCAACTAATGCGTACTAGCTCATTCAAATGAAAAAATCAAATTTATTTTGATTTTCTACAGTTTTAGTTACAAACGTTGCCGCGATAATAAATATAATTTTTAAAACTGCGGAATGAAAAACTGGCTATCTGAGCGTGATAAGCTTAGTTTCGAGACAATTAAATGATAAGGCAAGTAAAATGAACTCGCAGTTCAGACCTTTAACCTCCAACATTATGTCAAGCATTGTCGTCTGTCAACGTAATACCCATAAATCATCGAATGTAAAATGCAATATATTCAATTGAATTCAACCGATTCGAATAATAATGCGAATAATTTCACGTGATTTTTATGCATGCACGTGTTCTAATATAAATTCTGGAATGCGCAATGATTTCTTCTGGGATCGATGAAAAGTTCTTCAATTATGCATCGACGATCCAACAAATCAAAGTGGCAATTGAAAACAGATCGATTGCGCAATTAACATAGGAAAAATTCATGAATAAATCATGGAAAAACACAGCAGTCTAGAATTTTTGTTCGACACGATTATTTTTCGAATTTATACCTGCGAAAATAAATTAATCAAATAAATAAATTAGATAAATGAATCGGTCAGACGAATTTTTATTCGCATAAAATCTTATTCGGAGATCTTATCTAGGTAAATTATTACATTATTGCAATTGTACTTCCATTATTGAAAGAAAAATTTGAAACTGGATATCTGGAAACACAATTTATCTCTCAACTTTTATTTTAAAAAAAGAATGACTTTTGAGCCTACAAACATGAGTTAATCTACTAAACAATTTGCTACTACGAAAATAAGCTAAGTGCATTTATTTTAGAGTCAAGATATTTAAGAACTTTGCGTTATAATTTTAAAAACATTGGTAACTGATGATATGCTAATATAATGTTTCTGTGTTTTTAAGAGTTATTACGTTCTAAAGATATTATTGAAATGAAATGTTATCGATGTTTTTGGAAAATGTACTTGGGGCATTTTCAAAATAAACGACTCGTTTCTTATAATTTATTCTCCAATTCTTTAACCTCTTAGGCACGGCTGGATTTTACGCGAATGAAATTTTTCATAACTAAATTACCATTTTCCTTAATATATATATATATTTTTTGGTGTAGCTATATATATGTAGTATTAGCTCTATATATTGTATTCTTTGTGCATTGTGCATATACACTTTCACTTTAACCCTTAGCGGTCCGACGTCGAGTGTGACTCGACACAGATACGAACTCCAATGTTCATCGATAGACTCTATACTACTGGCATACTTGGTCAAAAATTAATTAATATGCAATGTCATTTAACTGGAACAATAATGACTAATAGAAAAGGGATGCCTTTCTTAAGGAAATTACGAAAATTAAGGATTCGACAAAATTCAAAATAAACAGTACCAAGTGGATAAGCGGCTCGCGAAATCTGCTCGGGCCGCAAAGGGTTAATCGTTCACTTTAATAACTAATAATATAATTGAGTAAAGCACGAAAAATTCGCGAAAGCCACTACAATGGTGCATCGTGCCTGAGAGGTTAATCAACTATCTAAGGGATCTAGCATCTAACACGTTCGATATCGCCCGAAAAAGTATCTGGAAAATCGCTCGTTCTTTCAACGCGAAAGTAAAAGATCTGCCGCGATCTTCACGATTGAGCGAAAATCGCATCGAAGTCCGGAAAGGCGACGGATCGCCGACCGAATCGGCGCTGTCCGGTCTCGGAACTTGTTTCCACGTCGAAGATATCCACGTCACTCGCTCGACAGAGCATATCCGGCCGTATATCGACCGATCAGAGTCGGTCATACGAGTTGCTAATTGTCGAAGGCCTACGGCGGTCCGTGATACCGATTCCGCGACGAATACGAGACCGGCCGGACACTTTGTACCGATCGGAACGCACGATCGGAGGCTTGACAATGCAATACGAGAGCCGAGCGGGAATCGAACCCGACCCGTAATTGAAACGCTAGGCGGCCGCGGCGGCCCGTGTTCCACGGTTACACAGGATCGAGATGTCTTGGTAGCCTTCGAACTGTCCGTCCCTGGGAAACTAATGAATCCGCTGGCACGCCAATTACCGTAACCAGAGGAACGCGGGGAGAGGGGGAGAGAGAGAGAGAGAGAGAGCCCTCCGATCGGTTTTTCGACAAGAAAGACAAGGAGAACCGGTTTCCACGGCAGATGAACTGCTCGCGGTCTGTTGCGTCTTTAGGTCGTGGCCGTCGAGTGAACCGAGCAATTCTTTTCTTCCCGGAATGCATTTTGCACGTCTTGCGATGCTTTTAGGAAAACCGGGGAAATTGGAAATTTCCTACGTCGGTTGCGGAACGCAGAAAACGCTTTCTTCCGTTAAAGGATTGCCGAGTTCGGGTTCACCGGGTTGCTAACAAACGCTAATTTTTTATCAGATGGTTAAAATCATTCGTGTTGTAATATATTCGAATATATCTTATTATGATATATCTCGATTTGATATTATTATAGATATAGTAATATGTCGAAATACAAAGAAATGATGCTTACGAACAAATTATGTATTTAATGTATTTAATTCCGATAGATTAATTTGTATACGAGTTTTTCAAGAACCAAAATTTTACTTGAAACTCTTCAAATAAATTTTTATGAGTACATACAATCTTTTGTATGTATAATATTTTTCGTTTTAATCATAAATTATTCATTAATGATAGAATTCACTCGTTCTGAATTTAAGTTTCGCTGATATTTTAAAGCCGCACGTTCTTTTATCATTTTAATTAGACTTTTCTAAAGAACTCCTCAAAGTTTCTTCTATATTCCATTTATTTTTTGTAATTATTTATTTAAGACAGATAAGACTTATATAAGACGTTATATAAGTCACTTAGAAATAGAGCTAGCTATCTTTTTCCAGTGATAGATCCAGTGAAGACGACAGATATATTTAAGATATATTTAAGATATATTAAGATATATTAACAAAACAGATGTATTTAGGAATATATTTACATATAGCGAAACTCTGATTCTAAAAATGACAGGATTATTCCGAGAACATTCATAAAAATGAAAAAAAGATAATGTAAGATACTGCAAAACTTTATAATAAATGCTACCCTACAAAATTAAAAAAGAAGTAATCTACGTAACTAAATTGATTACTTATACTTTCTACTTTTTCTTGATAATATTTTCTTCAAAATATTTTCTTCCTCATACATCTGCAAATATCTGTTAAAATTTAAAATGCCAATAATAAAAATAATTATAAAGAATTACATTAACCCTTATCAATCCAAGAATTTTACAGAACATCGAAACGCTGTCTTAGGCTGTATTACTGTCAGTTGGAACGACAAGGGTTAATAATAACCATAATATCACGATATCATGCGCGCAATGAAGTTCGCCCATTATTATGTAAACCTGCTTTTATTCACTATTCACGCAGAAAAAGATTAACATTGCTCCAATCTTTTAAA
This sequence comes from Augochlora pura, assembly GCF_028453695.1. Classification (NCBI taxonomy): domain Eukaryota; kingdom Metazoa; phylum Arthropoda; class Insecta; order Hymenoptera; family Halictidae; genus Augochlora; species Augochlora pura. Next base: position 10,079,329 of record NC_135782.1, read on the forward strand.
ACACGCGCGAGTGAAATATAAAATCGTAGAATTTGGCTCTCGTCATCCAACCGGACGCACTGTGCAGCGTGAAAAGAAAGAGAAAACTGCGAAGGCGAGACGAATTTGATTGGATGGGACGCCGGGTCAAGAAAACAGGGGGGTAGATGGTAGCGCAGTATGCAAATGAAAAGGGCGGAATAGAAAAAAGAACGCCGGGAGGAGGCGGAGGTGGAGGTGGAGGAGTGTCTTCTGTACTCGAGAGACAACGAGGAAGAAAGAATGTCTGTCGTATCCGCGAGGGAAGCCCGGACGAAGTCCCGGCAGACTTCGAAATTCCGCGAGCTTCTGTAAATTGTTCTCTGCAATGCGGCGGCAGAGAGTGCTACTGGGTCTCTGTCCACTGTTCCACTCCGCCAGAATTACAATAATTCATCACAACGGGGAACGTTTAATGCTCGATGCTGACTCGTAATAACGTAACGCCCGGCCGAACCGTAACTAATTCACTAGGATGGGAACCGCGAACTTTTGTAATTTACAGGATTACATGCAATTAAGCCGACCCCGGGCGTCCGCGTTTATCGACAATATCAGCGCGAATATTAAGTAAATATTTCATGGAATTGCGAGCCACCGGTATGATCGGAGCGCGAGACCGCGACACCACTTCGCGGCGAGATATAATAATTCAGTTGAACGCGGTGACCGCGCGTGCAGAATGTTGCGATTCCGAGTGCTAACGCCGAGATATTGTCTGAGAAATTTTTCATTAATGTTTCCGTAACGTGGTTCCAATAATAGCGTGCACTCTGCTTGTAGTATCCTTTCACGTGATATCAGTGTTGGATTTCTGAGTTGTTAAGATCATTTTCTTGTTAAGATAATTTATTTAAGATAATTCTCCGAATAAATACTTTTTAGTTGAATGTTTCATGAATGATTTATTGTATCTGTTCGAATTTCTATTCGAAGTATTCTTCATTCGAGTAATTAGAGTAATTCAAATAATTCGAAATATTTTTCGTTCGAATAACTAAACTAATTCAAAAAATTCCAGACATATTCTATTCGTATAATTCGAAAAACACTTTATTTGAATAATTCAGAAAAGTAAAATAGAAGGAATAAAGCGATAAACCTTGAAGAAACAAATTCTATTGTATTATTTTTAATGCACCTATTGTTTTTCGTATGAATTACGTATAAATTCGGACAAATTTGTATCATCATAAATTTTTCTTCGATTAAATATTGATTCGATAGTGTCGAATAAAATTATATTCGTAGGTCTTTATCTTTTATCCATCATCCAATTATAATTTTACCCAAGTTTGTTTAATATACCATTGCATACGATATAAATATAAATTTGTCTTCTGCAATGAATAACAATATGAACGTAATTTCATAAAATAAAACACAACACGACAGAGTCCCATGATGTAATAATCTTTGTATTGTTAACATAGAAAGATCGTATTCGGCGTATAAATTAATTTTCCGCGACGAAACATACAATTTGACAACTGATAGTATAGAAAAACTATCGTAACGCACTGTAATTCAAACTATAACAAATGAATATTGTTGCATGCATTGTGCATGTATTCTGCATATATTTTGTATGTAATTTACATGTGCTTTCTAAGTATTTTGCATACATTTTGCATAGATCACGCATATGTCGATATATGTATTATAACTGCATAAAGATCCCCTATCTAATAATTAATTTTATATTTGCTTGGGGAGGAGATGCGTGTCGCAATGGTTAACCTCTTAGCCACGACGCGCTACTATAGTGGCATTCGCGGCTGTTTCGTGCTTTACTCATTTCTATTACTAGTTATTAAAGTGAACAATTAAAGCGAAAGTGCATATATACAATACACTAAGAAAATAATATATAATATAACTAATACTATATATATATACCAAGAAAAAAAAATACCAAAAAAGATATATACCAAGAAAAATGGTAATTTAGTTACGAGAGATTTAACCCATTGCTGTACTATTGTATTTTCTTTATAGTTACAAGAACGAGCACTTTTTCTACTGTAATAATTTCTTAGATAAAAAAGAAAAAATATTTGTCGCGTTTGTCTACATTTACTTAAATCGTTAAACACCGAGAACATAAGAGAACAGAATTTTATTGCGGCTTAAAGGAACGGAATAACATTTATACTTGACAAGATATAACTTGACAAGATAGAAATCTCCATAACGTGTTGGACTCGTCAAAATACGGCAAGGGGTTAATTCGGTGAAAACCCAGCCGTGCCTAAAAGGTTAATTCGTAAAGATGGAAAATTCGGCGGACGTATCAGCCAAATAATTTTCTACTGTTCCGTTGCAGAAACACACGGGCGTATAATTTTCATCTGGCACGTTCCAGAGATTACCGCCCGCAGCCTCGAAACTGCGTGTTCCATCTGGACTTTCGGCCCGGGGTTTCAGCCCTCGGTACAAACATCCCCACGTATATTCTAGCCGGCTGCATAAGATGCCGTTTGAGCGAGCACGGCGACCACGGGCTCGTTCATGCGATCACGTCTCATCCCGAAGGAACGTCCGAAACCCTCGGGAAAGGGTTGCACTGATATTCCTGAAAATGCACGGGGCATGTAACCACTCGCCTCCACGAAATACACCGAGTGAAACGCTTCGGAATTGCGGGCTCGCCGAGTCGAACTTCCGCCCGGATAACTCCCGCGACGTTCAATTTTCAGAAGGAAATCGTAATAAGACGTCCGCGTTCAACAACAATACCCGGTAACTGGATTTCCACCGATAGAAATGAGACCCGAGAATACTCGAATCGCCATGCCACGTTAACGTTCCATTTCTATCAATTTCACGATCTTCGGTTTCACTCTTTACCGGGCCCTGTGCACCATTTCAACGCAACACTCGAATCGAATTTATACGACGTCGCGTTGCTTTAGAAAAATATTTTACACAGTATTCAATTTTCTACCGGCGATAAAACACATTTCTCCGGTCAAAATACATTTTTCCTCCAATCGAAGCACATTATTCCGTTTGAAATGCATTAATTCGCATTACCATTTTCATCATCGTTATTATTCATTTACAGTATCGTGTCCGTCGAAAAAGCGAAACCTGTCGCTATAGACGATTACAGAGAAGAGAAACGCGTGTAAAGTTCAAAAGTGAAATAGGAAAATTAAATTTCAGCAAAATTCTTAAGAGATTTATTTTTAATGTACAGCGATACACGTAATCGGCACCGACCGAGCTAATGATTTATCTCCCCGGGGGATCAATTTTGATCGAAATAGGTGTCGGATATCGTTGAGGCGCATGATTCATTGTACTTGCATCCGATTGCATAGTAGTTCGTTCTATTAGCGCGAATTTACGCGAACCGTGTAATCCATTCTACTCGTCTGATTACATGTTAATTTGTTCCATTAGGGCGAATCCGTACGAAGCAAGGTAATTCATCCCAGTCATCTGATTACATACCGGTTTGTTCTATTGGCGTGAATTTGCGTGAAGTTACTTTGCTGATTGTACTACTGGCCTGATTACACACGATTTTACGTCGCCCCTGGAATATGCAAGGTCCAACTACTCGTCTGACTACGAGGGATTGTATCCCTCGCCTGATTACACAGGGTGCATGACACCCGGACCGGGAAGACCACATTTTATGTCACTTGTCTGACCGCGAGCTGCTCGTAAAGCTTACTCTACTTGTGACAGTAGCTCTTCGTAGGATTTGCATTAGGTGTCCCGATAGGGAAAGGTCATGCTGCATTTCTGACTACGTATAGCAATAATGGAACTATCTTATACGGTACCACTATTAAAATGAAAATGTACATAATATATGCGTTTGCAAATCGGTACGATTAATACACCATATGTGTCCATAATTATGAAAGTGGTCTAAGTCAAAATTTAAAAAAAATGAGTTTATCAGTTATCCTACACCGCATTATTTTAAACTAAATTTATTCAATGTAATTTTTAAGATATCGTCAAAAATGAACCATTAGATGGTGGTTGTACTTTCAACATTATATGGAATCCATTTCGTGTTAATTATGAAAGTGGTCTAAGTCAAAATTAAAAAAAAATGAGTTTATCAGTTATCCTACACCGCATTATTTTAAACTAAATTTATTCAATGTAATTTTTACGATATCGTCAAAAATGAAATGTACTTTCAACATTATATGGAATTCATTTCGTGTTAATTATGAAAGTGGTCTGAGTCAAAATTTTAAAGAAATTATATAAACATAACCTGTAAACGGCGCGTGTCCCCCTTTCACGCGTTTCTAAATGTATTCCTCCAGCTTTTCAGGAATATTTTAAAAAACTTAGAAACTCGAAATGATAAAAATGCTTTACTTTTTGAGAATCATTAATAAATGTGCATGAATCATTTTATTTAAGTTATTGTTTCAAATAAAACTCATAGTTCGTTATTGCTTTATGTCATTTATAGAACATTCAGTTAATTTTGAAAATGGTCTAAGTCAATTCAAACTTTAAAAACAACATTTTCGTATGAAATTCGCACAAAATTTCATAGTCATAATAAATTTCCATTATTCAAGACTAATAAAATTCTAAATAAAAAGATCGCATAATGTAAAAATATATTTTAATTTATGCAAATGCAATTCATTAAATATCTCGAAACAAGAAATATATGACTTAGACCACTTTCATAATTATGGGTACATATAACGCTGTATTTGTAAAATTCTATACAAATAAATTTGTATAAAAATATACATTAATTCTATCCTTCAATTTGAAATTGACTCGAATCTATTAAAAATGGTAGAATATAAAATTTGTATTGAAATGTCTATTAAAATAAATACAATTTTTAAATTTATTCTTGAATTTATGTTAAAAATTCATTACAATTTAAATTTATAAGAATAATTCTTTTTAATATGTAATGACTGAGATACTCTTTAGAATAAATTCTTACAAAGCCAAAGTAATTTAATTAATGATGATTACAACTTTAACGAGATAGTTCAGACTGACCTGATTGAATATTTTACATACTAAACATCCTACCAAAATCTAGTTAGTTCGAATATATTATAACAATAATGGGGTCTCGAAATTAGTAAAAGAACAAGTGTATTTGAAAAGCAGAAATCACTGATACGTTAATTAAGAATAAAGTTCGCCCTGCGAAGTTAAAGATCCCGTAAGAATCAATTGTCAAACAATTAACATAAGCGTAAAACTGGAGATATCACAGTGCAGAGTTATTAAAAATTTGTAAATTCTGATTCAGGTTTCTCGTACAAATTGAAACATCAGTTATCCGGGCTTCCGACAACGACTGTACTTCTCCGAAATTCTTAAAAATCCCGTGTCCCTCCGGAGTTCTCTCGTAGAAAGCATTACCATCTTCTTTGCGGAGCCTTAAGGGACATGGTCGCTTAAAGAAGATTACGAAAATGACTTTCCACGGATGCTAACTAATTTGCAAGAGAATACGGGGCGAGGTTGTGACCAGAAACTTCAGAACACCCTCGACAGAAATTATACGCCATCGAAATACGCGCCGGCTCTCGCTGCTTGTCCGACTATTTAAGGCTCGCGCCACTAGCCTAACTACATACGACACGCGTTACTTCCTCCAAGTATTCAACCGTATTCCACCACTTGTCCAATTGTGTAGAACTTACAGACCCGGCCCGTACAATTACAACATTCTACTGCGCCCACCTGAGATGTATGGCACCGAGCCCCTATTTATAGTTAATTAAATTTCTTACACAGCGAATGGAATTCTTCAATGCCCCCACGTAACAGTGTTACCGTGCGACATCGTTAACGTTTATTCAGTAGAAACCAATTATAGCCAGAGGAAAGTTTGAAATGCTTCCGTTCTACGAATAGAGACAACCATACTCGAAACTTTATCCTTAGAATATTCTGCTATCCAAACGTTCTATAATTATTGTATTGTTTAGGTCACGTAGTGGGGGGATTTGAGTACAATTTTCAGATGATAGAATGTTTCATTGTATATAGAAATATGCGTTTTTAATGGACGTGATCTATTGCAAACAATGGTTTAACGGTGTCACAAATTTGAGAATGATAAATAATGTCTCGCTCAATTTCTAAAAATATAGATTAAAGAAAAATTTATTATTCTTGTCAGCAATTTTAAAAAGTCAATCGTAATGTAACTATAATGTTCATGCATTTCTGTCATGAATGAATAAAATAGTTAGACTGCGAATGTGATGTGTTTATGACAAAAATGAACAGATTGAATATAAAATTGCGAAGACATTACACGAACTTAATGATAGACATTATTTTCTATTTACTACAATTAATAAGAAAAAGAGACATTTTCACGTAATTTCTGTCTTAGAAAATTAACTTGGGCAATTTTTGTTTTGCACAAATATCATCTAAGGACAGTGTTACATTATCTTCAAAGCATCGAGCGTAAATGATTAAAGGAAGAATAACATTTTCCTCTAATTTCTGCCCCACTCATACAATTTTTATTTTGCATGAAGATCACTATCACTTGATAACAAATTTTTTGCACTTGTGTCATAAATGAATACATAAAATATAAAATTATGAAGACATTAAGAGAACTTAAGGATACAATTGCATTATTCTGAACTCGCTACAATTATTAAAAGAATAAAGCCATTTTCATCTATTTGCCGCCTTACTCGATTAACTTAACAATTATTCTTTTGCAAAGAGACATTTTTTATTTTGCATCAAGATCCATAGCTAAGCGCTAATAGAAAAAAATATTGCATAAAAGCAATGAAAATCTCCACCAGCTCGTATAGAAAAATTATTGTCGCGAGTCCGCGGATAAGGTTTAACTTGTGCACGGCTGACTTCGCCGTCGCAGTTCGCCGGAAAATAAATAATGGAACACGACAATGACGGCCCGAGGTATCCTTTCACGTGCATTCGGCCGAAGTTGAAAACTAGGGAACATGTTTATCCGGGACGAGGCCGAACTTTCGGAAAGAAGTTCCGGCCGACACGATTGTAGTTATTCATACGTCGGCGGGCTTTAATGAACCTCGCGATGCTGTTTAGAAAGTGGCGCGACGAGGCGGGGGACTCGGTGACGCGTTTAAGTCTATCCGCGCTTCCGAGCCGCCGCGAGTACACTACGCTTCGAAGTTAAGGGAAGATAGGAAGCCCTTACGAAGCACGGCCGAGCGACGCGGCGAGTTCCGAATTTTTCCGGGCAAGAATTTTTCTGCCTGTCCTAGTTTGGAAATTCTTGCGGAACCCTTTGAAACCGGTCCCGCGGGGACGCCCGCTTTGGAAAAACAAGTTTATACGGCGGCTACAAAAAAATAGAAGAGATTCCTAATTTCAGGTTGCGGAACAGCGACTGTGACAAATACCGCGGCATTCGTTACACGACTCTTCCCCGTTCTTCGAGGGACACGCTTAATTAATCCGGTGTTTTGCAGCCGCCTTTACAAAACACTTGCAATTAATTCGACCGCTGTGGTTAGCTTATCCGCTGGCCGGAGACCGCTGTAACCCCTCGCTGCACAATTTTCTTCGCCGCCGCGATGATTTTTATTTATTTGTTTACGGGTAAAAACGTATTAATAAGGGAAGTATTTTAGCATAGATCGAGACGTATTTCTAAATCGCTTTTATGCATTTTTACCTATTATTAGTGTATTGTTGAAGATGGAATTGAAGCTTGTTTTTCGAGGACGCAATTTGCTGAATCTTTTAAGCACATTCTTTGTTACATTTTTGGAAAGATTTTTACCATAATCTAGAATTTTTACCATAGTCTAGAATTTTTATCATAATCCAGAATTTTTACCATAATCTAGAATTTTTACTATAATCTAGAATTTTTACTATAATCTAGAATTTTTACCATAGTCTCGACTTTTTACCATAGTCTAGAATTTTTACCATATTCTAGAATTTTTACCATAATCTAGAATTTTTACTATAATCTAGAATTTTTACCATAATCTAGAACTTTTACCGTAATCTAGAATTTTTACCCTAATTTAGAATTTTGTCCTTGATGTCTAGAATCTTTTCCTCGACATCTGGATGTGGTGATCGTTTCATCTAATTGTTCAGAGTAACATGATTTATAAAAATTGAAGTAACAATATATTTTATTACTACAAGGTTGGATTAAATAGAAATTAAGACTATATTGTACGATAGTTGCACCGTTTAACAACTTGTTAATCTATTACTACAACTTATAAATATAACTTTCAACTTTGTACGACTTATTATAACAACTCTCCACGACCACCACGACTCTCTACTTTATACAACTTAACTTGCGACCCTTTCGCAACGACTTTTAAAACAAGAATCTTCCGTTTCAACCCCGAATCGGCTTTTTATGCGTGCCTGCCTTTCTTATACAAATTTCTACAAACCCCAGATGTGGGCATTCGCGTCGCAGTTCGCGGCAGTTCGAGGCAGGTCAACGTCGCTGTCCTCTTTATGGCTATACAACTTTACTACAGCAATGTCCTTAACCAGTTAACTGTGATTGACAAGTATACTCGTCATGAAGAAGTAGCAAAATTTGGTGTATTGACGAGTATACTCGTCATGCGTATAAATCAGTGACCATTAGCTATTTAAATTGCAATTTTTGAGAAAAACAAAACATATTCTCAAATTTCAAGATGTTTAGAATATTTTGAGGCTATGCCGGAATGAAACCAACAAATAGAAAATATACAGTTTGAGATGATGTCATGCGTCCCCGTATGCACTGGTTGAAAAAGTTTACCAGCTCGCATAATGAATTTATTGATGTGCGATGATAACGTTTTTTTAGATGTTAACCAAAAAGGGGCAAAGGCAAAAGTGAAAAAGTGGATTTATAAACTAGAAAGCTAACTCGTGAGTAGTGCAGCAACTTTGAGTTTTCGGTGATCTTGATTTTCACCTTGCTGTATCAAACCCCAAAAAGTGTTTGTCAGTGCATATCTTACCAAGTGTCGACAGTTCTTATCAAATAAGTACAGTGCGGCGTAAGAATTTCAAGTGCGTAAATATTATTTTTATAAAAGAAGCCCATCTTTTCCATCCAATATCTTACCAGCGTAACTGACTCTGTGATTGACGAATATACTCGTCGTGGCTCGATTCTGCCGACACAAAACTGTGCGCACTTTTAAATGTGGGCGCCACAGTTAACTGGTTAAAATTACTCTTAAAATTATCTACCGGGTGCGGAAATATTCCGGATACCACAAAATTGTGCCGCGTTTCAAGCGAATAAGCCGGCCTAACTACCTAATGCAAAATATTTCTACGAATTCGTTAACGGGCTGGTTTACATCCAGCGAAAACGATTCGGACTCAACGGGCCCGGAATCAAATTATAATACAACGCAGAAGTAACGGAATTGTCTTATTCCCGACAAAAGTATCTCCATTTAATTGGTTTAATCGCATTACAGTGCCAGTTATGCGGTGGAATATTATAAGCGGAAAACCGTGCCGCGCAAACAGAATCTCACGAAGTTAGAAACAAATATAATTACTGGGGATTTTATAAAATCGAGATATTAAAAGAAAAACTGTAAAGGTATTAGAAGAATCGCGGAATATTTTTACTACACTCTGTACAACTTGGAATGTTTAAAAAAAAAGGAAAGCATTATAATCGACATTATGTTTCTTATACTGGCTTATTAATAACTTGGATTGAATAGTACTTTTTTGTTGACAATAACATTGTATTTCTAGCAAGAGTAATAATTTTTTGTTTGTGCAAATTACAATGGGCGGATGTTGATAAAAGATTGATTAATTTATTAATTTAATTTAAACCGTCGCTGTCATACTTTCTATGGGAAATACGAATATCCTATTGAGTTACTCAGATCCAATTCAGTTTTCAAACAATTGTCTCTCAAAAACTATTAATACTATAGAGATCCAAAAATTTGAGAATATGATTTAAACATTCTAGAACATCGTTTAATTCATTAGAAATTAAATTATTAATTTTATTCTTATCATGACAATATCACTTTTCCAGAAAAAGAAATACGATTCGTTAAACCTTACGCTTAATAAATTTTTAATAAATAAAGAAAAGTCTCAAGAACGAGTCTAATACCATATTATAGTAAATCATAATGCCAGTAGGTGTGTACGCGTCGTCGAACAGAAAAACATCGACCCAATATGATAAAACCGTGCTGAAAGCACGTTCGACGTGGAAACACCATTAGAACGGTATTGAGTGACGACATTCGTTGGACTCGACCTCCCTCCCCATAATATCCGTTGAAATCCGGCGGAGCGTGCCCGCGTCTTTTTGCTTCAATTACACGGGCGCCCTTAAACGGAAATTAGTTCGGGGACGGAAGAATCACTGTCCATCTCCGGGGGACAGGCCGACAGTTTAACTTTAATTTGGATAGTTAGAAGGGGTACGCGGGCGAGTGGAATGCTACACGCGAGGCGGGCGACGAATTTGCAAAGTTAATTCGACAAATTTCGTAGGAGACGAGGAGCCGAAGGTGGCGGCTGCAGTGGGCGGGTGAGCGTTCGAAGCGAAGGGACGGCGAACGGGGAAAAGGTCGACGGAAGAAAAACAGAAGAGGCCGCGCCGAGATTTGCAAATTCGAACTCTCGAATGTCGCTCGCTCGAGGGAATAGTAATTATTCTTGCTGGAATGTCGCGTCTGATTACAATAGCCTCGTGGTACGGGACCGGCTTAACTCGATCTCCTCCGAGGGGAAGCACGGCGGTCGGACGAGAGATACCCGCGCTGACATTCTCAATTTCGCGTTGTCCCCCGGGGAGATTAGCGCAAGGGTCACGCAAATTCGCGTGTCCCGTTGTTGTTCTCCCCGCTTTTGAACGCGCTAAAACACCTCCTGTCACTTGTTGACGCATTATGGCGGCCACGAATAATAACCAGACGCGAATGCATTATTATGGAATTTCCGGCGGAGTGCAGTAAAGTTGCCGCGCCGCCCCCATGACAAAGCAATTCTGCTCGTCTTACTTTCGGGTTGCTGAACATTAACTAATTTCTTGAGCCATTCAAATGCGGGGCGAGTCCGACCTCGGTTTGCAACACCGGGACGGCACTAACACGTTAAATATATCAGGATATATGATAATACACGGCTCGGATATACAGGGTGAATCGCCATATATGTTTATTGCCATCCAGATTTACGTTATTATTATTCCCCGCGGCGAAAACTACTTCACATGAAATTAAATGGTTTCGAGAGGGCTGTGATGATATTGGTTTTCTTGTAGGTGGGCGTCTAGAGGGCGTCTAAAGGTCATTTAACCATATATTTTTTATTGCAACAATTGGCGCACCTTGATATTCTTTATGAAAAGGTATTAAGCCATTTATATTAAAAAATCAATATTTTTGGAGATATGTTAGCTTTAATGTTGATAGAAAATCATAACTCTTTTGACAATATTACGAATTAAGTGTGATAACTATTTACATTGCGCGATATTTTCTGCGGCAATAATAGTTGCGATAGTAACGTCAAAATTAACATATCACCCATTTGTCAATTCAGATAAGCTGTAAAAGACCTGAGTAGATATTTTCCATAGTTAGTATATGCATCATAACTTTAAGGTATACGGTATAAATTATTCATTAATTTAAGCAAGATTAGGCATTAATCTCTTTTATTAAAAAGATTTGTTCATGTTGAAAACTGTTGTTCATGTTAAACGTAACCGAGAACATCTTCGAAGCGACGACGTGGCAAAGGAAACAGTGCCGGCAAGATAACTGGAATCAATAAAGTGGTAACGGCTGGTGTATAGTCAGACAAATGAAACCGAACAGTCAGACAAGCGGCATCCTCTTTCTTGCCTGATGACGCGAAGGAAGCATCTAATAATGCAGCAAGTACAATCGTATTAGTAACGAGACCAGTAGTTCACTTGCTAAGTAGGGTACCACTTCTGGCAAGTAGAATGAAACGGTGCATAGCAGAACCGAATAACTTCTTGCCGGTTTCACACGTTGAACAACCTAACTTTCATCGAAACAGTATTTCGAAAATAAAACAATAGCGTTATTTGTTGTCTCGCTGTTTAATCGACGGGTCGCGGATCTACTGGCATAATTATAGAGGTATTCGAACCGATAGTATCCAATAATTGAACAGGCAGAATTATTATGTACATTAGATACACGTAGAATGTCGGTATATGGTGACCTATGTAAGCAGGATATGTAGAATATCTGGCTATCTAATTAACAGTGTGTCCAATTAATAGGATGTATCACTCTTTTAATCGATGCGTTGATTGTAAATATAACAAGACGAGAATTCTTGACATAGAATGTTGCTGCTATGGTTTCCTACTTTCTCTTTTTATGTAGTTTGTTTATCACTTTGTTCGACTTAACTTGTACATTTGTATAGAACAATGGGCTGATTGGTTAAAGTGGTGTATCATTATCCATCTGTGGTTCTATTGAGTATTTGACCAGCAAACAAAATTAAAAGAGTTCTTTTTTAATACACTCGATTAGATAATTGATCTTCTCATGGTTATAATTATTTCCTCTATTTCTCGTTTCTATTGTCATTAAACGTATTTACATATTCTTTCAAATGTTCACGTATCAAATTAACCATCATCAAGGTTCCATGCCGTCGAAATAATTTACTTAATGACAAAAACGCTAAAGAATCTTCAATAAAAAAACAACGGTTCAATTCACACTTACTAATGAATAATTTATAGCAATGCAAAAGTTAATCTTGAAATAAAGAAATACGAAATTCTCAATACCCTCTAACATTATAAATTAATATAGTTAAAAAAGTTATGAAAGAGATTTCTAGTGAAATTCGTAAAACAAACAATCTACGTAAACTGTAACGTATCCTCTAATAAGTAAAATTAAAATATTAAATACATTAAATACACTCAGTACTCTTAGGCACGACGCACTATTATAGTGTCTTTCGCGAATGTTTTATGCTTCACTCAATTGTTTTATTAGTTATTAAAGTAAACGATTAATATACATAAAGCTATACCAAAAATATATATATTAAGAAAAATGTTAACTTAGTTGTGAAGAACTTCATTTGCGCAAAATCCAGCCGTGCCTAATAGGTAAAATAACGTTCCACATCAAAGCTGCTTTGAAAACTTGGACGAAAAGCTCTTTTCGCGATTACCGAACCATTTTTCAATTGCGCCAATAATTTCCTGAAAGTGACAGCAGATCGGTGACGCCGATGCTCAATGATAAGTACCACCCGGGCAAGTATCACGTGTCGGCTGCCAGTAAAACGTTTCGGGTGTGAAACAATCTCATAATTAGCAGGGCTCGCTCATTACTAGGAAACATCTGTCGCGTAGTCGTACAACCGGCGGCACTACACGGGCCATTATTGATGGGTGGATTGCGGGACGTGCAACGTATCTGTAAAAGCCTCGCTATTGATTGCGGTTACGGCGAGCAATCACGATACACCGTGTACTCCGTGTGTCCTCCGCGCGTACGGCGTCGCGACGCCTCGGTTACCACGGGGCTGCTGCTCGATCGCAGGCGTCTTCCGTGGGCCGCCGTTTAATCGGAAACGGAGACGCAGGAAAACATCTGAGCTACGTCGGACCTGCTCCAGCCGTCGTCGACGTGGTCGTCCCTTTCGACGGCGCGGCATTTTAGGTGTACACGCGACGCCGGACAACCGTCGAATTCCCGTCGTAACAAGCAAACTTCCGGCACGGCTCCACGCCGATACTTACAATCAATGGGAGTGGAGGCAGCTCGTAGGACGGAGTGCCTCGGCCGAGGGCCGTGGGACCACTAAGCTCCGACGGAGCAGGGAAATTTCATTGGTCACGCGATGCCTTAATGGACGATACGCTGTATTTAATTCTCCGGCATCCTCGTTACCCGCACTTCAATTCCACCGCTCACTGCCGCGGTACGACGATACACTGCCCGAAATTACCATAAAGCCGTCCCGTTTCTGATAAATTCTTAGGGTCGAGTCCCGTCAGGCCAACGTCGCAATTATACAACCGTGTTTGCTTAACCATTTCCGCTCGAAGCCATTTTAATTGTAAATCTAAGACAATTATTCTATTTATTGCATTTTCCTATTTTCTGCGACAAAATTCACTTCATACATGTGAAATTGAATCTTGTGATTTATACAGAGTTACAAATTTAATGATTTTTTGAACTTGTACTTTGATGATATGTATCTGCAGTTCATGCGACGAAGTGCATTTTATGCATACGAAATTAATTCTTGTGACTTATGCAAACAAACAGCTACACTCTCCACAATTTCTTAAATCTAAACTTTGTTAGTATAAAAATTACTTTGGACACGGTAGAAAATTTCAATGGTGCTACAGAGTCGCCAGTCGAGTGCAAAAGGTTAAAAGATGAATTTCCTATTACTACATACATAAAAAATGAAACAGAGTATAATATAAAAAGTTCTCGATGCAAAGAGGGTAGTATTTGTACTGTAAATGAATTACTAATACATTTAAGCGTCATTTTAATACTATAAATGAGTAAAAGTAGTGACTTATATTTCTAGTTTATAATAATTAATGCTGGCAAGATGTGGGATAATGTTCTTTCGTTCTGCCCTCATCACCGTCGACAGTAATCGGTGCGACATAATCATTTCATTCTATATGAAAGTGCAGCATTAACAAAGTTTATCATAATTGCAGTATTAAAATAGCACTATGAACACTTTGACTGCCGCGTCACCCACGTATGACGGAATATTTGAAATTACTTGTTAGGTTTCGTCAAAGTGTTAATTGTAAATTGTGCTACCTGTGTCTAATTAAATTTGTACCGCTTTCTTCTGAAATGTCTGTTTTGAAGCAGCTCCCACAAAATTGCTCTTTCAAACTTGCTCTTTCAAAATTATTTTTTCAAACTTGCTCTTTCAAAATTATTTCTTCAAAATTACTCTTTCAAAATTATTCTTTGAAAATCACCGTTTGAAAAATTGCATCCTTGAAAACCGCTCTTTGAAAATTACCCTTTTGCGATGTACTCTTTGGAATGTACGTCTTTGAAAATTACTCTTTGGAAACGTCTCTTTCAAGGAACTGTTACAAAACCGCTCTTACAAACTGTTGCAAAATTACGTCGGTCGGAAAAGAGATCCCCACTGGCTGTACAGAGAATGTCGCGGGTCAAGAGGTCGAAACGTGCCCGCGTATACTAAATAGTGTGATTGTAGGCGGCGGAGTTCGGTGGTTCTCCCCCATTATAGCGATCACGTGGAAGCACAGCGCACGAACGCGACCGATATATGTACTGAGCAACGCAGCCGCGCGCATCTTCGGGTCTAATTCTATTCGACGGTTCGCCGCAAACGTACATTCATGCGAGCCGACCGAGTCGATGGTTACGAATATGCAAATCCGCCCTCGAAGACGGCGGGGAGGAAGGCGCCGGGATACCGTCCGATGCGTTTTCTAGACCGAGGAACGTTTAATCGATCGCCAGATTCGACGCGTCTTCGAAACTCTTTTTTTCGCCGGTTGTTCAACCGACCGAACTCTGCCGGCGCTTCGATTATTGTGTTACAGTGGTTAGGATTATGAGCGAATATTTGATCCGGCGAGTTCTGCCGGAGTTGGCCGGCTGACCAATTGGAAATTAATTTCGGCTCGGCGTAGTTTGCAAGTCAAGTTTGGCCAATTGTCGAACTAGGAATATGCAATCGGTAATTATTACGGACTCGTGGCATCGGTGCTGATATTGTGGTGCCTTAAAATATTTGATCAGCTGTACACTTGCCGAGCATAATCACGGTATAGAGTGTGTCAATTACCGTGCCATCCACTGGTTACGATAAATACGTTTACAATGGTTTTACTTACATTTAAAGACATTATTATTTTTCATTACTAATATTAATAATATCTTTTTCTTTACTACTATTAATAATGCTATTATTTTTCCATTACTAAATGGAAGGTATTGAAGTTTTCAAACAATATTTGTGTAGTATCGTAAATGTAAGGATAATGAATATAAGGATAATGTAGCTTTTAGGACAATGTAAGGACCAATAGGCCTAACCGCGACATCAATGAAATGGTGCAGTATTTTTTAATTTAAAGTAATTCAATAGCTAAAATTACAACGAACGAAAGTCGAGTCAAAATATATTTTCTCTGTTGATAACTTAAGTAAGTAATGACATTATGATTAAAATCTTCAAGTATATTAATCGTCGAGTGTCTCAACTGTTCATTTGTCTTATAAATACAGACAATCCGCTGTCGAGTAATTATCTTTTGCGACAATTCCAAACGGCAGAAGTTAAATATTACGAGTATGTAAAAGTTTCCATCGTTTTAGCTCCAACTTGCCGATTTGAGCCGTTTTATTTCATCACTTGTCGCTACCTTCCACGTAAAAGGCGATCACACCGATTAACACTATAACAACGAGTCAGGCACGTGACAAACATTTCGTGCATAATTTAATTAATATAACTGCCATTCTATTAAATTAAAACAAAATTTGAATCTTCTATCGTCGAAATTTGGGAATGGAAGTAAATGAAGACAATGAAGAAATAAAAATCCTGTCGTTCCATCAAGAAAATTTTTAAGGACCAATAAATACAAATCGTCGCAGTTTTGAAAGAGATCGTAGGACAAGAGGTTAAAGAATCCATAGTTTTCGAGTAAATGAAGTTGTCGAGCAATTTTCGGACTTCCTCGGCATAGGGGAAGTTTCCGTTGCATGGAGCGAAACAAATGGAAATCCGATGATGGTGCCAAATCTGCGGAATGCGCCGGATGCGATCAAACTTTCCATTGCAGCTCCATGAGAGTTTCGCCATACGTATCACAGATTATTTTTGCTGCTTTAAGCGCAGTTAAACCTCTTGAACTGCGATTCTTTCCACGATGCGTTGTTTAATACTTATTCATTGTTAATATTTTTCTTAATAGTACCAGACAATTCTTGTCTCTTTTATTATCTTTATGTATAATACGTTTGTTTCTAGACTCTGATAACAGAAGAAATAAATTTGATTTCGAATCAAGATAAATTAATAATATTCATCTTTAGTAGATCTTGTATCAAATTTGTATGACGAGCCTGGCTCGTTATTATAGTGCAAGGGGTTAAATAGAAAGAGCATGCAGTGCCGAATATAAACATGTCATTAATCTTGGTTTCTCGATTGCAAGTTACTTTGATTATCTGTGCTAATGTAATTTATTTAATCGGAAAAACCTCAAACCTAACCTCAAAATCAAGAAACGTACACTCATATATGAAAGTATCCGGATACTTAAATTTTTAACATTCAACTAATAAAATACATACGTTAAGGTGAAGCATTTGAAATCATATTATACATATAACAAGAGATGAATCTTAAGATTACATAAGCGAAACAGAAAATAATTCAACAATATATACTACTTTTACAGTACATTTATCATAAATAGGTACTAAAAATGGCTCACAAAAGTATTTGAATAGAACAATTAATAGTTATTTAAATTGAACGATTAAACGTCTTAACAGGAAAATATAAAATAAAATATATAGTTAACGCTTAATTCTCTACTGTTATACTGTTTAACATTCAAAATTTCGATGCAAAATAGGTATGGATTACATCATTATCAGGATACTGCACAATAGAAGCCATTGTACAACAGTATCCATAATTCAGTCGTTCCGTCAAACTTGTTTGATTCCGATTGCACAATTCGTTGTCCTAGATGGTGAATAATTAATGCAAAAATGTGCGTATATTCGAATGCCTAATGTGAAGAAGAACGCAAATAAGTGTCAGAAATGTTTCCTGTGTATTCCTGTATTAACTTAGTAAGAACTGTAGCAATTCATATAGTTATTACATATGTATATTGTATTTTATCTTCCTTTTTCACAATGATTAACTACTGCAATCAATTTCTGAAATATGATATTATTAATTATTGATAAGTACTTAAAAATATTCTCTCTATATAGTAATATAATTGTATAATGTGTCGAGGTGATATTAATTAGTAAATAATGTAAAGACAGTTATTATGAAATATATGGATATTACTCTTAAATGGGTAGAATTTTGTTATAAAAATTGTTAACATTGTTGCATTATTATAGTCAAAGATGACAAAAATGAAAAAGGGAGATGATAAATATATTAAGAAATACTCTGAACAAAGTATGAAAAATGTTGTCAATGCTGCAACTAAAAGGATGTCTACGTATTCTGCTTTATATGGGGTTAATAAATCACCATTATTATTCACATTAACATGTCTTTATACTTAACTAAATTAACTTTAAGTAATTCTATATTTGAACATATTTTTATTTACTATATTTTTAACTTTTCATTGATAAATATCTTGTGCATCAGAAATGATCATGGAGTATTTTATGACAGTCATAATAAAAAGCTCAGTCACTGATACAGAATCTGTTAATCACTATGCAATATCCAGTCAATAACTGCAATTTCAGGTATCTACTAATTATTAATCATTTTTACACTTCCTTTTGCGTTTCATCCAAGTCTTTTTATATCATTTCTTAAGTCTGTTCACAACGATAACAGCAATTTTCATCATTCGATTTTATCAGTAAATAGTTCTCTATCAATTGTCATGCTCAAACAGTCAATCACTGTATACGCTACCCTATCAGCCATCAAAAAAAGCATAAAATCTGCAGCGTACGCGTCGGAGACGGACACGACCGACAGCATGACCGAGAGGCATGATTAAAAGCGTAGTTATCATACGATGTCCATCTTCTCGGAACGAACCGAGCGTTCATACCAGCACGCACGAAAATCGCGTTCGATTTCCTAGAGCGGGATCGAACGACAGGGTTCGACCGTTGATCGACGTGCTCGCGCGGCAAACAGCAACAATTTATGGAAGAACGTAATGCTGTCGGCCGCGTCAACGTAAGGATTATTTATTTCCATGGCGGACCGAAGTTTCGGAGCCGCGCGCGATACAACGTCGACGGATTTTCGTCGACGCGAGAGCGTTCCGCCTGAAAGTCCGCGAATCGACGGTGAAATAAAATCGATCGCTCGCTTTGATACCCCCGCGTTGTTCCAGGAGGAACGAAATCCGGGGTGGAGTGAGGGGGCCGGCGTTTATTCAACAAATAACTAATCAGAACCGCCCCGTGGTCCGCGCGCGCCGAAAAACCAATCGAATCTACGATTTGACCGGGACTCGGGTTTCCCGGGCGCGCTGCGAAACGGTTCGTTTGCTATCCCACGCGTTACAAATCATCGGAGGGCCTCTCGATTTCATGAATTTCGTAGCAGCTGTATTATCGCCTGCTTGCAAGGACCGCCACTTGTTTGTAAACTGCCTTCGCGATTTTCCTGGTTGACGTAAATCTGTTATCCGTAGTTCGCCTGCTTCGGTCGTTATACTGCTAATTCATACACTGACCGAGTTTATACCGATGGCCATGGAACATTAGTCGAGAATACATTAGAAATATTTACCAGCGTGTTGCGTGATATCTGGGCGACGCTTCCTGTGCATTTTTATTGAAATCCAAGTTCTTCTGGATTATTTTATGAAGTATTACGATTTACTTTAATGGATTTTACAGTGCTGTTTCAAATGACTAGACTGCGAATATTTATGCAAATGTTATTTTTATAGGGCCTAGGGAGAAAGTTCTGTCATTGGGCGACTCTAAAGATGTTTATTTTGCATTTTGTATATTTTATTCAAAGATATGCTACTGTGAACAAAAAGTAAGGTGAATTTGTTTATAAAATGTAAATTCTTGATTTATTCTTACAAATCAATTTCATCCCCTTCAAAGCAATCCCCGTCCGATAAAACGCACTTTTGCCAACGCTTTTTCCTGTCCTCGAAACAGTCGGAATAGTCTTTTTCCGGTATAGCCTTCAAGACCTTCTTCGATTCGGTTTTTATCTCCTGAATCGTGTCAAAACGGCGTCCCCGCATTGGCCTTTTGAGTTTGCTGAATAGCCAGAAGTCGCACGGAGCCAAATCAGGCGAATACGGTGGTTGCAGGACGATACGAGTCAAGTTTTTGGCAAAAAAGTCGCGAAGAACCAATGCAGTATGACATGGAGCATTATCGTGATGAAGGAACCAAGAGTTGTTCGCCCTTAATTCCGGCCGCTTCAGACGAATAGTTTCACGCAAACGACGCATAACGCTCAAATAATATTCTTAATTGTCTCTAATTGTCAATCGACGATTTTCAAACAGCAAATCTTTGATTTTTTGGACGTGGCCCTCGTCGGTAGACGTTGATGGTCGTCCAGAGCGCGGTTCGTCTTCAACGCGTTTTCGGCCCGCTTTCAACTCGTTCTACCACTTATAAACGTTTTTTTGTGCCATAGTTTGATCACCAAAGGCCTTCCGCAACATTTTCAACGTGTCCGCACAAGAACATTCGTTCCGCAAACAAAATTTGATGCAAGTTCTTTGCTCAACAAAATCACCCATTGTAAAAATCGAAAAATTTACTTTTGGTTGTTTACAAAAACACGTGTAACTCGGAGATAATTAAATTTTGACAGACAGACGCTTGGCAAATGTTGTAGACAGTCCTACCAACCTAGGAAAAAAGACTTACCTGCCTTCCTAATGCCCGGGAGTTTTAAATGACAATTTCACCTTACTCTTTGATCACAGTAGTATGTATCAATATAAAGCTCTTCCGTGAATATGTAATAAGATTTATATCTTAGCTATCATAATATAATGGTAGAAATATATAATCCTATTTAAGTTCACTTGTCTCTTCGAACCATACAATTTGTTCCTTTGGCATTTTTTAGCATCATTAATAATTTACAGAGATATTGTTCTATTTTATATATTATTAAGATATTGTACTTTTATAATGAAACATCCTCTATATTTGTCTCAAGAAATTCGTTTTATTAATCATGACTATCTTATATCTTACATCTTGTTGCATCTTCTGACGCATTTCACTTGCATAAATATCCGCAATTTAGTAACAACAATACTTTACAGTTATAAGTATTATTGGATAGTTGATTGTGCAACATAGATATGCAAAGCGCAAAATAGTAAAACCATTAGAGGAATGTTAAAACAATATCCTTTTCAATCAAAATTCTTTTTATCCAAATATTTTAATAATAACTGTAATTTAGTGCTATTAATACATTCGATAAATAACGTTTGCAAAACAACATTCACCAAATATTTACAGAGCAAATTAAGAATATATCAATGCTTATTGCCACATAAGAAATCCTGTGATTTTGAGAAGACCTGTGAATTTTGACAAAAGCATCCCCAATAAAAGGATGACACAAAAAACGAAGTTAACCCACAACAAAACTATTTCATAAAGTAAAAATCGCGCAGTTACAAATCAAGTAATCGTTGTTTAATATTCCAAACCGATTGATCGATTCGAGTCTGTCAACTACACGGCGATATCATCCGCATATCTATAAATTAGCCGTGCATCGCATGGACAATTAAAAGCGAATAGAAATCGTCGAAAAAAAAAAGAGAAAAGAGGACAGTGGCCAATATTGAAACGAGTTTGAACAAATCGTTTCCCTGTGACATAATAAAAGCGAGTGAAACGTACCGGGCCGAGCGTTTTTGTGAAACATTCATGCGAAGACACGGCATCCGGATAAATCGACGATTTTAATAAATTCAAGGGGTCCGCAAACACGGCCCGATAAATTCATAGTAACAAAGTTTCGCATCGATTAATATTAACAAGTCTGTCGAAGTGATCCCTGTTACGTGCTCGGCCCGGCATATCGCGCTGTTGATTCTGCTCTCCGGTAGGACAATACGATCCTACAGTTGAACAGGATTACGCGTGAGCTACAAATCAGCATGATTCACGGCTGCGTTTAGCGGTAAACAACGCCGACGTATTGGCAACTGCCTGGAGCGAGACGGAGAGTGAGCGATGGGAGAGAGAGGTAGGGGGGGGGGGGCGAGGAAGAGATGAAAAAAGAAATGTCTTGTAGTTAAGTGTCGCGGAATCGAAATAGATGGGGAAGCGGGAACCCTTGTCACAACAGCCGCATTAATTATCCCGGTAACGAGATTTCGAGGGGCGAACGCCGTAGGACGACTGCGAAAGTTGAAATTCAACGGACACTTCGATGGTCCAGATTACACGAATGATTTATCAGCCCGGGTTCCCCCGAACTTCGATGACGGAGCCCGGCGCGTGACTAATGAATACCCCGTTCAACGCAACGCCTCGATAATCCGTTTGACAGCGGCATAGAGTTACTTTCCAGGTGATGTTGTTGCTTCGCGGCGGCGGGATCGCTGTCTATTTTCGAATACGCCGCGCGCCTGGTGTATTTTATCGAACAGACGGGTCCCCGTTTCCGTGGCGTGATTGATGACACCGATAGTTGAAGGAACAACGCGCTGCCACGCGTACGAGACGCGCCACGTTCTAATCGTCCGAGGCTTTAACTTCCTAATAATTTACGCTCGTTTAGACTCGGACAACGGTCAATTAGACTGCGCATTTTTATTCGGCACATCGCGAATCGAGAAACGTACTCTCGGACACCGTTGAGAATTACTGCAGGTTGAACGTATTAATTACTGTGCTTATTAACCCTTTCACTCCGAACGACGGATATATCCGTCATCCACATAACAACTCGCGGAGCCGAACGCCGGATATTTCCGACATCCACATGATCGCCCTCTGAGGACGAACGCCGGATATATCCGACATGCCGGTAAATTTTTGCTATTATGTTTTGTATTATGCACACTATGTTTTATTTTATCGGCGGGAGGTCCCGTTCAGGAGTGGCGCTACGGCGGACTGAACCGCCGTAGCGAAGGGTTAAAGCAACGTCCGGAGTTTTCTGCAAATTAAATGGCGCTTTTGCTTCTATCATATATTTTAACTAGATATTGACGACTTGTATACATGCACGATTGCTAAATACGAGTGAACAACTAAAATAAGACAACGAATAATTTCCCGTTTGAATAATAGATGGAAGAGTGTCGCGTAAGAGTTGTTTGATTTTGAAGAGCACCTACTTGATATTAATAGTTTTTTTTATCAGTGGAGGCATGGAGGAGATGTGTAGCTTAAACTTATATAGGGTTAGAGAAAGGAACAATGGCAGGAAGGAACAAAGAGTTAGTCGAGAAGAAAAAAAAGCTGTAACAGAAACATGCTGGAAATTAAAAGAAATTAAAAATTGAGAAATGTTATTTTACTGTTTTCATTATATTTATAACATTAATGTTGTATACCTTATTGTAACTAACCTATGTAGAAGAACAAACGATGATATTGTCCATTTAAACCAAAATTATTATTAAAGTGTAATAAATATAATAATAAGTTATAATGGGTATAATTACTAATGTAAAGTATAGTAAGTTTAGAGTATATATGTTTTTTTATTAACAAATCTAGAAGAACAGACGATGAAAGTAACTATCCATTTAAATCATCTCTCCATAACTCAGAACATGTAATAATACAGATTAAAGCATAATATGTATAACAATAAAATATAATAAATACGATAATAAAGTATAATAAATATAATAATAAAGTGTAATAAGTATAATTATTAATGTAAACTATAAAGTATAAGAAAGTACATACGTCATTTATTAACGAATCTAAAAGAGCAAAGAGTGACAGTAATTATCCATATATATGCTCTCTGCATTATTTGAAGCATATAATAATAAGGGTTAAAGCATAATAAGTATAACATTAAAATATAATAAGTATAATAATAAAATATAATAATAAAGTATAATAAATATAATTATCAATATAAACTATAAAGTATAAGAAAGTCCATATGTCTTTTATTAACGAATCTAAAAGAACAAACAATAACATTAACTATCGATTTAAACGCTTTTTGTATAACTTAGAACATATAATAATAAAGAACATATAAATGCACCTAATTTCATATAAACGACGTGGAAACTATGACACATCCTGGAGCACCTGGACCGCCTGTCTTATTTTCTTCTCGCGCTCGTAATACTAATTCCGGACGAAAGCACAAGCGTATGCGGTGCCCGGAAAGAATTTCGAAATCTATTGTGACTTATTTCCCACCACTGACGACGCCAATTCACGAATGGGGGAAAAGTTTCTCGTACTTTTTGTAACTGGAAACTTCTGGCTGTAAGGGAAGAAGTTACAGGGCAGCAACCGTGTGACACCCGCGATATGTCTGGGCCAATTGATTGGATTAGACGACGTACTTAACTCGCGCGGGCGAACATGTGCTTCACAGATCGCATACTGCTCGGCTACGTGGTTCGTCTCTTCGTGCAGTGGAAAATTTCTATTTCTCTATTTTTCATCTGTTTCTATCTTTACATTTTATAGCTTTTTATGCTACTTTCTTATTTTCTGTTCGAAATTGTCTTTGTTATTACCAGTGACTACCTCCGACTTTATAATTCTTAGCAGATTACGCATTGTATGCATTTATGGAAAAAATAAATATTTATAATTTTAGACAGTGGAGGATTAAAAAATATTTAATAATGTCAATATATTAATTGCGACTTACTGAAATTATCAAGGAACAAATGGAACGTTTAAGTTACACCTGTTTTTCGCCATAGACACAAACAATTTATATTTTACATAAAAATTCGCGGTCTAGTTGTTACTGAGCGTTTTCACATCGCTACGTTTAATTCATATATTTATAACACTCGTCTTAATTATATCATCAATGAAATCATCTAACAATTCACTCTTTAGTCTTAAATTGTTAAAAATAATTCAATAGCTCCTTTATCAATATTTCATTCGATTAAATAAGTGGCGAGAAAGATTAATCATCGATTGAAGATATTCCATTTAATTCATTATTATTCAAGATTGTACAATTTTTCTACAGTAAGCGGACACCATTTTTGTTAACCAATTTAGCTGTAAATTATCCGGCAAATACATTCGGACGTTTAAACAATAGAAAAGCAGTTCGAAGCACCAAGTTACAAGAAAACCCAATAGAATCATTTGTCCGATCAGTTCCAACGTGAATTACGACATCGCGGGGCAACGAAATGATTCCACAGGGACCCGAGGAACCATTAATCCGTTTATCGTCACCATTTCCCTGGTTTCTTGCGGCGAAACCATCAGACCGGGTCCGATGATACTTTTTTAATGCGCCGCTCGTTTCTCACGGGTCGCGCGCAATATCTCCCTTCAACTTTTCCCAAACTCGCGAGGTCTGCGACGTCTCCCGGCCAGCCGGCCCCCAGCCCGACCCGGCCCGGCCCGGCCCGCTCCGACGTCGGCGTGGTTTTCTTTCGATTTTTTATCGGTCGCGCCGGCAATTTATTTCGTTGATCGTTCTTCCGAGAGTTGCCCATAAAAGTCGTCGCCGACGAGCCGCGGAACCGTTTTGCCCGAATAACCGGCGCTGAAATGGATGATTGTTACGGAACAAGCGAGAAGCGCGGAGGGAAGCTCCGTGGGAAAAAAAAAGGAGTCGGTCCTCAACAAGAACTCTCGTAACTATGCAGGAACAATGGCGGCCCCGGACCGATCGGTTCGCAAGGGAAAACGTTCGCGGAGTTTCAATCGGATCGTAGCCATCGGCCACGCGCGCGGCCACTCTTCTCTGTTTCTCATTTCGAAAAATGGCGGGGGCGTGTGGACGATAAGGGACGCCCCTTCAACTTCCTTGCCTTTCGCGCAAATTCTTGTAGATTTTTCTCCGTGGCAGCATTTCTCTTTTACCGAGAGCGTCCGCGATCTCGTCGATTCTATTTCTGCGCGGTCATTTTTAACTCTTTGCTGTCGGAACCATTTTTATCTTGAATAGAAAATAGTTTTTTCTGACCTACGGTGTTTCTAGGTTATAGAGGGAGTTTCCATGTTATACAGGGTGTTTCAAAAGTTGCAATAGAGAAATAAAGGGTTACTGATGTAATCTGAAGCTATTTTTTCTTTAGCGAAAAAGTTATGAACTTAGCTCCGTCGATCTGTTTTTGAGATCAATATTTTTTTATCGATCATATTGGTTGCAATTTCTTTTGACAAGTTGTTTTAGAGTTATTCTAAAATGTACAAAATTTATGAATATGTTGCACAATTATTTTAACATAAATCGTAGGAGAAGTATTTTTATTATAAAATGTAAAATCGTCATTTTCTTATGACACGTATACATGTGGTTCGCAGAAGAGGTTAATGAAAAACACTGACCAATGAGAAGCGAGCTCTTCTGTCGCGAGGTGAAGCCCAGTCCTACTTATTGGCTCAGCCGTCCCGCGTCAGTTGAATCTTGCCTCTCATTGGTTAGTATTTTTTCTTAATAACTTGTGAATGAAGCCGTGGATAGCATTTTCGCTAAGGAAAAAGTTGCTTGAAATGACTTGAGGAATCTCCCATTTCCAGATTTTTAAACATTTTGGGAAACCCTGTATAATTTAATGCATTTTATACATATGAAATTAAATTTTCTGACTCGTGTAACAGTTAAACTTTTTACAGTAGTCTCAATACAAACAAATCTGATAATGTTAACATTGATTTGAAACGTGATATAACAATTTTTTAATGGCGCTTTGAAGTCGCCACTCTACTGCAAAGGGTTAAATGTACAATTCAAAGTGAAACTATAAAATTACTAATAAAATCGATAGAATAAAAATACTAATAAAATTAATTTTTGCTTTCTTGTGTCTTACAGATATACACTTGGTATAATTGCGTAACTCATACTATTCTTAAACGATATTCCTATAAAAATATTCAAATACTGAATCTTGAGAACTCGTTCATCTTCCATCAAATCATACTGGCCTCAATAAACAATTAAAATCGCAAAAATATCAATATTATCCCGATTTTTGAGACTTTCGATGAATGAATGCCAAAAATCTTGCTGCGTTAATCGAACATAGTGACGTGCATAATTACACACTCAAATTAACTTTTACATTATTATAACTAAACGAAGACTTAACAAAATACTATAACAAGATGTGGAAGTTATCTCTTCCTATTTAAAATTCGTAAAAAGCTGCAGTTTTAGGAAATTAAACGATTTCCAAATCGGAAAGAATATGCAACAGAGGATCAGAAAGAGATATTAAACAGTAATTTTTCTCCAGTTACTCCTCCACTTATAAACAAAAATATATAATTTAAGAAGAGGAGACCATTTAAGCCTCGCAGCTAATTTTTATGATCGCCGATAGTGACAAGAATGAAAAGCAAGCACAAGGCTCGAATAATCGTATCTCCTCAGCCGAAATTGTCCATTTTCGCTCGCAGGTTGAAGAACAATTGGAGACAATTTACTGTACTTTAGTCCGTCACTGTATCGGGATCGCGGCAGAATTTTCGGGAAGTCTGAACACGGAGGTCATTGAATTCGAAGACATGGTGAAGAGCGTGGAGCGGGGGCGAAGGGAGGGAAGGGAGGGAAGGGTGAAACGATAAGAGAAGGAGGGGTCCCTGCTGGGCCGCGGTGGTAGAGAATTCCAGGTTCTTTGTCTTGCGCCAGGCCGCTTTACTTCGTGCTGCGCGTCGACGACTCCGCCCGTACGACACGTCTCGCGTGCTTCTTTCGACGTCGATGGCCGGGGGACTTCGATATCGGTGTTTCCACGACGAATTTCGAAGGGTCTGGTAACGAGCAATCCTGGCCATTGAAACGTTTCGTTCGTCGGTTCGTGACGGGAATCGGCGTTGGCGGCAGCCTCGATTGCCGTGCAACAGGAAACACGGGGGGAAGGGGGGTGGACGTTGCGCGACGACTTCGTAAATATTTTAGACGGCGTTCGTCGCCGCGACGCGTCGCCGGTTCCGTTCTCCGCTCCTGATGAATTTGCGACGACGCGAGCTCGAATACGGGGATTACGCGTTCCCCGCGTGCGTATCAACAGGTTAAGCGACGCCTAAGCTCCGATACGCTGCAAACTTGTTCCCGACGATGCTGCTGTTTTCGTATCTCGTCGGCGAAAGATCGATTCGATCGTGTTCGAACGAAACTTCATGGACCGCCGCAGGATTACAATTGTATTACTCGAGGAATTACGACTGCAAAGTAATTCGATTACATTATAATCGCAATGTAAATCGTAATCCAGATCTTCGTTCAATTAGATTGTAAAGTGATTCGTAATTGCAATTGAAACACAACTACAAAGTTGTAAGTTAATAAATTACATTGGTTATAAATTACGATGCAATTGAATTGAAATTACGAATTACGATCTAAATGGATTAAAATTACGAATTACGATATAAATGAATTAAAATTACGAATTACGATATAAATGAATTAAAATTACGAATTACGATATAAATGAATTAAAATTACGAATTACGATATAAATGAATTAAAATTGCGAATTACGATGCAATTGAATTGAAATTACGAATTGCGATGTAATTGAATTAAAATTACGAACTACGATATAAATGAATTAAAATTACGAATTGCGATGTAATTGAATTAATATTACGAACTACGATATAAATGAATTAAAATTACGAATTACGATGCAATTTAATTAAAATTACAAATTACGATGTGAATGAATTAAAATTGCGAATTACGATGCAATTAAATCAAGCAGTTAACTGCGGCGATCTCTTTGCAAAGCGCCCACCAGTCTGCGTCGTTATAATCAAGCGATGACGAAAGAAGTTATGAATCCAACTCAACTTATTTAAAATTTTCATTTGTTTCTTTTCATTTCGTCTTGACCTCTAACATTTTAAACATATTAAAATTTACGAGTACATTTTAGTTTTCACCAGAATTACAATTTAACCCTTTGCACTCCGCACCGGTATGGATGTTACGTACCAGAACTTACGAACCTTTATATTATATAGTATATTTTATATTACATAGCATATTTTATATTACATAGTATATTTTATATTACATAGTATATTTTATATTACATAGCATATTTTATATTACATAGTTTACTTTGTATTATATAGTATACTTTTTATTACATAGTATACTTTGTATTATATAGTATACTTTTTATTACATGGTATACTTTTTATTACATAGTATACTTTTTATGATATAGTATATAATATTTAGTGATATACTAGAATTACGATGTCCCCTGAGAAGAGACAACGGAGCGCAAAGGGTTAAGTATCAATTTGTAACAAAATTTTACGCATGACGGATATAATCGTTATGACACAAAATTCTGCCACATCTCCATGACGGATACAGTCGTCAAAAACACTTAACTGGTTACAATTACAAATTACGATCTAAATGAATATTAAAGCGAATCTAAATGAACAATAAATTGAAACGTGATGATAAAGAAGAAACTATGCATAAGACAAAAGAAATCTGAGAGTACGAGAGAGACGGTAATTTGTAAAGCTGTAATTTTATTGCATCGTTTTTAAATTATACTGGTGATTAAAATAATTAGCAATCGAATCAGCAATCAGCAAAAATATAAGCAGCTGGAAGGTTTTAATTGCGGAATCGAGTTACAGCGAAGTTGAATGCCGCTGTAACTGAAATACAACGTAATTAAAGCGCGAGATTGAATTGTGATCTAATTGAATCAGCAGAACTCGGCTTGATAGAACGAATCTTGAAAGTAGATGAACAATTTGTTTATATTGACGGAGCTTGATTGTGTGCGTGACGATTCTGATATATTTTTAGAAGACGTTCATTCGATATTTTTATAATTGGAAGTACAGTGTACAGAAGAAATTCATTATCCAATTACAAATTACAAACGGAACAGCATCACCGTGTAAATGTGAATAAATGTTGTTAGAGTTGTTTATTTGTTGCAATGGGAACGATGTAATATATCATGGACGCGTAAAACGCACGCGGCTCACCAACAAGAGGAAATTCTTTGATCAGGGAATGAAAATGATTATAAAACTTTGAGGATACGTGGACCGTGTGCACACAGACACGCGTTACGATTCCTTGAGCAGAATTTAATACGTCTCTGCGTGGACGTTACTCGACGATAGTGTTGGATAAATGCGAGCAGAAGAAACTTTAACCGTTATAACCGGCGTAAAGTGCAACGTTATTCCTTTTAGTCGGAAGTTGCATACGCGCTTCGTACAGCAACTGGTCTTTTGAAATGCGCGAAGGACGTATCTGCCTGAATTCTAATTAAACTTCGTCGCAACATCTGAATATCGCGTGTATCCGGTTAATAATCGATTATTTATAACTGATGCGCGAACTTTCCGATGCTTGTAAGATACGAACGACAGTCGAAACAATGAATGATTCATGCGTCGAGCAGAGCTGCATGTTTATTAAAAAAATCAATATTGGATCACAATAACGCGGAAAAAAACACAACGTGAATAGCATCCTTCATTAAAAATCAAAATACGGATTTGACTTTCCTTGTTCGCGAAGACGATTTTCTATGGAAATTTTATGGCGAATTAGTCATACAGTGAAATCAACGTTTTCCTTCAACCTTTGACGAATAACGAATTATAGCAAATGTAAGCTACAGTTTTTTTCTTGCAGATTGCGGTCAAAATTGAGTAGGAGGAATCTTATGACAATTTGTTTCTACGTACATTTGCCATTTGCATAACATACATTTGATATTCGTATATGTTTCTGTGACACGTAATAAATTGATCAACGTAAGCTTACTGTGACACGCATTAAATGTTATAAATTCGAACGAATTGCTCTGAAAGCTGCAATATAAATAAAATCCGTGCATTCTTCAATAGTATGTAGAAGAAAATATTGCCATGGGACAGTCATAAATTGTCCGAGCGTCATGGTACGTTTTATGATACGACATAGTGATGTGCCACGTAAATTTACTTTTGTTTAGAGGATTGACGTTTGTGAATAATTGTAAAGGATTAGTTTAACGCACTGTGCACTATGATAGAGCGAACGGTACAGTAGATTGAATTGCATATTTCTTAACCCCTTAGCTTACAATGACGTATGAGAGACGTGATAGTTTTTCGGGGCCAAACATAAACAAAACGTCTCAAAGACGTGGTAAGTCTACCGGACCAAACATAAACAAGACTTTGGGCCCGCACAGTTGGAAATCAAATCGTAAGGCAAGGGGTTAAACATGTTTCGTATATAAACAATATTTAGAGAAATATGTAGGACCAGAAAAGGATTTACATGTAAATTATAAGAATTGTATGAGTCATATCAATCATATCGATCATATCGATCATATCGATCATATCGATCATATCGATCATATCAATCATATCAATCATATCCAATCATATCAATCATATCAATCATATCAATCATATCAATCATATCAATCATATCAATCATATTACTCACATTACTCATATTACTCATATTACTCATATTACTCATATTAATCATATTACTCATATTACTCATATTAATCATATTAATCATATTAATCGTGTGAGCTATTTGAATCGTAAAAATCGTATAAATGGTATAAATGGTATAAGTCGTATAAATCGTATAAATCGTATAAATCATATAAACCGTACCAAGAGGTAATCGCAATCAAGATATACCAAGTCTTTATAAAATCTAAGTATTAAAACTGAAATCCAAGTATGCATTAACTCTTTAGTTCTATTATACGAACATTCGTGTCACCTAGCATATTCAGAACAATCAAGTTTCATCAATACAATAAATAGACATCAGATTCGCATGCGAAACAAAAGCCGCCTGCATTAATTACCGAATCAACGTAGACAAATGTTTCATTCTACTGTGACGGAACGAAATGCAACAGTGTATTCAATTTCTGTACACAACGTTTCGCCTTTGATCTAATTATCGCCACGGATGTAAAAAGTCCTACGGTCTAATAAATTTCTGGCGTTTTTCCGAAGGAAACAGAGTAAACCGACCGCGTCGTAGTTTATTTTGTCTCCGAATCCGAAGCCCGAACGCAATAAATTCCATAAATTGCCGGAGAAAACGTCGCTCGGCTATTCATGAATATTCGCGGCGGCGGCGGCGGCAGCACGTGCGGGCGCGGGCGCGGGCGGCCCGGCATTGTTAGCCACGGTGCATTTGCGGAGACGTCGGAGGGGCCGCGCGCCGCGCCGCGCCGGGCGACAGCGCGCGCGGATGCAGCACGGACGGGCACAAAGGAGCGAGATCGGCTTCCTTCGATGATGCACGGCCGCTTCTCGTTACGTCGCGCGGCCGGAGTTGCTCGTCACGAGAGCCACCTGAACCGCAAGCCGAGTTTTCATTACCCGACATGTCGTTGTCACGATTCTTCTCGCAGGAAATGAAAGCCGCTGCTTAGCCCGCCTTCGCTCCGCGGTGTCTGCTTTTGAGGCGGCCGCGGCGACCGCGGGGTGCGGCCGCGACTGAAGGACAGCCCCGAGAATAATTCGCGAACGATGAAAGCGGCCCCGGAAGCCCGAGGACACCCGCGGGGAACACGGAAGAATAACGCGACGCGAAGACCGGACGGAATTCGCACGACCCACGGGGTCGCCTGTGTTCGACTCGGTTCTCACGCGTCTTCGACGGTCGCGCTAACCCCCCCTTATTCGCGCTTCATACAAAATCGACGACGGAACGGCTCGAGAACAGCTACTTCGTTATTTCTTTCTAGTTATTGTGCGCGCCCTCGTCCCGTATTTACACGAGGCCTGAAATGAAACTTCTTGCTTATCCTGCACTTCGTACGGACTATTTAAACGTGGATATTACAACGACGAGGAACGCAAGCTGCACGCAGCGTCCTGGTAATACGCTTGTTGCTGAAATTGTTTTAGAGTTGTATCTAGCTTTAAGGTTATATCTATGGGTTAGTTTGTG
This sequence comes from Augochlora pura, assembly GCF_028453695.1. NCBI lineage: Eukaryota > Metazoa > Arthropoda > Insecta > Hymenoptera > Halictidae > Augochlora > Augochlora pura. Next base: position 10,112,194 of record NC_135782.1, read on the forward strand.
CATTATAGAAAGAAGTTATTGGAAAAATCATTGACATCGTATATTATTTTATTTGGCTACGTGTTATTTGTCTAATATTATATTACAATGTTAGTATTATACGTCTAATATTTTTTCTAATGATATTTTGTTATTTTAATCCAAGCTAGAATAAGTTTATAAATTAATTGTTACTCCATCAAGTATTTATTCGAACATTGTCTGTGCTCTCTAATTAAACCATGCCAATTACGGCGGTCTTGTAATTTGATATGTAACAGCAAATGCAGTTCAATTATAAAGATATTATTCAAGGATAATTAGAGTTCACCTATGTTAAGTTTAATTTAATTAAGTATAATTTATTTAACTGAATAATTTTCACTGAATTTCAAATAATTAATTCGATGATTCCTACGTGGAATTATTTGTTTATTTGAGCGAACAATTATAATAAGAGATTACTTGGAAATAATATATAATATATTTAATCTATTAAAAATATATTAAATAACATATGTTTTCTATATTATCTGTGAAACAAAAATGACACAGCGTTCGCAGTTCCAAGGTGTTGCCAATGCACAGGAAAAAGAATTCTGTTCGACGAGTTGAAAATTTGAACTTTGCCCACAAAATCGATTGTTTCCCAGACCGGCGTGCTGAGTCGCAACTTTCCGGCGAGCTGCACTCGGCGGGTTTGATTTTTTTCGCGGACTGTTGGTGACCTTCGTTTCGGTTGCATCAGTTCGCGCGAACTCTCGGTCGCTGCCTATATTAATTTTGTTCGAGCTCCGCGAAGTCGTTTGTTTGCATCGCGCTTTCGAACTCTGTCACGATTCTGAGGGCAATTTCATTTTGTTCGGAACGGTAAGGACGTGTTCCAAGTGACTTGCCCCTGTTCCACGAGTTAGAAACAGTTACAATTAGACTGCGAATTTTGCGCATTTGCGGCGATATTCGGTTGTCGCAATTTCAAACGGTGAAAAGATTGGTTAAGATTAATCTTAAATTAAATTTATTGGTTTGAAGATTAACGTTAAATCAAATTCATTAGTTTTAAGATTAATCTTAAATTAAATTTATTAGTTCTAAGATTAATCTTAAATGAAATTCGTTAGTTTTAAGATTAATGTTAAATTAAATTAATTCGTTTTAAGATTAATCTTCAATTAAATTAATTAGTTTTAAGATTAATCTTCAATTAAATTCATTAGTTTTAACATTAATCTTAAATTAAATTTATTAGTTTTGACATTAATCTCAAATTAAACTCATTAGTTTTAAGATTAATCGTAAAAGATTCGAATCATTCAAGAAAGAACTTTCTCATTAGTTTATATTCCTTACAATCGATTCAGATAATTTTTATTTTGTATAAAAATCTGCGGTCTACTTGCAAATCGAACTACGAACAGCAAATAATAAATTACGATTTATATATTTCTAGAATTAACCCCTTGCCGTGCTTTAACGAGTCAGATTCGTGATGGTGATTTATAATAATAAGCTGTTAGGTATGAATGTTCAACGGTTCCTCTAAGTAGGAATCAGATTTTAGTCTCTCGTCACCAATATTTAAACATTCGAGTAGACGTAAGCACATAATAAATATAAAATTCCCTTTTCTTCTAAGAAATTAGTACGAACGAAAAGATTCTAATCAGAGTACTTTTAAAGATAATGGTACCGCGCGGAGTCAATGTCGAGTACATGCTTTTAGAATTAATTTTAATCTGAATAAACATAGATTCTGCGTTTTAGACGTACAAGTGCTAACAAAATGTTCGCAAAAAACCAAATGAGAGGAAAAGCGGAGCACTGAATCTTCTTGAGAACGTGTCGGAGAAAACTGATGCGTACATCGAAGTAGAGATTCGATTAAAATTACTGAAGAGTTGCAAGGGAGGTTCATTCACACCTTTTTACACCCGTCTCTGAAAAGCAGACACTGCGCGAGTCGTTCTCGAAATTTGTTTCCCGAGATTAAAAATCTCGCGTACATTCGCTCGGTGATAATTTTTCCAGGTTCTACAGATTACGCGACGACGCAGCGCAGAGCGCGTCGTCGCGCGACTTTAAAGAAGCGAGGTCGCAGAGCTCGGTTTCTTTTAATGGGATGCGCGAGCTATTTGCATAACATGCGCATAGATTAAACATTTCTTTTCGTTCGTACACAGCCGTAATTCATGTACCGTCGAGTCTGTCGGTCGGTTTCGCGTTACTCACTTGTTGAAATTGTCGTCCAAGCGACTTAGAATCATTGCGACTCACAATCGAGCACGATCGTTCATTACACCGATTTATGAATCGAGGATTTTGCGTATTCCCGACAATGTTTTTCGACGATTAACCGTCGCGAAATGTTTAATAAACCGGCGTTACGTTGTCGTTTTTTTCGTACCGCGTACGAGAATCGTCATCGAAGGGACCACGGGTTTTTCTCGATCGCAATTATGCCGAACCGATCGATAAAAATCTTTATTTGCATAAACATCCGCCGTCTGCATGTGGGACGACCGTAATGTAAGAGAGCAAACCTTGACAGCGCGTTCCACTTTTTATGTTGACGCACATAAATTTGCAAATGTTTACTCTATGACGTAAAAGCATTCGTCACATAGATCCAGATTTGAATACTACGCTATAAACGTTTGACACGCGTCAGAGTACGGGATATTTGCAATAAGCACCTGCAAACTTTGCGCGAATGTTATTACATTAAAAATGTCATCATTAGGCTATGGCTTTTATGTATTTATAGGAAAGATATACACTAAAAATATTGGTGTGTTAATTGCAATTTTGTAAATTATTTAAGGGTAAAGCAAGATTGTTGTTGGCACCCGATTGTGCAGGTAATTTTTATATTACATAAAAAAACGTGGTCTAGTAATTATGATTAAAAAGTGTTACGTTTACCCGTCTTCCATTTTTAAGAGCACTAACATAGTGATATTTGCCATTTGGAATTATTTAATTTAACTTCCATAAACTTCTTAGATTGTTTTTAACTTTTGTTTCATTGTTGAATAATAAATAAAACAGTATTCTCCATACCAGAGAATGAGTGGATTTTCAACCGAGAAAAATATCCATAATAGTAGTATAATAATAGTAGTATAAATGTCAATAATTTCTTGCGGATTTCTCCAGCATGTTTCAACTATAAAAATATCAATATCTCAACAGCAATGCTGTTTATTCAGAGTGAGTCTCCTAACTCGACGACTTGAAATGTGTGAATTCTTAACTGGAGATAGGAACGTCGCCTTTAATTTCTTAAATCGAGCGACACAGAACACTGTATTATGTTTAATATCAATAAACGTTAAATTAACGTTTCTAACATGTTTCTTTACCTTTCCGCCATTTACCACGACGATTGAAACGAAACTAATTCCAGCGACGTCTATACCGCCGTTCGAACAACGCGCGACGTAAAACGTTACAATTCCGGACGAATAATTCAGCCGCGAATTGAAAAATCTACAAAGGATGTCCCGGGACTTTTTCTAACAACGTTCCCATCGCACGGTCGTCGAATTACGCACAGTTCGAGCACGTCGCGTTGGCAGACACGGAGCCTCGCGACGACGACGGCCGAACACGGTCGGCGCATTTCCAGAGTTCTCTGACGCTGAAAAAAAAAAAAGAAAGGAGAGGGAGAACTCATCCGGAATCTTTTTGCTCGTTTCCTGAGGCGATAATGGGCCTCTAACCTATTTTTTCGGTTCCGACGAGTGCCAGCAATGTCAGTACCCGAGGAGATCGACAACCTGTAACAATTCCTTTGTGCGCGCGCGGCAAGGACGAACGAACGAACGAAAGAGACGGGGTAAAGAACGACGAAGAATAAGAAAAGTCTTGGGGGGGTGGGGGGGATGGAGGGTGTGAAGGGTGGCGGGCGGCAAGGCGCGAGAAAAACGTTGCTCGTCCGCGCCGCGCCGCGCCGCCGCCATTTTCACGGAGTGCGGTACGTTACCTCCTTTGAAGGCCGAGGAGATTCATCACGCGGGAAACAGGCGAATCATCGCGCGCGACAAAGCGGCCGCGTTCCTCCGGAAGCATTATCCGAAATCGGGGACGGCTGAATGGAGGCGGTTGTTGGTCCCTCGCCGAACGGTTCGACGACCGGCGATTATGGTCGGCCGGGGGGATGACGCGACGACCGACGACTTAATCCGTCGTCCCGATTCCCGGCTAATCGTCCACGGCCGGGCACGCCGCGTCGACGACGGGGATACCAGGTCAGGTGAACGCGGCCAACAGCCGGCCGCGCCGGTCACGAACACACGATCACAAACCCTGTCACGGTGACTCGGATTAGAATCCGTGGCGACAGCGCACGCACAGGAGTCGCGGCTGCTCACTTTCAATATTCACTCCAGATCACTCGGAAAACCCTCCTTCACTCGGCCAGCCGTTGCTCGATCTGCACTCGCCACGAGACCTCGCCGTTATATATGGATGATCTTTGCAGCAGGACTTCGGGGGACTATTTGTTTCGATTAAAACTGGGTCGCTCATTTTTGTAAGTTCTGCGTTCGCTAAAGGAGATGGTTCGATGGCTGGCAACTGGCTAAGCTCTGGATTCAGACGCTTGAGAAATTGGATCGAATTGACAGCTTGATCGGGCTTCGCGTTTGCAGAACTTTGGGAAGCTGCTTCCATCGATACAGTATCTCCTTCCCGATTTGCCATATCCTTTTTCCTCGCGTTATTTCGTTGCGTAAGGAAGCTAGTTGGGTGAGGATTGGGCTCCGACTCCGTAAAGTTCACTTTCTCTATCGATTGACTATGGATCCGATTGCTTGAGAAATTGGAATGAATTGATCGTTTGTAGCAGAAACTTGGAGAAATGATTCAATCGAGATTGTATTTAATTTTCAGTGTGTTAAATGTCTTTTCTTCGTAATAAATGTTATTTTGTTGCGTAAAGAAGCTAGTTGAGTGAGAATTGGGACCTGGCTCCATAATGTTCATTTTCTCAAATGAACTAGCAATTGACTGTGGTTTGAGAAATTGAAGCGAGTTCTACACTTGATTGACTTTCTATTTGTAGCAAATAGCTACTTCAATCGAGACAGTATTTCATTTGGATTGTGCTAAATGTTTTTTCCTTGCATCAAATACTAAAGAAGCTAACCTGATGAAGCTTGCATGCTAACTTGACAAACGGTTCGGTTTATTTATTAGCCCTGCGTCTACTGTGACGGAGTTACGCCGAGATAGAGTAACGAAGACCGCAAATATGATTATTAGAATAACAATGTGGTTCAGAAATGACTCGAGCACAGGAGACCACGATTCAGTAGACGAAGGGATAAAGAAATAGCTAAGAAAACTCTGTATTTGGTGATTTAAAAAATTCTGATAAATCGAAGATTCTAGCATGGTCTGTATTTATAACACTACTCCGGGGATCTGTTTCGATTATTACTGCTTCTCCCTTTTTTGAATTTCTTGTTGGATTGCATCCAATTTTCTTTCGTTCCGTAAAAGAACTAGTTCGATGGAGTTTGGTACCTGTCTCGGTAAAGTTCGCATTCGTCAACAGGATTAGCAACTGGTTAAGCTCTGGAATGGTTGCTTAAAAAATTGGAACGAATTCATAATTGATTGATGTTTGTATTTGCAGTAGAACTTTGGAAAACTAGTTCAATCGAGGATGTATTTTCATGTCTCTTTTTATCAAATTTTTGTTCCATGCGACAAATTTTCTATCTTTGCTTAAGAGAACTATTTAAATTTCTAGCAAAAATTGATTATAAGTGTAATATATATAATATATTTATCGTAATATATTGCAATCTGCTATAGTTTAAATTTAAATTAAAATTAAATTTTATATAAAAGTCTATTGGATATAATCAATTTCATCCCTTAGTTCATTGAGATTTGCGTTCTGATATAATGAAGTTTAGATTGTCAATTAGTAAAGTAGCTGTCAAACACTCTGGATCCAAAATATTGGAAAAATTGAAAATTTAGGTGACACAGGTGCAGTGAAACTTCGGAAAAGCGTGTCATCTGGTTTTCTCTTTCGTCGTGTCAAATTTTCTTTCGCCGTATAAAGAAGTTAATTCAACAAACTTTAAATAATGTTAACGAAGTAGTAAATAATTTTGTTGAAGCCCACGCTCATTATCACGCTGCTTAATAACAAGAACGGTATCATCTGTGTCAAAGAAACCGAGTGCATATCGAGTACTCAAACTGTGCTTCTCGAAAAGCAATTTTAGAAACGTCTCCAGAAATAGCGAAGCCGGCGGCGGAAATGTAGATTTTCTAAAATTTCGTCAGAACAGCCTGTGAAAGTAGAAATTTCCTTCAAGATTTGCATTCTGCTTACGGGATAGAAATAAATGTATGCATGAACTATGGTGCGTACTCCATCATTGTGTATCATTTGCATATTATACGTGGGAAGAATTTTCATGTCGCGAATACAAGAAAATATTTGAATTACGACAACCCGATAGAATCGAATCAAATTACATTCATACGATCTGTAAATTTCCAACTAGTCCGTGGATACGATAGTTGGAACGATTCAAACGAATTGAAAATTTAGCTCTATCCTGCGTGGGATTGTACGGTGCGCCGATCAAGATGCTATCGTTTCTCTGATTGTATACAGCGTGCACGGAACGCGTGTATTCTAAAAGTATAATCAAATAGTCTAGGATGTAATTGACACTTCCTTTGCCTCCGCGTTATGGAGTCGTTTAAAACGTATCCGATACTCTCTCTCTACTCTTTCGAATAGATTACAACGATAGCGCGCAGCGTTTTCATAGATTCGACTTTCAAAGTCACTAAACCGTAGGTATCGTTTTTCACAGCGACTCATTGAGACGGAGTGATCTCGACGGCGTATCGAAGTCTCTACTTTGAAACGGAGAACAGTTTTCTAATACAGAGCTGTAGTCAGATACCACGACGATAGACGAACGCGATCAAAAGGAACAGATTATTCGAGGTTCGGTGGGTCGAGCGCGGGTTCGACGAGTGTGCGAAAACGTTTCTCGATATACATCCGTTAATTTTATTATTCATTTGTATGCGGGACACTTCTCGTGTACGTGTTTGTTAATTTCGTTATTCATACACACGCGGGACGCTCCTCGAAACGCGTTTGCTAATTCGAAGATTCGTAAGCATGCCTCGCGATGCGCTGATATCGTTATTCATATGTGCACATACTTGAGGTCACTTAACAACGCGCATTTACATTCTGCCCGCGAATAAAATATATCGCAGCAGATCCAAAAATGATTTCTCAGCTATACGCGTCTTTAAATCACAGTTTCACTACAGAAGCAGCCAGATATGTTGATTCAAAATTCGAGAATCACTTAATCTCGACGATGAAGCACGCAACACAGTTTACAAGAACAATATCGAGTAAACAAACAAAGATGCTTTCCATTTTCGAAGCACGAGCTTTCGTCCAACTTCTATCGAAATATGCACGTCTCCATTATCCAGATACTTATGACCAGTGAAAAGGATCCCAACGAAGTCAACGTTGAAATGCGAGGAAATTGCCGTGCAGGCAGAGCAGCCAGCGCGCGTTGGCTTCGCCGGCTCGCAATTTCCCAGCTAAAAGCAGGGAGGAAAAATTCGCGAGCGAGTTGCTCGCCGCTGGTTCACGGAGAAGCGGAGAGCAGCGGAGCTGTTTCCCGTAGGTTCTCGAGGAAGCGAGGACGGTCGACGGTGTCGCCGAGCGAATCGTTGAACCGGTCTTTAATAATGGAGAGTCGCGAAAGGGTGCGGAGCGCCACGCGAAGGTTATGAAATGCCGCGGAAGTAAGGAGGACTTATGCAACGTTCAATTTGTATAATGTATTCAAAATACGGCGGCGCGAAAGCCCGGCTGGCCGGATCTGCAATTATAATGCTTCGGAATAAGCCGACGGTACACTTTCGGCCGCGAGTGCGGAACTCTCTTTCGCGCTCTCTCTGTTTCTCTCTCTTTCTCTCTGTTTCTCGGAATCGGGCAGCAATCCGCGCCGGAAAAAGGCTGGCAAAACCGGGGCTAGCGCTAAAAGCGACACTGCAACCGTTCCTCCTCTGCAAAGACCATCTATATCCACCGATAATCCATTTACATCTAGGGCGTCGCAAGCAGATCGCACGGTTTTCTTGCTCTGCCACCAAGACGACACAGCGGCTCGGAACCGCGATTTACGTTCGATCTCACACTGTAACCATTGCATTCATTTCCCAGGGCACTGGATCACATATCACCACCTATCCTCGTCGCGTACTTGCCCCCCGCGGTTACGAGGGACAGAGGGCCACTGTCGGGTCGCTCGGGGTAACGCCGGATACAACGGCGCCAGGTGCGAACGGTGGGGGGTGGACACGTCCGAACGGAAATACGGGGAAAACAGTAGGCCACGATCGGACACGATAAGGTAACAAGTGGAAAAACTCGACGGCTAGATCCGACGGTCGTTGTGGCGCGCGGCAAGCCACTGACTGCCTCCACTAATTCCACGCCTTTCCCTATCCACCCCCCCTACTCCGTGCACCGCCACCTACGCCGATCACCCTTGCACACCCTCTTCGCGCTGTCCTCGACAACCCCAGGCGCAAACGCCACGACGATCTCCCCTCTACAACCCCCTTGCTTCCTCTCTCCCTCTCTCAACCCCTTCCTCTCGCTCTCTCTACCTATCACCCGTCCTCCTCCTCCTCCTCTCTATCCGCCTCTCTGTTCCCCTTCGGCAGGATAACCGAGCCGGGCGCGCTCCTTCCTCCAATTTTTCTCTCTCTTTTCTCGCTTTCATAATGTTCGCCGTGTTATTTCATTCTTTGCATCGTTTACCGGAATTCCAAACCGTATTATTTTTACCAATTTCCGGATGCGCCCGACGAGTCGCATTTTATCTTCGCCGCGCACCGCCGACGACGATTCCCGCTAATGGAAAATAAAAAAAAAAAGCTCCACGCTCTTCAGTCCAAGGAGTTTCTGGTTCGCCGGTTTTCAGATTAAACGGTGACTATCTGGGCGGTAGGGGGATCCGTGGAGGTGAAGCACGGAGGTGCTGGTTGTCTTCCGGCGGGTTCTGTTTATGCTTCTTGGCGAATTCATGAGCATTGCTCCTGGTGCGGAGTTATACGGGCATTATACGGATTGTTCGGAGTAAATTTAGTGGAATATTTTCTTCGGATAAGGATTTCGGATAAGATTTTCTCACTCATTGTTAATTACTCTATGTATTTCTTCAATGTTCAATTCATTGTTTGCATAATTCGGCATTCGAATAAGTCTCTGTTTGAATAATAAATTAATCGAATAATACTTTATTCGTATAATTTTCTCTTCTTATAATTCTTTCCTCTAATAATTCTTTATTCAAATAATTTTTAATTCGCATGATTCCTTTTGAATAATTCGAAAAAATACTACTAGCAAAATAAATCTACAAACTATGAAACAACATTTTATTCTATCTTGTTATTTAATTTCCATCATTCCATCATTCTTATTTGAATCAATTATATTCCGTATAAATTGCCGCACGAATAAATTATTATTCAAATAAAATGTTATTCGAATGAATTCTTTTTCGAATAAAATTTTATTCCGATAAATGTTCGCCTAGATAAATTTTTATTCGACGGAGTATTTATTCGTTACTGTCGAATACAATTTTATTCGTTAGACTTTATTTTTTATCCGTCATCCGAATAAAATTTTATTCGACCCTGTACTGTTCGAGGAAAGTACGAACATGTTTCGCAGGGTTTCGGAATTTTTTCGCAGGACCTCCGAACGGCGGTAACTTTATCTGAATTAGTCAGTGGATTTTTGCGTTTGAGATGGACGTTTGTAAGCGAAACGCAAGAGAACGAAATGCTGGAAAACGGTGGATGATAAAAATAGGCTGAGTTTGGATCTTGCTTAGAACGAAAAATTTGATCAGAGCAAAATGTTGTATTTTCTAAAGTGCATGCAATATGCCATTATTTATTCAGGAAGCGGTTGAAAAATTATTAAAAATAAGCATAGAATATAGTCTGTAATACTAATAAGTCACCAGTTAATACATTTCGATAGCTCTTCTTCCGATGACGATCTATCATCATAATTGTCATTTAAAAAATTCAGCTTTCGTTGTGGATTAATGTCGAGGATATTCCAAATAGCATAAGGTCATTGCTGCGACAGAACTGCAACTAACATACTGTTCACAAACTCTACATCCACTGTAGACCTTCTAATCCATTAGTGACAATAATACCACTTAATCCCTTTCTAGATTAATGTAATATATGTACAAAATATTTAACATCGTTCGAATGACGCGTATTTAAGTCTTAAGCAATGTGGCACGTTGGGGCTCAATATCAATTTCATAGTTCCTGTAATTAATTGATAAGGATATCAAAGTCACCGCGTCCATTAATGTGGTCGGCATAGTATCCAGAAGCTTGTTTTATTTCAATGGATTCTTTAGAGCTGAGCAAGCGAACGAAATGATTGATAACTCATAATAACAAACACTGGACAAAAGCGGAGAATCGAGAAAATATCCTAAGATATATAACAGGATATATTATGTAATAATATAGTACTACACTAGTATGTAATATAATGTAATATTTCTAATATATGTATAATGCAATATAATATTTCTATTATATAATATAATATAATATTTCTAATGTATATGATATAATATAATACTTCTAATATATATGATATAATATATCATGTACAAGATAATGTATTAATATTTTTCTGAAGAGACGACTGAAAAATGTTACAATCGAGAAATGACTATAAAAATTGTAATAACGAGCGTGCCTGAATTTTTACAGACCAAAATAGCGTTTGGTTCGTTGCGGGTCGTTCAGAGGAAGGTTCAGGACACGTTTTATTCTCGATTTCTATTTTATTTTGAACTAGTGTTGGTTGATTTGTGGCCGGGTTTAGGAGTTTAGGGGTTTACAGTTGTCACAGGAGGGTGTAACATACTATTGATTGATGTGCCACGTAAAAATCGATCCTCCCGATGTAATATCTAGTTTTATTTGTTTAAAGGGAACAATCTCTTTCCGGCGAAAATTTCGCACAATTTTTATCGAACCACCGTTGCGTCGCATTAATGATCAATTTTTCACGCGCGCGTGATGAATCATTAAGTACCTCGGGTTTCCGGCAAGTTCGTTTCAAATCTTTTACGTGAAATCGATGGAACGGGCTCTGTCAAATGTGAAACCGAACATTACGAATAACCCGATACATAGTTTGTTCGAAAACAATTTATTAGGCTGTTCAGAAATTTCTTTTCATATTTTACACAACGCGTTTCGTTGAATTCGCATAAAATAATTGAAACTTGAACTTTCCGAACAGCAAACATGCTGCAGTAAACGCAGTTGCAAATGTCGAGTTTATTGTTAGTTCAACAAATTTTTTGGTTAAAATTACGTTCATTATATTTTGAGGAACCTGAAATGTAGGAAGCCGCCGATAAAGCGTTTTTACGTAAACGCGAAAATGTAGTTTCAACGTTTCGCGATCGAAAAAGGCGGTTAAGAATTCAGCGGTAATTCTGACGAAGAGAAATACATTTGATATATTTCAGTGTGAGATACATTGGATCTGACTAATTTTGAAATTGGTAGAATATCCTTGTTTCTTTGATTTCGAGTATAATTCTACGCACACGTTGAAGCAAATCTCATTCTGGAAGCAGCTAAGTTACAATTAATCGTAAAAGTATTGGAGAAACATGAAACCACTCTGAAATATTATTATGACCATGGGAAAGTTAACCGTGCTCGTCAGAAATAAATTATAATTCATCCTTAAATTATAATACTTCCTTAAATTATAATTCATCCTTAAATTATAATACTTCCTTAAATTATAATTCATCCTTAAATTATAATTCTTCCTCAAATTATAATTCTTCCTTAAATTATAATTCCTCTTTAAATTATAATTCCTCCTTAAATTATAATTCTTCCTTAAATTATAATTCTTCCTCGAGCATCTTTCGTTCCGGCATTGCGTATATTTGGCCTTCCGGTTTTCGCGTTTCCCTTTCACGAGAATCTTTCCAATTTTTTCTCCCCGGCCCCCTCGGTCCTCCTTTATCTACATTTCTGTTCGCCCGCCTCTTGTTTACACTGTTCACAGTTTTCCCGCCATCTAGTCGCGTCGCCTCCATTCCTATTCCATTTCGGTATTCAAAACCCATCCGCCATCCTTCGTTCTATTTTTCGTTGTTTAGATCTGGGCCAGTGGAATTGACAGTCTGACACGAGCCCCTCGAATCAATCGGCCATGTAATCCTTAGGCTTTTCTCGGTCAGCATTATTTTTGCAACAATCTGATAATTTTTTAGCAAAGCATTTCTTAACCTTTGTTCATGTGACATTTCTTCTGATTTTACCTCGTAGAATAAGTTGATAGGGTTTATTTAATGTCGTGTATCTTCGCGAAGAAAAATCGCAGTTAAGATTATTCTTTTTTCGATTAAAGAGAAAAGATCGTGCTTCTTTCAGATCCAAATGGCATTCCTTAACAAATTTTTACAAACACTGTATATTTAGTCGAACTTGGCAATATGCAATATGACTAACATGACCTTATATTTAAAGTGTTACAGTGATGAGAGTGCATCGAATTTAAAATCAAGAAACAACGTTTTAAAGTAGAGGATTGAAGCTTCAATATAGAAAAATAGTCATTATCCTACGATGATTTTTCGCAGAGTTATCGTCGGTCGAAGTTGGCCAATTTCTAATCCAAATTTGTCTAGACTGTAATGTATTTCTGGCAATATATTCGGTTGGAAACTATGAAACGGGCGTCGCAGCTGAACACAGATTAAACAAAAACGCCCGTTTCATAGTTTCCAACCTAATATATCAAACGTGTGATACGTTTATGAAACGCGAGTCTCGAGTGACTATCGTTCGATAGTCAGACGCACGCCACAAAAGAATCCCATAAAACCGAATTTTGTTCTAAGCGAGATTTTGTTGCACGCTCTCGACGCGTTTCGTCCGCAAATAGTTAAATCGCGAATCGGGTTCGCCAAAACAGGAAGAACCACGGCGGAAAAAAGCATCGGTGAATTAAAAACAGATAGTCGATTTTCTCTGGTGCTGTCGGCTTTCTACGTGGAACCGTTTGTTCCACTTGTTCGTTATCTTCGACAACCGGAGCCATGGGATTACCAGCGGCGATCGGTATCGTTTCCCGGGACTCGTTTTTTAAATCAATTGCGCTTTGCAGTCGTTTCATCTCCGACTTCCGACTGATTCAAAACGGCTCCGATACGAGCGACTTTTATTTTATGTTAACACGCTTGTACTAAACGAGAATCTACCGTGTTTAGGTGTAATCAAACCATAGTTTTAAAGAATTATTGCAAGACTTAAAGATTATTAAAACACTTAAAGGATTATTAGAAGACTTAAAATTTTTTTAAAAGACTTAAAGAATTATTACAAGGCTTAAATAATTATTACAAGGCTTAAATAATTATTACAAAACTTAATGAATTATTACAAGACTTAAAGATTATTAAAACACTTAAAGGATTATTACAAGACTTAAAAATTTTTTAAAAGACTTAAAGAATTATTACAAGGCTCAAATAATTATTACAAAACTTAATGAATTATTACAAGACTTAAAGAATTATTATGAGACTTAAAGGATTATTAAAAGGCTACGATCTTCTACGAGAAAAGGGAAAAAATAAGTAAAAAATAAAAAATGTAAAAATACATTTATGTGTTATTTATTAAAAATACTTGTTACTTGCACCATATATTATAATAATACTCGTTAAAAATCGGAATAACAGACTTACTGTCACTTTGAAAAACTAATATAAAACAGATGCTTTTAGTAATCCCTAAATCTAGTGACAATAATTTCATACCATTAATATTTGAAATTTCATCTGCCCTTATTTCTCATAAATGCTTAAAAATTATTAACCCTTGTCGATCGTAAGTCACCTCTCACATTATACATTAAGCCTAAATATCTGACGTTTGGTAAGAGTTAAGTTTTACAAATCATAGTGCCGAAGAAATGCCGTACAAAATGAAGAAAAATGAACAAATATCAGGTCGTTTCGAAAGGCAACGATAACTTTGCTACAGCCAATTTTAGACCATCGAACGAAGGCTGCTCACGCCTAACTGATTAAACTGCTTGCCGCAGCGAGCACGACGAATAACCGGGGCGGCTTTCAGAACTGATAATCCGGCGGGGACTCATCGTTCAAAATGTTTGAAAAGGCGTGTGCACCGCGAATTTATTTCCGCCGGCGGTCTTGGCATTCTATCGGTTTTTCTCGTCGCGTTACATTTGAATCGACACCATCTTCCGCGTCAGTTGTTTTTACAATCGGTCCGATACTGTCGATGAAACGGCGTCGCATGTATATCGAGGCATCTCGCGGAACGCGCAAACATTAAACGCCGGCGAAAAGCAACCTCTAATTTCACTCCGCTGAGTCGTTCCGCGAAACGGGCGAAACTGCTCAGCCGGCGCAAAAAGAACAGAATGAATATATAGTAAAAGCTCAGAATTCACGGAGTCTAATTTGCAGTTACAGTTTGGTGCCATTTGCGGTCGCTGTTACATTTTTTTCCCCCGGTATGCGCGCGCGGAGTGCCGGCAGCAAAAATTCTTCTATCGAGCCAACTAAAACTCCGACTTCCGCGCGGCGTACGAGTCCGGAGCCCTGATTTTAAGCCATAACCTTCGGTCAATAATGATATCCAAACACCGGCAGAGATAACAGGGCTTCTAATGTTCCACGTGGTTGCAAGACGGTTTCCAAGGCCGAAGCCATCTTAGATTACGGATTTTTGCGCAATTTTCTACTTCGACGGCGCATCTTTTGATAGCAGATATCTCTTGTCACCGTCAAAATGTCCTATCGAACGTATGTGTTTGTTTATATAAAATTGTTTAAACTATAGAGAATATTTTGCTAGAAATAGTATACGCCGTCGAAAATATGTTGGGATTTGCTTGAGTTTGTATTACGTGCGAAGTTAAGGTAGAAATGACTACCTTGTTGTAAAATTGTGAAGATGTGAAAACAATTTTATAATATTGTTGAACTATTTTCAATTCCTCAGAATTATTAAACGGAAGAATTTATTTTTATTTCCTTACTGATGTTCGCCATCGTCTTCGAAAGTAATTATTCTGCATAATTGCATAATTACATATTTCATTTGAAATTCAATTTTGAAACTTTCTTTTGTTCAACATTCACATTTTTTAAGCATTTTCTTCGCTTGAACGACAAGTTTATTTTGCTGCAATATTTTTTTTTTAGCCAAAGTGTTGAATAGATTTAAACATTGAATTGATAGAAAATTTTCTGTCGCTAATTATTTACTCTATTTCTTGTGGAAGATCAATTAAAACAGAACTAAATTCAAATGCGATTCATGTTTGCAAATATATACCTTGTGTAATGCTAAGACGAAGACACGTGGTTTAATTAATAAGTATTATTGACCGCAGATCTTTATGAAACAGGGAAACTGCATAATAGCACACATGAATAGTTAATAATATTCTAACAAACATGTTTAGTATGCAGGAATTCTACACAGTTCGACACACTGTTGTTTGCAAATTGTGTGTCTGTGTGTGAGAGAGTGCAAGTTATAGATAGAGAGAGAAGAGATCGGTATAATTGATGTGCGGCGCGATGAGACACGATATGTTTGGAACCACGTGTGCAATTGGAGTACATATGGTTTTGATGGCAGATGATTTCATTGCTTGGTCCACGCAATTGTTTTAAGTCATAACTCCGTTATTATCGCATTTATGAAAAAATGCCAAAGGAGAAAGATAAATCGTTCGAAGAGCACTATTTAGTTCTATTTCTAGTTCCTTTTTTAGTTCTATTTCTTTAAATAGAAATGCATATTTCTTTTTACATAGATCGATTCTTCTGTGCATTATACGTAAAATATTATTAGGGTAGCATGGCAAAAAAATGATTAGATCTCGAAATATTTTCAAGAAAATGCAGAGTATCGTTTACGAGTTATTTTTCGCACCAGTCGATCTGGCCTCACATTGGTCACAATTTTTCGTTAATAACTCGTAAACAAAGGCGCCGATTACATTTTTGCTGAGGAAGAAGTTGCTTCAAATGACATTTTTCAATTGCGAGTAATTTTTGGGACGACCTTTATATAATACAGAATATGTATAGTATAGGATCCTGTATAGTATAACGTACATAACAAAAGATGAAGATGCATTATTCGATTGTCCCATCGTTTAAGATTTTTATATAATATAATCTCGTCTATATTTCTACTACTTTTAAAAACAAACGATAGCTACGAACATCCGCGAATTTTCGCTTTTTGCGAATTTTTCAACTTCTCGATCCAGCTACATTGGTTCGATAACACAATGTGGGAACGCCAGCACACGTCCTTAATTTGGGAAACCAACCCGCAATGCTCTAATCCAACTCTGTCGTTCAGGTGGGTTTAGGATACCCCAATTGCTATGGTCGAAACGCAAAACCAGTGTATTTGTCACCGTCCGCATGCAAATTTCAAAAGCACCGCCAGGAATTCTACACGCTCTCCGACCGACGCCGCTTGTTACGCGAACGAAATCGTGCAAAATATATTTATAACAGAGTAAACCGAAACAATAAACTAACATGAAAGGTTCCGTCGCGCGCGACGATCGCGCCGTTAAAATCGTATCAATCTCCGGATAGTCGAATTTTTATTTATTTCACGCGGAAACAAAGTATGTCACGAAAGTATTCGAAAACGGCGTTTACGGTGCCGAGTGCTTCGATACCGAAACGAAATTATAGATAAAAACAGGGGTGACGCGACTTCCCGAGGCAAAGGGCAAACAATGGACTGAGTAGATTCACGTGTTATACTATGTTATGTCGCGCGTCTTTTTAGCACGCGCTGTTTTACGAAAGAAACGACTCGGGGTACACCGACCGTCACAATAGCTGTCTACCCTACTCCTGTTACCAGCATGTTATGGTACCGGAGCGATTGTGATGGGGTGGCCGGCTATTATGACCATTAGGGTGCCACCGTGTCCTCTATCCCTTAAAAAACCGCCGTGACAAATATTTTCCCGCGCGAATTCTCCTGACAAATTCGATCCCATTTTACGCGCACAATGTTTGGAAAAATACAATCCCTGCAGGGCGCCCCGACCACTTAACGCTCGTCAAATTACTTGCGAAATTTTTACCGCGTGTGTTGCACAATTCAACGAGGTATTTTTAACGAAACTTTGAAAATGCAAATCGATCAACAGCTGACAAAAATTGTACAAAATGATGTTAAAACATAGATACTTTTCGAGCTTTTTCATTTTTTCTAATGTTTTGTATTTCACTAAATATTATATATCGATTAAATTAAATTATATTTCACTACATATTATACAGGGTGGGGCAAATAAAGTGTTACAGTGCAATATCTCCATTATCATCAATGATACGCGAAAATGCTTCAGAAACAAATTGTTTGGTTCGGAGGGGGACGTATTTTGGTGGAAATGTTTTTTTTTCAAGGTCATATTTTTTGAGATTTCAAGGTCATCGATGTTTTTTTAAATGGAACTATATATTTCTTTTTCGATGACATTATTGCCGATTTTAAGACGAATCCAGCGACGTATAATTCAAGGTCATTCTAGTCGCGCAAAGTATGAAAATCGTTGAAAAACCGAAGAGTATCGCAATAATCACTTTCACAGGATCCACTAACCTTGGCATGGTTTTGTTTACAGAACATGCTCGAAATGATGTCCCTCCACTTCTAAAAACTTATTGAGTCGTTGATGAAAAGATCTTCTCTCTCCTTCATGTCGTCAGGTGTGGTAGGTGGTACCGACATTACACTATCTTTCACAAAACCCCATAAGAAGTAATCTAATGGTGTCAAATCTGGCGAACGAGGTGGCCAAGCTACAAGACCGCCTCGTCCTATCCATTTTTCACCAAAAATCTCATTCATGACTTCGGTTATACTCTTCGGTTTTTTAACGATTTTCATACTTTGCGCGACTAGAATGACCTTGAATTATAGGTCGCTGGATTCGTCTTAAAATCGGCAATAATGTCATCGAAAAAGAAATATATAGTTCCATTTAAAAAAACATCGATGACCTTGAAATCTCAAAAAATATGACCTTGAAAAAAAAACATTTCCACCAAAATACGTCCCCCTCCGAACCAAACAATATGTTTCTGAAGCATTTTCGCGTATCATTAATGATAATAGAGATATTGCACTGTAACACTTTATTTGCCCCACCCTGTATATTCACTAAATTAAGTTGTACTTCACTAAATATTATTATATTCGTCAAATTCAGAACCTCGTGTTGAAACATTCAAAAATTGTTCATACTTGATACAGTTTTGTTAGAGTATATACAGCAAGGCGAAATTTATTGAATGACACGTTATAATAACGTGTGCTTAAGGAAAAAATTTTCATCAATAAATCACGTTGGTTAAAAACTAAATCTACTAGCGTGTAATTTTTTTAGCAAAAGTATTTTCATCAAACAATACACATGTGTATACGATTACGTGAATAATGACATTTATCTTATTATTGCTAAAATTATTTCCAAACTGTGTTGCCTGATGTGTTTAATATACACATATTTAACATACACATTTATATAAAGGGAAAAGTGAAATTAATATAAACGTTTGTAGCGGTAAATATTTTTATTGAGACCAAATTTTTGTATTGTTTCAATATCTCTTTAAAAAGCATCAGAATATATGAAATCATTATTCCAGCTATTTTACGAGTATATACATATTGTAATTTTAAATAAGGATACGCCCATCTACGTACACCGAGTCTTTACCTTATGTCCACTATTTTTGTTAATATAAAAAAATGTGTGTGAACAACTTCGTTTAGTTCAAAGCAAATTTTTAATTTTAATTAATTAAGTCATTTTTATTTACAAATATTTATAATAACTATTTTTTAAAGGACATTTAAAGAACACTTAAAAGTCATATGTCAATTCGTCTTAACGTGCACCAAAATGCTGGGCTCTAAAAAATACGGGTTAATAATTAAAAAATAGCGATAATCTTCAATGTTTGAAAAAGATTTACCTTAAGAGGAAAAAGCATAGCCATGAACTGAACAAAGTTGTTCTGAAACCTTTTTCTCGTAACAAAAATATTTCAACCTGCAGATTAAGACAAACGCGATGCATAAGGTCGACACTAAAACCACCCCGAAGCTTCCTTTTCAAATTGCACACGCCCAAAAAAAAGCAAACCCTCATTCACAACCAAATCGAATGCGACGGAAGCAAGAAGCGCGAATGAAAATATTGGATCGCCGAGGAAATTCGTTGAATGCTCGTCAGAACACTGATTACACTATCATCCAAAAACTCGCTCGGCCGTATATCATTCTGCAGAGAGAGAGAGAGAGAGAGAGAGAGAGAGAGACGGAGAGAGAGAGAGAAAGAGAGACACGGTGAATTCAATAGCACGGTGGATCGATAGAAGTCGACCCTCTGAAGAACGAGGCACGCTTCGCGTTCCACGAGGCTCCTGCAGCAAAGCGGCAAAACAGTGAAATCGGTGGCGCAACTACTTTCGCGACGGCAAACGAAACTTCCGGAAACACGGGCTACGCCGGGTTCCAGGCATCGATTCAAACGCGGATCCGACGGCTCGCGAATAAACCGACGGCTGCGTTCAGCCCGATGCGTTCGCGGCTCCGCGGGTTCGCGGAAAAATTAAAACCAAAAACCGGAAAGATATACCGACGGCAATTCCGTTCGCCGGGCGTTCCGCGAGCGGGCCACGCGCGCAGCAAAGAAACGCTGCCGATCCACGTAGTTTTTTTAACAAGAACCGCGGATACACCGCGACGGAACGAGAAATATTGAACGTTGATCGTTGCGCGGGAATTACGAGCGTGTACTGGCCGCGGATGTAAAAAGCCGCTCGCCACCGGAATTGCGGAATGTTATTTCGACTCCCGACGATCGTTTAAAATCTCACGGCCCCGGCAGGAGGGGGGGGAGGCGAACGTATACAGGGTGGGCCGATTCCTCGCGTAGAAGCAAGTCGCGAACGCCGGGACGGAAGGCCGTCGAGCGGGATTTCGTTCTCCGGAAAATCTACTTTCAAATTCCATCGGGTGCACGTGCACGGACAAGATAGAGAGAGTGTTGAACGGATTACTTCGAGAACTGTGTTCCTATTTCGATGGAATCTAGTTTGCAGCATTATTGAACAGGCGATCACTGCGACAGGATGTAGAGAGCAACCATGGTCCGGTAACGCTCGTTTTGATTTCAATGTTACTTGTTCGTGTGGAACAAGGTGATTAGAAAATCGCTCTGTGCCGACAGGAGATTAACAATCGTGTCTGTCAGAGTTATAGTAACGCATAATTGCGATGATGTAACAACGTAATGCGACAGCTATTGACTGTTATCGACGAGCATGCATGGCATATTCGTTGGGCATAAATGGTAGTTGTAATTTACTGCTGGAACTGCAATTTTAGTGGAAAATAAAATACATTCGTGACGGTTAAGATGTTTAAAATATTGAGACGCTATGAATAAACAAAATAATATGTATAATTATTGTGAAAAGAAAGAAAAATGTTCTTTTCCTTGCGACGTACTTCTGGTACGCAGTTCATAGGAAGTTCTCATCAGCAGACTAATATAAAGTGCCATATGAGAGAACACAAATATTTTTAAAGACTACTTACTATTTATAAAATCTATCGTTCCGCAGCTCTACTTTTTATACCATTTTGCGAGACCAATCAACGTGCTTGGGCGCATTTTCTTATGCGAGAGCGACAGACTTCGCAGCGAATTTGTGCACGCAAAGTGATATAATCTTCATCAAAAGTCCGGAACACTTGATAGAAATTTTCTCGAAAACGAAGCCTTCCAAAAATACTTATTTCCTACTTCGCGCGAGGAATCGCGTCGATTGAACCGCTCAGCAGATGCCACGAACGTTCGTTACACCGTGTACATAAAATGGCGCGCGGCCGGACCGTGATACGCGCCATTTAGAGTGGCAACGGAGGCAAAATAGTAGAAAATGGGGTCGGTTGCGCGTGACAGAAGGACGACGTGTGGAAGAAATGGCGGAATTCCGGCCGGCCAGCGATTCGGCGGCGATTCGTTGTCGGATCACCGCGGTGTTCGCCGACGCGTGAAATAATTTCGTACGGTTAATAGGAAATAAATCTCCAGGCCCGATCTTTTCCCTCGCCTGGAGCTGGGCTCGGGCGCAACGAAAACCCCCGGGATCGAATACAGGTTAAACAAGGCCGAAGTTGTTCCGATAGTTGAACGCGTTGAGAAGCTTTCGAGAATAATGCCGGGCCGGGATGGCTGCGCGCGTATTTGCAGCCGACAATTTGCCGTCCGCCACCGCGAGAGCGCGCGGCAGCGAGCCGATTTCCGCGAGGCGAAATTTTTAACGCGATTACCTTCTCCGGCAGGATGTTACGGACGTTGAACGTACGCGGGCTCGCCGCCCTATTCATCCGTTCCTACTGCGCCTCTCTCGGTTTACGATAGGAACGTGACTTCCTCGCCGTTTTTCGGATTACCGGTCCGTGCGTACGTTTAGTTTGATAACTTGCCTCCAGCACGCGCTTAACCGAACACTGAATTTTAATTGGGAACGCGGAACTTCGGGGTCTCGTCTCCTCGCGAGTTCGCCGCGATTCGTGACTTCCGGTTCGCCGGGATTTCGAAAATAGTAGGAACGATACTTAGGTACTTCGCGGTCATCGCTTTTAGGCACGAGCTATTCGAAAATGATGGCTAATGTTGTAAACACTGGACCATATACTTCCCTGGCTAATGTTGTAAATAATAAACCATATATCCCCTGGCTAATGTTGTAAATAATAAACCATATATTCCCCTGGCTAATGTTGTAAACAATAAACCATGTATTCTAAACTGATAACCTATTGGTAGACTGTCGTATTGTATGCATTTATGACAAAACTGGCCAGATCGGAAGCAAAATTGTACGGACGCGAGAGGAACTTGAGAATATTTGTATATTGTGTGGTACTTGCTAGAATTATTACGTTTCTTAGAGACAAGTTGTTCAATTTTTACATAGTAACATTTTCAGTATTATTTAAAAAATTAATTTCATAAAAATTCTAATCAATAAGTTGAATTTATACGCCATATAAACTGTCTGAAAATCGCAGATAATGGGCTTGATAATAGAAAATAAGAAAACAAATCCACGTTGATAGAAATGGAAGGAAAATGCTTTTTAATACATTAAATAAAATATATAATATATATATAATACAATCTCTATTATATAATACATTATAATAAAGAATTATTCGAACAAAACGATGGACTGAAAGGAATTAATTCAGATAACTATTTTCAATAAATATTTATTCGAAACAATCGAAATAATGTCCAAGCCTGCTATGCCAAATAAATCCAACCTGATATTCGAAAGTTCCTAAACTCAAGATGAACAAATTACGACTTTTTCGAACCTTTTGGTTTCCCAGCGAGTGCACCGTATAAAACAAGCCTCCGTTTATTGCAAAAACACGTTCCAAGGGCCATTCGCGTACCACCAATTAAATCCCAAACAGTAATCCGGAAAGAAGTAATTGCTGGCAGCCGTCCCGAAATATTCGGGGAGTACAGAAGCGGGGAAAGGAGCCCTCAAAACGTTCCCGTAGAACATCGGATCGCCGTCGAACAAAACGAACTGAATTTCCGAACTACCGAACCGGTCCGCCAGTCGCTATAATGATCGCTCAGACGAGCGAGGCCTCGATCTCAGGCCACCCGACCTCTTTTTCCCTATTCAGGCTTGCCACGCTCGATCCACTCCATTTTCGTTCTCATTTTTCCCCCGCCCCGGTGACTTTCCGCGCGCCGTGTCGCCGTCTGCGCAGTTCGTGCTGTCTCGACGCAGTAAATCAAAAGACAATCGAAAGGAAAATCCGATCAGACTTGCCGGCGAGGAATGCGGGGCACGGAACGGCAGAGGTTGCGGGAGCAATCGAGAGGGTAGCAGAGAGAAAGAGATCGAGGAGAGGTGGAAGGAGAGAAAAGGAAGAGAGAGAGAGAGAGATGCGGTGGGTGGGAGAGAACGATCGGCCGGGACCGCCGACAGAAATGAAGTGTCAACAACAGCGAACGAAACCACCCTCTGTTTTCGTTGGTGTCGATACATCGTGTCCGTTTCCCCCGGCCCGGTGTAAATTACGTTCCCGACTCGGTGTTTTCGCCGCGAATCGAGCCACCGACTGAAGGTTTCCCGGACGTAGACGCGCGGAGGGTAATAAAATAAATTGCAGCACTTAGCGAGAGGCTCCGGGGGGGTCTAGGCAACGTCCTCTCCCGTCATCCCCTCTCCGCCACCCTGCCGCGCGCCGTTCTTCCCGCGCCGCAGCGGAGTTACCACTTTACTCCTGGCAGCTTGCGTCGACTAAACTACGTCGATTAGCGATGCTTAATACATCCCTCAGCCAACTTGCCCGTTTCGAAAACGCCAGACCGTCTTCTCTGCTCGATCGCTACTTCACGAGCCAGAATTTCGACTTCCGGGAACGGTTGTCTTCCAGGATAGCCGGGCTGGACCGCGTCCGAGAATGCTTTTTCGGAACATTGGCCGAGCGAACGATTCAAGTTTTTATGAAATCGACGATAAAGTGCGTCGATAAAGTAACAATTTTAACAGGATGTTGTAAGTGTTGTATCAGAGATATTTCGAAAATTGCTGCGTTTGAATTAGTGCCATTCGTTTAAAGGATTCTAATTACTATATATTAGGTCTATGGATATTAGGTCTTTTAGAACCAAATTATATAATTTTAATTTAAAAATTATATAATATTAACTCTGCTATTTCGGCATAGCTCTTGGCTTCATTGTGCCACTTGATTATCAATTTTCTATCAGTGATGCTAGTTTCGGACTTTTTTCAACACATTATTAATAGAAATTGTACAATCTTCTTAACAATTGCAGTACTGAACAGGGGAAGTATGTAATATCAACTGAAGTAACCAATGTTTACAATTTGTCAAATTCAAAGATTGTTTTGTGTACAAATTTCGATCGTTCGAATACTTTTGTGGCGTCCGTTTAGTTGATGCTGGTAACAAATCTTTCATAAGTATTGTTCACGTTATTGTAGACGCTTGAAATTTAACATGCAAAACCGTGATACTTGTATGTTACTACAGGAATAAAAATATTTTGTAATTCGTAATGGGTCTTGCATTTATTTCGCGACAAACTTTTTATTTTAGAGCGTTCGAATACTTTCGTGACTCACTGTACATCTGCAGCCAAGTCCTTTGTATTAGGTCGTTCGGAAAGTCGTTTCGTTTTCTTCTTGGTGGAAATGAAACACAATAGATTACTAAACAAAAACTGTTGCAAAGAATCGAACAAAATTTTTAGCAAACAAGATTTACTATATCAGTTGTCCAAATATATAATGATTATGCAGCTTAAGCGTGAAGTTGGCTGTGAAAAAATTAAGTCTTTTCTTAGGAAAAACGAAATTACTTTCCGAACAACCCAATAGTTAAGACCACTTCTGTACAAAGTATAAATAAACGGATTCTCCGGAGTTAGACTTACAACCTTTCTTCGTTAAACGGTCGTAAATCCAAGTCGCCCAACGAGACGAACGATACGACACAACGGATGTAAGAACACGTGTTGCGCGCACGACTGCCGGATCGAGGATGGGGAGAGCAAAAGGAAGGCAAGAACAAACGAAAGTAATTAACGCACGCGCAAATCGCCTCCATTGCAACATAGGCCAGTGCTATACTTCTAACACTTGCAATATTTATATCCATTATCGTTGGTAAATGGATAATTCAATTGACCAAATCGACTTTTATGCAAACGGCTGTTATGCATTTCTGAAAAGGTTCGAAAGTCTTATATGAACCAGGAGCGGACGATTTAACCAAAAATTTCGGGTAGCCAATCCTCCGGTCTATCATCGTAGATTCGGGATCCGAAATTTGTGATTCTCGGATTCCCGAAAATACTCGAGGTCGACTTAGGCAGTGCTTGCCTGAACAATGGAACCTATTGACACTACTTGACCCGACTTCGTAGTCGAGTACCCGAGATTTTCGGCTGATAAACATCGGAAAGGCGGTCTAAATTAACGCCGCGCCGCCCCTTATCAAATCGGCCATCGACAGTCTGAAGATTTTCGAGATCAAAAGATCAGCGCCGGCTTCTTCGCGTCTGCGGTCGCGGTTCAATATTCGCTTTCGGCTCCTGAATATTTAACGCACGGGAGAGATGGAGATGTTGATGGCGCGTCTGATTAATCTTGTACAGCAACCAGACCCAAACAAGATCAACAGTCGCGGGAGTTCTTGGGAATCCCGTGAGTCACTGGGACTGTCGCATGTCGAGGATTCAATGGCAGAAGCGGAACTTTCCGAGACATTACGAAATGCTCTTAGTTATCTGTCGATCGAATGCGAACGTCAACAGTGAACATTGTTGGTAGGGCGTCACGGCGTCGTCAGAAATAGCGACGAATTATGACGTTATATGTGTGGACTGTATTAAAAGTAGGACCGGAATTTAATGGCGAAAAAAAAAACTTATCTATTTAGCCTCGTACTATATATGTAGGATCGGGTTTTAGGTGATTGACTCCCGCAATATCGCAATGTCTTAATAACGAAAAAAGCAACTTTATTAATAGAATAAAATGTAAGAGATATAGAGATACAAAAACGAAATACAATTATTAGCTATTCACCGCAGCTACGACCGATCACAACTGAGGATCGCTTCGGCGATCCTCTCCGCGTTACCGCTGATCGCTGTCCTTTGTTTTTTCCGCCGAGCGCAACACCCGGCCATCCACCAAGTCACCGCGCTCGCGACATCCTACATATACATATACC
This sequence comes from Augochlora pura, assembly GCF_028453695.1. Classification (NCBI taxonomy): domain Eukaryota; kingdom Metazoa; phylum Arthropoda; class Insecta; order Hymenoptera; family Halictidae; genus Augochlora; species Augochlora pura. Next base: position 10,138,177 of record NC_135782.1, read on the forward strand.
TTTCCTTTGGAGGTCTGAGGTCCTCGAAATCTAATCCAACTCTGAGAGATCTGTTTTCCTCGAATGCTGTTCCAACTCTGTCTTTCTAAAAAATGATTTCTGTCGAGGTAAACTGTCACCCCTCTCACGCATTTGTAATACTCGCTGATTGGTTTTCCATGATTTTAACAATAACCAATCAGCGCGTCTGTTTCGGGAAAGCATCCTTCCTCCGCGCCTTACTTTATTGAACATTGCATTATTGATGTCGCGTCGCGAGCGACCTATGCAATTAAGTTCATCTTTCTAGAATTCATTGGTCTTAACATTATTTAAGAAGCCAATGAATTCTGACCCCTCATCTAGTCCCATAACCGACATTTTCTACATAGTTGTTATAGTTTGTGATAAGTTGTTCGTTCTTTATTATTAAACCTTGTTAAATACGGCACCCTTGATCCATCGCAGTTCTTTCTAATACATCCTCAACATATTAATTTATCGCGAGGTAGGCGCGTTATCTAATCGTTATCAATCACGGTCGACGCTGTAACGCACCGCGCAACGATTGAAATTCATTAATTCATCGAACAGAGCTCGGGTCGAACTAGAAATCGAACGCTATAGTTCGGAGAGAATGTTTGCAGGAAACGATTGCTTCTGGTATGAATGTCTAATAAACGGTTATATAAAGCGACACGTTCCAGATTGTGAATCATTTATGCAAAATAATGATTCTTGGAGTTTTCTGTTTGACCTTCTTATACATTCCGTTAATGGAACATGCGAATTTTCTTGGAGTCATCCGAAGTTGCAGAATTAAACGTTAATGATATCTAACTAGAATCATTAATATGTATGTAATGATCGCGGAGGTTATTGAATTATGACTGCAGGATGCGTGCAGTTACGTATGTATACAAACTTAGTAGGCGAAATACGGAATTCTGAATATTCTTGGAATAATTCCGACTCATTGGAAAATGTGTTCTTGCATACCGAAATTTTTTACGTCTTTGATGTCAAGTTCTTGCGACTTTATACACGTGAAATAATTATTATAGTTCGAAGAAGTGTTCTCGTTTCATTATTCCATTAACACGTTGACGCCGGCGTGCATCACGGGTGGGTGATACGTGTCAGACCCGTGGGCTGCGTACATTTGTTTATTTTGCTTGCATTTCACAAAATAGATACTACAAAATAGGTTTATGTTATTTTATCTGAACATTATAAACAGATATTCAATAGTAAAAACATAGAAATTCAATGTTATAAACTTAACACAATTATTTAATTTTTGTAAATTTCGGGCGCCGACTCACAGAGAAAATCGTGAATATCGGCACCGGCGTCAACGTGTATGACGTTTCGACCGTCAACGGATCTAGTGTTTGCACGGCAATAATTTGGAATAAAGTCAAGTCATGCTACGTATTCCACGAATACAGTCATCGATTGCGGTAATATCGAGGATTTGTTACAAAACTATGAAAATATATGCAAGTTATGACATGCACGATAATTCCACGTGAGAAGGTGACCAGTGATCAAGAAATATTACACAAGGAAATGTACACATTTAGATACAATTTAATCCGCGATTGCCGGAGGCAAATATTAATTCTAAAAGACTTTTCTCACGGTTTACCCTTATGCTACGTAAAATGTAAAAATTAAATTAGAATTTATGTAATTAGTAATATTCTTATATAATTTACAACTAATTCTTATATAATTTTTTACTAATTCTAATACAATTAATAATATTTCACGATCATTTTATGTACTTTCAGAATCATTTTATTTATTAGTTTTCCTACAGAAGAAGAGTCCAAAGATACCTAATAAAGCCTCTTTAAACGGTCCAGAAGTCGATTAATGCGAATCCATTGACCTCAAAAATTTGCATCATAATACGCCATACGAAAGAACTTAACCAGAAAACGGACTTAACCACAAACGAAAAATGTCAACGTTTTCGTTCTTTTTAGAAAAAACCAATTTCGTTTACTAATTGCGCGGTCACTATAAATGCCGCTATCCATTTTTATTTATGACGAATTCGACGGCGTTGATACCGCGAAGATTTGCTTGAAGGGATAGCGGACCTACACCGACCGGCTACTGAACCGTCCATTTAAGCAACGATAAATATTTAAAAGCGTGTCCGATCTCTGATTAAATAAATATGCAAACCAAATTATAGAAACTTTACACGACAATCCGTGTCTCTCCCCGGGTATAGTTCTCGTAACTATTTACGCATCTAACAATTCTGGTAACAACCGATAATTCCGTCATCGACCCTTTGACCATGGGAATCAAATAGCAAACAATAGGCTCCTGATTCTTCATGGACTTTATTAACACCTTGATTAGTTCCAATTAATGCACATATTAAAAGACTGTTGTGCGATATAGGCGCAAGCACGCGTACACCGATGTCAAAACAGTTCGGAAAATGTGGTGAGGACAGTCGGCGTCCAAGGCAGAAAGTAGTGCCGTTGTAAATAACAGAGCATAGTAGACGTGTCCGTAGAATTAAGTATCAAGTTCGTGAAGTTGTTCCGCGTTAAGGCGAGAAAGTGTCCAACATGGGAATCGCAGAGATTTACGACTATTATTGGAACCAAATGTCCGGTGAGTGATTTCGATTATTTAAACGAAGATCGTGAGATTCCGTGAGATTCCATAAGATTTCATGAGATTTCGCGAAATCTCGTGAAATTAAGATTTTACTATAAATTAGAGTCGCCATAACTACGGATTCATTTTAGTATACTATCTAATGGTAACTGTTTTAATCATGACAAATCGCTATAATCTATTTGTTTCCATCGGGATTGTCATTGCAACGTACAATGTTCAGTTAAAATGCAACATAAAAATCAAGTAAACGCTATCATCCAGTAGCTATAATAAATAATAATTTACAAATTATTTTTTTCTAACTAGAAACCATTCATCGCGATTTAAAAGATTTCTTTTATGATTTACTTTAAAGTAGATTTGAAGACGAAAGCTTCGTGTGCGCATATTTTTATATATAAATAACAAATAAATGGTATTAAACCATGGTAATAAACCACACAACTTTCAAATCTCTATATGTTCAATTAAAAACGAAAACGTTACATAAATGATGCGTACATATATTTTCGTGTAAAAAAATTCTTTTGAAATCGGAGTTTCCTCGCGTCGTGCACTCACTATTCGATAATACAAAACTAATTCTTCCTTCTTTTTTTTGTGAAAATCGAAAGCCTATAAAATGGATTTTGCCGCGAACGACGCCCTGGTGCGCTGCCCCGACGAAATAGAATATTGACGAGGAAAGTTTCGGGAACCGCGAAGAAACATCGTTTATTTTCCGTCACGGTGTTCCACGATCGGTAACTCGAATTATTTGCGATTTCAGATCCGAGGACTAACGTTCTGCCGCTTATGGCATCGCCTGTTATCATTCCGACCATACTCCTCTCGTATTTATACTTCGTCACGCAATGCGGGCCGAGGTACATGAAGGACAAAAAGCCGTACGACCTGAAAACATTCGTCAAGTACTACAACATATTCCAAGTGATCAGCAACGCCTGTATAGTGCAACAATTACTTTCAGTAGGATTAGTCACGGAGATATCGGTGATCTGCACGCCGATGGATTACTCGTATGATCCCATCTCGCTGAAGGTATTTATAGAGCACTTTTCACTGATATAGTCGACGAAGCCATACACTCCATAACTAATCGATGCAAATACTTTTTAAAATGAAGCGATCGCTTTAAGAACGAACAAAAGCTTTGTGCGAAGTTTCGGCTTTTCTTCACAAACTTAAAAGGATGTGTATAAATATTGGGAGTACAAATTAGTTCGGCCCGTTCTTTTGTGGTGGAAAATGCATTTATTTCGAGAACAAAATGAATTAACGGATTAATCGAAGTATTGGCCATCGCTGTTTGCTACTTTTCCCCACCTCTCAGGCAATTTTCGAATTCCATCTCAAAAAAATATCTCGTCTTTTGAGGCGATCCAAGTTGCAAGCCAATTTTCGATTTCTGCGGAAGAAGTGAATCTGTGACCCAAATAAATAAAATATCCCACTTAAGCGTTTCCAAATCATTTTTCACAACTTTTGCGACACGAGGCCGAGCGTTATCATGGGTGTTGGAAAATAAAGGAGGCTTCTCATTATCTGCGTCGCGGTCATGACAAATGAGGAGACTGCCCACCGATTTCCAACATCGGTTGTGCCCTCTTCGTTAGGGTTTTGTTTCTATCGATGCCATCGGCCCCGTTACGACGCCATCGATAGTCAGTTATTGTTCTGACCACGCAAGCGATGTGACGTTCTTGCTTTCCTTCTACGTTCTTTTTGTAATACGGAAAATAAAATATCCTATATTTATTTAAATATAGAAGTGTTATTTTCAATAATGGGGACGAATGACTTTGTCATGTCTTGTGAATCATTCCCATGGATTTCAATCGTTCGGAAACTGCTTGTTGGGTAACTCCCAATGATGCTGCAAGCTCCTCTTGAGTTTCACTCGGATCTTCATCGAATAATGCCTCCAATTGTTTGTCTTCAAATTTGTTTGGCTGCCCAGAGCGAGGCTTGTCTTTAACGCTAAAATCACCATTCTTAAAGCGTCGAAACCATTCCCTACATGATTTATCAGTTGGAGCATTATTACCATAGACTTGAACAAGCATTCGATGTGCTTCAGCTGCACTTTTCTTCCAATTAAAGTAGAAAACTAAAATCTCCCGCAAATGCTGCTTAGTTAACACAAAACTTGACATATTCAACAGAGTAAAAAACAGGTGTATTAAATGAAACTCGAAGCAATATAAACTGAATGCTATTGGCAGATATCTAATCTCTCAGAAACAATTGAAATCAGTTGTTAATATGAAACAGTCATAACAGTTAGAGCTATCTTTTGAAAACAGGCCGAACTAATTTGTGCTCCTAATAATTAATTCACGTGTATAAAGTCGCAAGGACTTGACATCAAAGACATAAAAAATTTCGGTATGCAAGAACACATTTTCCAATGAGTCGGAATTATTCCAATAATATTCAGCATTCTGTATTTCGCCTACTAAGTTTTTATACATACGTAACTGCACGCATCCTGCAGTCACAATTCAATAACTTCCGCGATCATTACATACATATTAATGATTCTAGTTAGATATCAGAGTAAAAAACAGGTGTATTAAATGAAACTCAAAGCAATTTAAACTGAATGTTATTGGCAGACATCTAATCTCTAGTTGTTACTATGAAACAGTCACAACAGTTAGAGCTATCTTTTGAAAACGGACCGAACTAATTTGTGCTCCTAATATTATAGAGAAAATAGCAATCAGGAATTATGAAGAATAGAACCAACACTTTTTACAGCTATTTCTGTCTGAGATTTCAATGGAAATTTACACAATTAAGTTCTCTACAACTTTCAAAGCTATCGCTTGATTTTGAAGTTCGACTCAAATGACATTAACTTAGCAAATGAAAAATTAATTGACTACTGGTTGTATAAGTTACGCTGGTTTACTTTTATTTACTTTTGCGACAATTGGTAGTCGGAGTGTTGGTTTGTCACAGTGTTTTTATTTGTTTCGTGGAGGATTCACACGAAGACTCCGGTATAACGGTGGTACACTAAGAACTCGCACGTAGAGTAGTAGGAAAAGGTCAGAGCCGTGACCGCGGGGGTCTCGTCTGCTGTCCAGAGGGTCGGGTGTTGGAGAGGAGCCGAATTCTCGTCTGCCTCTGCGCGTATAGCGACACCGGTACCGATACTCTGGGTTTCCTTGGTCATGGGACGGAAAGTTCTTTGCTTTGCTTGTACGAGAGCCGTGGATACCGCGAAGGTGGAACGTCTGCTCGCACTGCTCAACCAAACTCTTCTGCTTTTCTCTTTTTTTTTTTGAGTTTATACAATGATGTTGGGAAAAGTGCCTGAGAGCGATGACCCTCTTACCGATTATGGTGAGGAGTGGGCGAGTGTGGAATTACCTTCATGGCTTATTGGGTTATGTACGTGGCGATTGGGTTGGTGTGGGGGAAGAAATTTTCAAAGAAAACCCCTATAGTAAACTCTTCTGCTTTTCTCTAAAAAATGTCCCGGCATTTATATCTAAAAACGGTTTTTAACTGTATTTATATGTAAATACTTTAAACAGTCATTTTAAAATCAGTCAAGTAAGTACCGCCGAGAGACAGCGGTTATGTTTTGTACAGTTGTAGTTGATCGAGTGCTGTATTTTTTATTTTGGTGGCACCTTTTATACTAATTTGGTGGCTCAAGAGCGCACCAATCAGTGCTTAGCATTATTCTGCAATTTTGTCTACGTGCAGCCGACGAAGGGTCGCCTGGTTGGGTTTTCCCCGGGGTTCGCGTGAGCGTCGGCGTACCACGTGATTCGTCAGGTATACCTTTTTACCTGATATACAAATTATTTCTAACGGCATGGTGTGTCGCTTTTGTTACGCCGTAACAATTAGACTAAAGACGTAGCGAAAAAGGAGACACTGTACAACATTGAATACGTAAAATCGTTCGAAGTTTTAACGACACTCAGCCTGTCATTTGTTGCAGATTGCCCACTTATTCTGGTGGACTCTATTATTGAAACTTATCGACTTGATTGAAACGGTTGTATTCGTTTTGAGGAAAAAGGACAGACAGATCTCCTTTTTACACTTGTACCACCATGTATCGACGGCGTTGATTGCTTGGATCTACGGGAGATACGTGCCAGTGGCAATGGCCGCTTTCATAGTCATTGTAAACAGCAGCGTCCACGTGATCATGTACAGTTATTATTACTTCAGCACGATGGGAGACAAAACGCCGGCGATCGTGAGGAAGTTGAAACCTTTCATCACGATAATACAAATGGTAAGCAGGCATCGTCGTTTGATTTTGTTTTCTGTTATCGATGTAAACCAGTTTCTGCTACTATAGCGACGCTGCTAGAGAGCTTTTGTGCTACCGATACAAGATAACGATTTTTGTCGATATCTTTCGTCGATAGTACACCGACATAGGTATACGCTCTACATATTGCAATTCAAACTATTTACGAAAACAGACAGTTGTTTCCTATTCTATCTAACTTTCGTTACATTGTTCTTTAGAATTACTGTTCTTATTATCGAGCATATTGAATTTCGCATGAAAAATAACCGAAAATATTTATCGTGTCAAAGTCGGGTCAGCTTTTCCAACTTCGAAGAAGAATATTATGATGATTTCGTACAGATTGAACATTTCGAAAAATTCGAGTTTTCGAATTTAACACTAAAGCTACCAAGTCGCTCAAAATGACCGATTCCACATCTTTTCTTTTACAATTTTTTAGATTACAACGACTATTACATACGAAATTATTAAATGGATATCACGATTGAAGTATAAATTATAATACAAATGGCAGAAAGTCTAAATAAATCCAGACTTGCAATTCTTCTAAAGCAAAACGCGTAGCCGCTGTCCGAGCTCGGTAGATTTAGTGTTAAACTGGTGACAGGGCACGAGTATGTGCAAAGCAGGAATCTTTGGATACTCATTACGTTTATTTATGCCCTCTTATTTCCGTTACGACAGGTGCAGTTCTTAGTCCTCATAGCACAAAACATCATGTCGCTCATGCCAAGCTGCCCGATACCGAGGTCACCTGGCATCGTTTCGATAATCAATCTTCTAATCAACCTGAAGCTGTTCTACAACTTCTACCAGGAAACCTACAAGAAGCCTCAACAAAAGATCAGTTAGGACACGTTAGGAAACACACATCGAAGACGTCTGCGACCACGAATGATATTGTATTCGATCATCAATCCTTTTATCACTCATTCCTTTTGCTCAACGTATCAGAGGGCGCGTCGAAATTGATTAAACTCGAGCAACGTCGGTAGAAAAATGTGCGTATCGCGCGAATGCAACGATTAATGCATCGGAGGCCCGCGGGAATTCAATTATCGGGTTCGCCGCGTTTTATGTTTGCCGGCGTTTAGTATCGAAACTACCTCGCCAGCCATATAGACTACTATCTAGTCATGAACTGTCTATACTTCGATGAAAATTGCGATTGGAAGTTGTCGACTAGCTGGAAATGATGCGATGCCAACTCTAATTCGCGATATTACATGTGACGCCGATCCTGCCGCGATCAAATTCAACAACTCCAAACGACACCTGATTAGTGCGGTGTACCGGTGCATGTGTTATTTTCTGCTGACGGTCTATTTTATGGTTTCGCGACAGTGTATTTAATTTGCCTTGGAGGATACAGATATATCTGATTTTATATATATTTAAGTCTCATATATTTAAGTACAAACAAGACATGTTCGCATTTCGTTCGGATTTCGAGAGATCTTAACAAGTGTACGAGATGCTCGCACTGTTTGGATCCTCAGAAGAAACCGAGGAAATAATACGGAGTCAGTTAGAGAACTAGAATACAGAACCAGCTGATATACTTGCGAAATTTCTTTTGGATGGCATCTTTTGAAAAATAGAACATCGATCATTGATTTTCGATTGGACGTAGCAAAGCAGTTTACTTCAATATATAAATAAAGATAATACAATCGAGAATTGTACAATGAAAGGCGTTTATAAATTGCATTAAATGAACAAATATTATAATGGCACACGTAGCAGAGAGAAAAAATATTATTGTAAAATTAGTGTGACCTTTTAAACCATGCAGTAGGGAATGCTTGTATGTTATTATTACAGGACCTTCAAACAACAGATAATCCAATTGTAAATTTTATCAAAATGAATAATTATATTCCATTATGAAAGCGTTAAAATATTCGTATTTAACCTGAAACAAATTCCTATAACAGTCCAAATTTTTTCAACGTTCTAACATTTGTGTTTTACAAAGATTTTGTAAAAACACCGCTTCAGCATGTTCGGCGTACCATTCATGAAAGGATGGGGCACGGCGACGACGTTCACCGGTACCGAAATAAATCAAATCTTAATGTTGGGACAGTATAAAAATAAAACAAAAACGAACATTGGACCTGAAAGACTAGATTGGGGATTTTGCAATCGATACATAATTCATCTCTGGCCATAATATTATTCGGAACGCTGGTCAACTTCGTCATTATAATATCAAATACTTCATATGCAAGAACCTAATGCATTATTCCGCTACTATGTAACAACAATCTACGAGAACAATGATCATTAAATATGATCTTCCTCTGTGTCACCTCTTCAATTCAATTACACAGCCTTGGTCTTCATATTTCATGGCAATGATCATAAGATACAATAACGGCGAATCTTTTCGAGATAATCCAAGACCAATGGGACGAATATGCAATGGAATGCAAAGTTTGATCTTATTTTTGATGCGTCCCTGTTGGCGGCGATACATAAAGTATTGGCACTCGACAGATTGCAAATGGAAATCAAATTCATAGAGCATTTTATTTCAGCCGAAAATGAATTCCGACGCAGATTAATGGTTTTTACTACAGCAATGGTAGTGCGCGACCTTCAATAAGAGTTTACGACTTCCATACTTTAAAGAGCATTTCCATTGGCATGTAGTTCAACACTTCGTGTCGGCGCGTCCGCGAATCTTCTGAAAACGGGTCCATTCTGGCAGGACGATAAATTGAGGAACAATTCGTACCAGACGTTGGTGAAGTGAAATTTTTGTTTGGTAAATTGGTTTAAGGTGAAGAAACAAAGTGAAAACAAAATGGAGATATTGGAGCTTAGCCGGTACTATTGGTACGATTATGTGGGTAAGTGATCCTGGTCGAAATGACATCTCGATACACCAGTGATACATTTATTAGGATGGTTTAAATATTACTGGAAGAATGTATATTATTAATGGTGCCATTAACGTGATTATTATCGTCATACAGGAAAATAATCAATAGCAAAAGATCGATCGTTAATTCGATCGATTTGAGAGTAATGTTTCTAATACATTCTAAACCAGTAATTCTTGTATAGTAATTTTAACCCTTTTATTACGGGTGCCAACTATAGTCGTCGCCCATCGGACGTGCTGTGTATAGTTGGCATCTACGCGACTTGTATGTACGTGTTCCGACTATAAACGGCATATAATGCTATATAAATACAATGTACATAATGTAATACAATGCAATAAAATTCAATACAATATAGTATAATACTATACAGTTTAATACAATATAATACTATCTGCAAAGATTGCAGTCAGTATTTCAAACTATTTTTCTTAAGTCTTTGATTTTGAATTTCCACAGATTTTATTACTATAAAGATTTCGCAATAGAATTAATTTTCTCAGTGGTTTCTTCTTTTTTTGCAATAACTGCTTCTATATACTTCTAAAAATTACTGACGTCCTATTCTTTCTGGTACTAACTTGTCTACATAATGTACTACTCACTGTTGATTGCAAAGTTCTTTCAATCTCTTGATAATATACATAATGTAACATAATGCAGTACAATATAATACAATGCAATCTTCTTTTTTCCTTGCAATAACTGCTTCCACTTCTACAAATTGCTGACATCCTATTTTTCCTGGTACTAATTTGTCTACATAAAGTGCTTGTTGTTGATTGTAAAATTCTTTCAACGTTTTGATAATATTCATAATGTATCACAATACAGTACAATATGATACAATACAATATAATATAAGGCTATAAATGACCCATTCCATGGCGTCACTTCAGTGGAGCGGACTGCCGTAACGAAAGAGTTAATAGTTATTCCCCCTTACTTAGATACCTACTCCAAATTACAGAAATGTTTTGTAATTATTTCTGTATTTTATACGTACAATTTGTTCATTAACTCCTCGCACTACGATTCCTTTCGCGCTTCGTTTATTAGCCCATTTTTATTTCAATTAGACAATTAGTATTTCTTTTATTGTCTTTATGTACGTATGTTTCTAGACTTCGATAAGAGAAGAATTTACCTTTATTTCGTCGTAGAAGAAATTAACAATGTTCAGATTTAGCAGACCTTGCATGAAATCTGGGTTAAGGAAAAAAACAAATGTAAAAATCGAACTATACGTACATAAAGTTTAAGTAATGAGTCTGATATTTTTATACGAATTAAAGTAGTGTAATTTATCGCATATTTAGAGAAGTTTTAATGATTGAAATAATGAAAAGTAATGATCTTAATTCCAATAATATTTTAATCAAATATCCAATTTAATTATCCAATAAACGGTTTCCAAATTGTCAAAAGATTGAGCTAAGTTACGGCAATTATGAACCAGAAGTCAAATAGAAAAGTTGAATTTTTGAAAATGTCGATCCGAGGAGACTCGTGAGTGATGGTTAACCATGTTCTAACGAGATGGTCCTCCACGAGAAAGTTAGTTTTCTGTGCAAACGTTAGCTGAAAAGAGAAACAATGTTCGAGGTAGTTGAATAACGATGAGGGAAAGTTTGCGACGCGGTTCACGAAGATCGTTTATCTTCTGTTTCGTAGTTCTAGGGTCTCATTTGATTGGTGTATAGTAACTCGAATCGTTCGTAATTCCAGACCCAAGGACCAAGGATCTGACGATGATATCGTCGCCTATTACCGTTCCCATTATCCTGGTGGCGTATCTAGCCATTGCCCTGAAATTGGGACCGGCGTACGTGAAAAACATTAACCCGTTAACTCCTATCTAAATATAGTATAGTAATCTAAATATAGTT